>NC_142032.1:33188856-33510523 GCF_982192425.1 Myodes glareolus
CCATCAGCTTTAATATGACTCTACTTAGTGAAATTTGCTTGATTCTTAATTTTTTTAATCCTAATGATGAGGCATATTTCTTCATGGTTTCTTTGTGAAAGTATATCCACAGAATAAATTCCTTAGCAGCAGAAATACTGAGCCACATTAGAATTTTTGAGAGACATTATCAAATCACTTTCTAGAGAAGTTGTCTGTTGTAAGCAGGAAAATTGTCCCCAAAGACGTCCATATCCTAATCATGGAGACTGAAAGGATGTTATTTTACCTAATAAAGGGGATATTAGGTTTCAGATGAAAATGAGGTTGTTAGCCAACCAATTTTAAAATAGGGGAATTATCTCGGATTCTCTGAGTGGTCCTGATGTAGTCACAAAGATATTTTTTAAATAAAGATTATCTTATTTTTAAATTATCTGTCTGTCTGTCTGTCTGTGTGTGGGTATGTGCACATGAGTGCAGGGGCCAGGAGAGGCCAGACTCATTAGATCTTCTGGAGCTTGACTTACAGTGAGTCAAACTTCATCAAGTGAGTCCTTCAACATAGGTGGTGGGAACCGAACTTGGGTCCTTTGCAAGAGCAAAGTGCTTTTAAACCGTGATCCAGCTCAATCACGAAGACCATAAAAAGTGAAGAACAGAGTCAAAATAGAGGTAGCATGGGCAAGACTTGATGTTGCTAGCTCTGAAGATGGAAGAAGGGAGCTTTAAGCTGAGGAGTGCCGGCAACCTTTAGCAGCTAAAAATTCAAGAGAACTAAAAGGTGATGGGGTACAGCCCTCCTGCCACCTACATTTTTGACTGGTAAGATGCCAAGTTAGACTGTTATTCCAAAAAACTGGAAGATAATAAAAAATTTTAAGATTCTCAGAATACATAAATTTGTTAGTCAAAGAAAACTCACACATTTTTTTTCATTCCCACCAACAATATGTGTTTCCTTATACATATTCCTTTGGTTCCTTAAAAAATTAGTTTCTCCCCTCATATAGTTGCTGTTTCTGTTATTTGAAAAGAAGTATTGATGATGTTAGGTTAACAATTCCTTGTTTTAAGTTAAAAGGAACATCTTGATCATAAGGATCCAGTTGTCATGTTCTTCCTTCTGGTTAACTCACTTTTTGGAAGGGGGAACGCTTTCATTTTCTCCTCTGTGGCCAGGATGTGGCCAGGATGGGTGAGGTGGCATCTCTGCAATGCTGAGGCCATTACACTAAACTGCAGAAATGTTCTGGGAGAAGCTGTTCGCTGGCATCTGTTTATTTCCACAAAACATACTGTCTCGAGGTTTCTATTGTAACACAACACCATGAGCACAGTCAACACGGGAGGAAAGTGATTATTTCCTCTTCCAGCTCTCAGGTCACATTCTGTCCCTGAGGCCAGTCAGAGCAGGAACTCAAGACAGAATCATGCGTGCAAAACTGAAGCAGAAGCCATGGGGGAAACACTGCTTCCTAGCTTCTCTGCTTGCTTTCTTATACAACTCAATGGTGTAGGAGGTCCTTCTTTCTATGTGTTGCTTATATTGGTTAATGAATAAAGAAACTGCCTTGGCCTGATAGGGCAGAACTTAAGAAGGTGGAGAAGACAGAACTGAATGCTGGGAGGAAGAAGGCAGAGTCTGCCTGAGACAGAGGCTGGGAATTTTACCTGGTAAGCCACTGCCACGTGGCGATACACAGATTAATAGAAATGGGTTAAATTAAGATGTAAGAATTAGCCAATAAGAAACTAGAGCTAATGGACCAAGCAGTGATTTAATTAATACAGTTTCTGTGTGGTTATTTCGAGGCTAAGCTAGCCAGGCGGCTGGGGTAAACAAACGGATCCTCTTCCTTTGAAACAACTCAGGACTCAGGGATGGCATCATCCTCTGTGGGATGGGCTCTTCCACATCACTCATTAATCAAGACAATCCCCACAGACTTGCTTACAGACCAGTCTTATGAAGGCATTTTCTCAATGAAACGTCCTTCCCAGAAATGTCTAGGCTTATGTCAAGTTGACAAAAATCAACCCAGTACAGGAGATGAAGCCATTCCTTTGACTTGACTTGGTGACAGTTCAATCCTTGAATGGCTTTACTTGGTCTCCAGCCAAGATGGACAGCATCACTGATTAAGGTTTGCAAGAGGGGCTTGAGACATTATGTCTGTAGCAACTTCCACCTTTCTGCAGAAGGTCATCTGGGTGTCCGAGATGATCATGGTGAGGAAAACAAGTAACCGGAATGGGAGGAGCTAAATAGGGATCTGGGTGGCATATGAAAACTTGTGTGCATGTTAACCAGTATCTGTATTGAGTGTCACCTCAGTAAAGGGCAGCGAGTTAAACAAATAACTCTAAAACTACTAGTTGGCCAGGTAAAGGAGAGAAAACACAGACAAAAAGAATGGCCAGAGGGAAATCCATAGAATTCAGGGCTCTATCATCCCATTCAGGTGAGCCTAGTGATAAACAAGTGTTAGAAAGGGAGGGGAGTCTAATAATAAATAGCAAGAGGTACAAAGGCTAGGAAACAAAGAGCATGTGGATAGGACACTGTCTCCAGGGACCAATAAGATCTCTGGGTTGTGGAGGCAGTGGGGGTAGGGGCCTGGACTCAAACATGATTGTTGTTATTAGTTCTGTAGCCATGAGAAAAAAAGGCTGTTTGGCTCCCAGTCTGAAGCTGTAATATACAGATAACATCTCCCTCAGAGAATTGCTGGGCCAGTGAAATGGCAGCATGCAACATGCCCACCTTTCTGTAGATCTTCGGGAAGAACTGGTCCTCCCTTTTGTTTTACCCCTGGAAACTTAACTATAAATTTGTTCGGCACAGTGTTAGTGTTATCAATTGGTGGTATCCCTGTGACATCACAGGTCCTGTGCCAGTTAGCTGTCATGACATATCTGTGCTCTGGGGATCCAGAGAGCTGAGCACCCATCTCTATAAGTCTTTGGGGGGGGAGAGAGAGAGAGAGAGAGAGAGAGAGAGAGAGAGAGAGAGAGAGAGAGAGAGAATTAAGAGCTGGGTGTAGACGTAAGGCTTCATTCTTCACTACTGAGTTTTTTCCTTTCAGAAATATGAACTACTATAGCTACTAAAGTGAATATCTTCAGCAGTATCTTTTTAGGGATATCCTCTTGCACCATTTCCAACTCATAGATCTCACTGTCAAGTATTAATAATAAATCACAATATAATGTCTTTAAAATTGTCTTATTGAGGCAGGGTCTCATGTAGTCCAGGCTGACCTCAAACTCATTAGCTGTTCCAGGCTAATTATGAATTTCTGATTCTCTTAACCGTGCTAGGAGTAAAACATCGATTAAAGACAGATTTATGCAGTTCTGGTGAACACTGGACTGGGCAAACGCTACTAACCGAACCACATGGCCCAGCCCTAATTTTTAAGAATATTATGTATTTAGTTGTTTAATCTTTTGAGACATCGGCCTTCAGTGAAATTTTGGATCTGCTAAAAGCAGCCATATTCTCCTCCTGCTCACTGTTGTTGTTTTAAAAGTCACATAAAATGGGGAAAAATGTCATTTCATTGCTGCTTGAGAAGTCATACTCTGTCTGCCCCTGCCCCCTGACGGATCTCCTCTGGGAGATGATGCAAGTCAAAGCCTGTCTTAAATTACTCGGAAAGGCTGAACTGTGCAGCGAAGAGGGAAGTCACAGCGTTGTTTCTAGACACGAGATTCCTAACTCGCCTCTTTAGACATGACCTAGTTCCAGTTAGTACATTGTTTAATTTCTTATCGATAGTGAGCATGTTTTCTGAGGCAAAGAAGGAGACATTTGATGAGGGAGTCCCCTAGGGAACAGGCACCTATGCTAAATAGAAATTGTCACAGGAATCTCAGGGTCGGAGGTCTCACAGCCACCAAAACATGATTACACAACAGAGCTAGGATCTCATTCCACTTTTGGGATGGAAACTGGTAAACATTTGAACACAATAACTGGGGTCAAAGAGCGTCCAGGGAAAGACCACAGAAGTTCCTTAGCTTCTGCAGACAGGTTCCCAGGCCCTTAGGCAGTCACTGGCCAGGCCACCTCAAGGAGGCTGACAAGAACTCCCGTTCCCAGCAGAGCATTAGCGCGCATGCGCCTAAGCTTGCCGGTGTTCCAGGGGGAGAAGGTTGAGCGTTTGAGTGTCCATGGCAACCCGACGCTTCAGCCTTCTGGAAGCTTACAATCTATAGCTTGTGAGATACCCGTCCTGGTGGGAGGGACCTGGGCTGGGGGACTGATGGGGGAACAAAGGGGTGGGGTGGGGGACCAGGGAAACTTGATGTAAACTAAGAGATAATTGATTCAAGGCTCAGCACAAAAGGATCTTGTCTTTCCGGTGCTTTCGCCCACCCAGGGAAGGATGCCTCTGGAGGTGGTGGTGGAACTCCAAATCCGGGCGGTAAGAGATCGGCGAGCCTGCGCTGCTAACCCCACATTTCCCATCCATTTACTCCACACACATCGCTTTTGGCACACGCTGCACTTCTGTCCCTAGGTTTCTGCACATTTATCATCCGTGGACCTCTTAGACTTTAATTCAGCTCGGTCTGTCCCGAGTTTTATTTTTCTTTGCAAGACCAACGTGTTTCTTGGTTTCTTTAAAATGAAGGACTTTTGTTCCAAAGATAAAGGATTTAACTTTGTTTCTTTAAGTAATCAAAGAACATAGAATTTTAAAAGCTCCATTCTTGACCAATGTGCCACCTCCAAGAGGCAAAGCGTGTTCCCTTGGCTTTGGGTTGTTAATTTCAACAGGACACTCAGTCTAACAATAAGCTTTGTAATTACCCACCAACTCCTCCTAACGCTGGAGCCCAGAGACGATGCTCCTATTTGGGAGCCAGTCAATCCTTTTGTATCATTCTCCCATCTATAGTAACAAGACTGGCATAGAGCTTGGCCTCCTAATTATAAGAGGCTTCACTACCTACTGGCCATAGTTACAGTGGATGCTAACAGGACCCTGCATGGAAATTCAGCTAGATGCCATACAACAGCAAACTCTAGGGTTTCATGGAGCTTGTTGACCTTAAAGGGCCCTGGTTTGGTTCCACTTTACTGACATTATCAGTTGCGCTGTATCAGTTTCAAGTGCTCAGGAAGAGGAAGGAATCCCTACAAGGCCGGGAGATCTCTCTTACAGCAAGACAAATTAAGATTTCATCCCATGTCATTCAACATTACTGGTTAATTTATTTTGATTTTAAAAAGGCATCCTTCAGTGTGCAGTAATTAACAAAAAAAAAAATCAGTTTTTTACTCGAGAGAATTTAGAATGATCCATGAAGTCAGGTAACTTGATCCGTTCTGTGCTTTAGAAAGCTGGCAAATTCAGGCCCCAGCAAACAAAACATGAAATTCCAGAAGTGTAACTAGAAACCAGAAGATAGGCCCTCAGTAATCAGACCTGGGGACACAGTAAGAGAAAACACCATCCTTCAAATGCCTGGCCTGAATGTTACAATTAAGAATGATCTCTGAAGGTGGGTGGTGGTGGTGCACGCTTTTAATGGCAGCACTCGGGAGGCAGAGGCAGATCCCTGTGGATTCAAGGCCAGCCTGGTTGGTCTATAGAGCGAGTTTCAGGACAACCAGAGATACACAAATAAACCCTGTCCCGAAAACCAAACCAAAATAAACCAAACCAAAATCTGAAAATTTAAACCACACACTCAGACCACTTAGAACCTCACAGCTTGGCAGAGTCAGTAAGCAACGAGGTAGTTAGTGTTCAGGGTGTTGTGGAAATGCAATGACTGTTTTACTCAGAGAAAGAACTGATCCTGTTGGTGTGCCTAGCCCCCACTCTCTATGGTCCTGCCTCCTCCCAGTGAGAACCGTTTAGCACAGCCATTCTGCACAGTCTGGTCCATACCCTTGCATGTTAGATCACATCCAACAATCCGTTCTATTTATAAATGCCAGAACAATTGGTCACTAAGATTATCTGACGACCCCACTGCCACTGGGGATTTAAAGGTTTCCTTTCCCGTCAGAGCAGCATTTACAGATTTATATAGCACATACTCCTTTTGGTCTTTCCAGGTTAGACAGGAATCAGAAACCTACCACATTATTTGGTCATCTTTGGTCTAATGATTGGGGGAGGCGCGTGGACGAACACCTTTCCATGTAAACAGAAATTTAGGAGTTATCCCGGGTGCTCATGTAGGGCAACAGGCTCTCCCGAAGAATTTCAAGTTAAGTACTGTGATCAAAAATGTGCTGGACACAGCAAAGTGGAACTGATGAAAATGGGTAGCATACAGTCATCCCTGTGACATACACAAGGACGCTATGCAGCATGCTGAACACCACACCTCTTTTCCATTTTTTTTTCCTTAGTAGAGGACCCTATGCTCTATTCCGTAGAGATGATGGGGAGCAGGGCTTCATCTCCTGCCCCTGGTCATTGACATTGAGGGTCTGTCTGTTTCCAGATCCTCAGTCTCCCCAGCAGCCCAGCTTCTTGGCCCCCTGCTATTCATGGCTACTGATTGTCATCAGAAATGAACAGTAGTCTCATACTTACATTTCTGTGGGACCCTTAGACAAGCCCACTTTTTCAGTATGTCTTCTTTAACATCTTGGCTTGTTGTACGAATGCTAAAAGACACTATTAGAGAGCAGTGGAAAGTAAATATCTAAAGACCTTTTGAGAGCAACAGGAAGAAAGGCAAGTGCTGTGTGTAACCTCTTATTACCTAATCCACAAAGGTAGGAGACCTTGTTAAGCAATCAAGATACAGAAAAAGCTCCAATTATGGCAACAGATGTTCAGAGAATAAACTGGAAAAAATCTGCCTCAAATTTAAAAAATACTGCTTAAAACCTACAACAGGGAAAGGGACGGGAATAAGCACATGGTTTATCTGGAAGCTCATGTCTCTTAATATTCAATTTACAAGTGGTAACACTGTTTCTTGGGATTACTAATTAATACTAATCTGTCATCTTTAAATAAATAACAATTGTATAATCAGCCAGCTTGATTTCTTTGCATCTGTCTTGGAGATAAACAGCTGTTGAATACATACACAATAGACTTTCTTTCTCTAGTATGCCTGTGTTCAGAAATAGCCAGCACGTGCTCCCGCCTAGGAACAGGTCAAGACAGTGTGATCCCAGAATCCCCAAAGGTGTTTGAAATGGCTGAGGGGGACAACTGGATGGCTCTGGTTTAGGTCAGAGTCTTCGAAGGTGGAAACCTTTGGACCTCCTGGTGCCAACAATTAATGAGATGGTGTCACTGATGATTCCATAGTACGAAGAGAACAGGAACATTGTGGGGTGACAGCCAGCAATAATCCACAATGCTGTACAGCATGTAGCCCAGAAAAAAGCCAAAAGCTACATCAGTGACGTTGTGCCGCCCAAGCATGACCCTGGAGAGCCCCAAGACGAAGGCCCAGAGTACCACCAGCACCCGCAGTGGAATGGCCAGTACCAGGTGCTTCAGGATGAATCGCGACACCAGGGCGGCCCTCGTGGCATGGCCCGAGGGAAAGGAGTACTTGTCCACCGAGACGGTGAAAAACATGTCCATCTGATTGTGCGCTGGTCGGCGCCTGCGGACCAGCCCTTTAATCACAGCCACCATTAGCAGGTCCAAAAGCAGGGCGAAGAGCAGGTTCATCAGCACTTCGCGCCCGGCCCAGCTGTCGCTCCTAAGCATGCAGTAGAGGGTGCCCAGCAGCCAGGGGATGCCGTGCCCCGAGATCTCCAGCAGCTTCATCAGGGGCCGCACGCTGCCCCAGGCCGAGCTCTCCCCGGCACACACTCCCAGCTTCTTGGACAGCCACAGGTCGATGGCCAGCAGAGAGCGCAGGGCGATGCCCAGGAAGGACGGGTTCAAGTTCATGCGGTCCTCCTCGGGCGGCAGGGCCGGGGCTGCTTGTGCGGGGCCCGCGGAAGCCAGCGGGAAGGAGCCGCGCCGGTGCACCGGGCTGTCGGACGCGCGCAGCCGGGCGCAGGCAGGATCCGCGCCCGCGCGGCAGCTCAGCAGCGACTGGAATTCGAACCTGCCACCGCCTGCTCCGTGGGCCGGGCTGCCCGGGACACTGCTCCCGCCGGAGGAGCCCAGTGGCCGTCCCTCGATGGTTCTCCTGGGGCTCGGCATCGCGGCGGGCGGCGGGTCCCGGGACCCGGCCAGACCGGAGAGAGGCTTCCCGGCCCCGCAGCCTCTTCCGCTTCCGCACTGCCATCCTGGAGGGCGGGCCGAGGAACGGCAGAGCGCGATTGTGACACCTGGCGGAGACGTGGGAGGGGACCGGGTTATCCAGCTAGAGGAAGAGCAGGGAGGATGCTAAGGCTGGGAGGTACAGGTGAAGGATGCAATGATGGGGTCATTTCAGAGTCTGTGGGAGCTTAGGAGATACACGGCCCTGTTGCACAAAAACAAATATTGATTGCCTTCCTCTTCTTTTTAAGATTTCTTGCCCGGGAGTGTTCCTGCCGTATAAGCAAGGTGTGTACCTTGGAGTCTACCTCCTGAATCAGTACCTGGAGACAGACTGCTTTCCTTCTGTGTTCCCTATTGCGATTCAACAGAACATGAGATTTGAAAAGGTGATCTTGACTTCTCAGTGAGTTTGGCTGTCTGAAGTCAGCGGAATACTTACTATAAAGAATAGTGGTTTTGTACATTTTTTTTCCTTTTTAAAAAAGTGACCCTAAGGCAATTCAGTATAGTTTAAAAGTACAGGCGGCCTTGGGGCAAAACCATAGGTTTAGAAGATTGCTTTTGCTCTGCAGGTCCGAGCCAAGTTATATCAATCGAGTGCTGAACACCCCGGTGGATGCTTTCTATTCTTGGCTCTCCCTTGGCATTTTCTAACTGGAGCAGAGAGCGTTTCTGAATGTTCTTTGAGGTGTTAGAGACAGTTGCATCACATTTATGAAAGGGGCTATTAATAAACCACAGACCTTAAGAAAACTTTCTTAAACCCAGAAAAATAATTTAAAACTCTAACTAAGTCAGTTAAATCTTGTGGCTGAAATCTTGTAACTAAATAGAAGAAAGCTGTTCATATGTTCTGAGTTACCTTAAGTGTGTTATGTAGCAGTAAATAGTAAAGGCTAGATTCCACTCCAATGAATGCCATCATGATTCAAAAAATACAGCCAAACACTAGTCAGGGCTTCTCATTACACTGTGCTGGAGAATATTCATTCTGTTTCATTAATCTGCAACCACCAACTGTCCCCTAAGGTTTTGGATTTGGAGATGAAATTGGAGTTATCTTTAGTAAACCTAATGATTTTGCCCCAACAGTGTCACTGAGGGGAGAGGGGTTGGGGGCCCAGGGAAGACTGCATCACATCACCTTCAAAGGCCTGGAAGACAGTGCCTTTTGACCCAAAGATGGGAGAAAATATGAAGATTATTTGAGCATTTTTTTAAAAAAAGTACAGCCTATTCACTTAAAAATATGTCAAGCTGGTTGGGTAAAAGAGCAAATGGTTATTATCCTGGGAGATGCAGTCGAACCCAGACAATCCTCCTGAACACATGTGGGCGATGGGCATGGTGGAGAAGTAGGTGGTGAACAGTGTTTTCCCTCCCAACATTTCTCCACTTACCAGTTTCAGTGGACCTGTAGAAGATTTCTAAGATATGGCAGTAAGAATCTCATAGATATAGAATTGTGAAAGCACAGAACAACACATCCATCGATCACCTTGTGGACTTACCTAGTCCAATCTCATTTGTTTTTTAGAAGAAGAATGTCTGAGACTAAGACTTTAGATGCTTCTCTGCTGCTGTGTAGAAACGCTGTTGTCCTGAGATTACTAGTGAAGCATACCTCAGGACCATTTCTTTCCTCTTCTGAAACCAATTTCTTTAGGTTCACATTCTAGTTTCTTCTGGTTCCAGGTTTCTTGCAATGTTTCATTCTTTAGGCGAAAATATTTTTATAGCAAGTAGCAAAAGCATTTTCTTTCCCTACAGCCTTTGCAGGACTCAAATTTGAATATTTAAAAGCATCTGGGTAAACAAAATTTTCATAAAAAATTATAAGCCATTGTATTTGAATGGACCAAGCTGCCCCACCAAGTGCCCTATGGTCACAGGTGAGAAAACCCTTTCATGAGACATATTAGACTCTTAGAGCAGGCGTACTGAAGTAACCCGTGGGCAGCAGACTTACTGTGGCAGTACTGGGATCTAGAAGTCAGAGCAGAATGTTGGTGGGGTCGTGGTACTTCCCGAGGCATAAGGAAGGATACTCCCCTGATTTATAGCACCGCAGCGCCAGTATACACCATGACACCATTTCTTCTCTCTAGTGCACGGAGTTAAAAAACATTCTGAGCATTAGACCAGAGAGACTCCAGTTCTTTAAATCAAAAGAATATATGTGTGAATAGTAAAATAAAAGCAGAGACTTCGTGGATGAGAAATGCCAGGTGATCTAGGCTCGGTCTGTCTGCTCTGACCAATCAACTGCATTAGCTTTCTCTGCTTTGCATACCCAAGTAGAAAACTGTGCCCGTTTGTAATAGTGGCTCCTCTGAGCACTGCCTGGTTCATGAATTTCTCTCTGCTCAAGTACATTCATGAATTTGTTTTAGTTTTATTTTTAACTTTAAAAGCGTGAGTTTTTGTGCTCAAATACTTACTTAAATAAAAAAAAGTCATGTGTTAGGTGCCCAACCTACTCCAATATGACATCATTCAAATTTGAACTAAGCATATCTATATTGACTGTATTTGGAAATAAGGTCATATTCTGAGATCCTGGGGTTAGATGTCAACCTGTGAATTTTGACAGGGACACAATTCAACTGATAGCAGTTGAAATGAAAAGATGCAATTATTGAAATAGTTTAGGCAAAAATAATGTTGTCCACATTTACTTAATAAATGCAAGCAGCAAAACAGTGTCTTCTTTTGCCCTTAAAAGAGACCTGACTTTGAAACCTCAGGCAGAATTTTAATCGGGCTTATCTTTAAACATCATTTAAGTCAGAAGTCTAAAGGCTAAATGTACCTCTGAAAAGCTACTGGAAACCTCTTGTTTTCAGAAGGTCCTTGGGGACCTGTTCTGTTTCAGTGATGCTTCTGAACCTTTTATTTCAATAATGAAATATGCAGATCTGACAGTGTTAAGGTGATATAGTAATGTTTTCCTGGGGTTTCTCCCACCCCCGGCCTCCACTTGTCTTTATGTTACATATGGTTAAAATTTTTATTTGCCTTCCTATTTAGTGTAACCAATTGCATGGGCAGAGGAGTCACCTAGTTAACACTCGATGAGTACCTGCCGTGTGCAGGATGCTTTTCTATGCATCAAGACTCAGGTTGATGATGGTGTTTGCTTGTATAGTAGGTCAAACTGATGGCACTCTAAGCATGCGATAGAGTTAGCTAACTCAGATTTCTTTGTACTTAGCATTCAGATCATTTTAATTCTCCTATACTACAACCATTTGTTGTACTTTTACCACAGACCTCCCGAAAATGTTCCTGTTGAAACCTAAAATATTATATGGCTTGGTTTTCTATGTGTTGATTACTTGAAAGAACATAAACTATGGTTTATAGAAATACTTTTTACTAAAACCTTGAAAATATCTCTTCCTTGTTTTTCTGTAGGTATTTGAAAATGCAATCGATCCCGGAGCAGTTGCAGAAATTTTAGAAAGTAGGTACTTAGCAGAAAAAAGACTCATATGTAATTCCCAGGTACAGAATTCTGCTGCTTCTGAAGTGTGATATTTCTGTGTTTTAGCAATATTTAAATTTAGGAAAACTCTAGGGTGAAATTTTGTTCGTGATTTATTTGTTGTTGTTTGGCTTTTAGAGAAATAATCTTGCTATGTAGTCTAGACTGGCCTTGAACTCCCACCTGTCTCCACTATACAGGGTCCTGGGATTATAGGCCTATGTCATTACACTAACCTTTAAATTTTTAAATTTATTATTGTTATTTTGTGTGTGTGCACACACAAGTGTGAATATGGGTATGGGTGTGCCATGTGTGCTCGAGACAGCGGACTCTGTTGGTGAGTTGGTTCCCTCCTTTCGTTGTGAGTTCTTGAGATGGAACTCAGGTCCTTGGGCTTCTGTACCTTTACTCACTGGGTCATCTTCCACCTATCACATCTGCCTTAAATAATTTTTTTTTGTTATATACATTTTCTCAGTATAGATGTGAAGCCAGATGTGGTGGCACCTGATTTTAACCTTAGTACTTGAAAGACAGAGGAAAGAGAATCAGGAGTTCAAGGTTAACTTTGATAATATATCTAGCTTGAGGCTAGCCTGGGCTACCTAAGACATTGTCTCTAAAACTACCACCACCACCACCAACAACAACAACAACAATAAAGTCCTCAAAATTTTATATTATAGATATGATTTTTCTGGATGATATGATTTTGTTTGGTTTTTGTAAACATTAAGGAGATTCTGTTACAGCAATCAATTAGATCATTTGATCAATTAGAACATTTTCAATGCCACAAAAAGATATTCTACACCTGCTAGCAGTCAGCTTCCTATACCCTTTTTACTGTCCTGTCAAATGCAAATGCCAGTTTCTTCATCCCAGAGCCCAGACTGTCCTCAAACTCCTTTCTCTGTCTCTGGAGAGCTGGGGTTACAGGAATCTGCCACCTTGCCCAGTGAGCAGAGGTCTGCTCATTTTGGATATTTCATTTTCTTCGTCCTTCTGCTCCTCATTTGGACCTTGGGGGGCTCAGTCCGGTGCTCCAATGTGGGTCTCCGTCTGTATCGCCATCCATCGCCAGATGAAGGTTCTATGGTGATAAGCAAAATATTCATCAGTATGGTTATGGGCCAAGGCCGGTTCAGGCACCCTCTCCTCTGTCCAGAGATCAAGGGGATTCGAATTGGAAAGGATGAAGTTAAACTTTCATTATTTGCTCACACTTTGTTTTTCTAATCATCAATTAATGGTGAAAACATTTGAATATAATACAGTATATGTGACTATTACAATATATACATATATGTGACTATTTGTATATATACAATATATACAATATATGTGACTATTTGTGTATAAATTTTATATGGAAATGTGTTTCCAACTCTCTTGGACATGCTCATGCATACACATGTACACATACATACAGACATATACACGTTTATATAAGTGGATCACATAGTAACTTACAGTATGTTTAGAAACTTTTAAACCTCCTACACTACTTACCAAAGCAGCTGGATCATTTTACAATGAACCAACAGTGTTTGGAAGGTTCCCTGCCCACCCCATGTTTTGGACAGTACTTGTATCTTGCTGTCATTTTGATTAGTCAAAGCCTGTGGGTAATAAGGGCTTTCTTACCATTGGTTGGATGTTCCTAATAGCTAATGGTGTTGCATGTACTTTGGAGAAATGCCTATTCATATTTTCTTCCTAATTTTAATCGGATTGTCTTACTCTAAAACTGAGTTATACGTATTCCTTATAAAGAATCCAAAGACTTCCAAATGAGAGAAAATATCTAATATTTGCCTGTGTCTGACTTTCACTTAATATGGTGATCTACAGTTACATCTATTTTCTACTGCTAGTAACTTACACTTCTTCTTCTTCTTCATGTCTGTGTGGTGGTTTGAATGAGAATGGCGACGAAGGCTTATCTGTTTGAATACTTGTTCCCCAGTTGGTAGAACTACCTGGAAAGAGGTGTGACGAGATGTGTAGGCTTTGAGGCCTAGTGTCTCTTCCTCTGCCTCCTGCTTGTGCCTCAAGGTGCAAGCTCTCAACTCCTACTGCTCAGCACCGTGCCGTGATGGCTGTAGATGGCTGTAGACTCTTACCCTCTGCAACTATAAGCCACAGATTCAACGTCGTCTTTTAGAAGTTGCCTTGGTCATGATGTCTTCTCACAGAAATAGAACTATAACCAAGGCAGTAGGAATAAATATCCACTGTGTATCTGCACTGTTTCCTTTATTCATCTTTGATAGCCAATTGGGCCGATTCCACAGCTTGGCTGTTGTGAATATTGCCGCAGTAACCATGAGGATCTATCGTGGTGTATACTGCCCTGAGTTCTCTGGGTATGTACCAAGAAGTGATAGAACTGGGTCATATGATACTTCCAGTTTTTAGTTTTTTGCAGAATCTCTACACCGACTGGACTAATTCACACCACCAGCAATGTATAATGGTCCCCCATTCTTCTCAGATTTTTAATAACATTTATTATTTTCTTGATAATTTGACTGGAGTGAGATAGATGCTTCATATAGTTTTAATTTGTGTTCTCTTTATACCTAAGGATGTTGAACATTTTTCCATTTTTTTTTTGAGACTAGGTCTCATGTAGGCCAGGCTGGTCTCAAACTCACTATATAGTTGTTGGGTAGGAGGTCCTTCTGTATTTGTGTTGCTTTCATTGGTTATTTAAGAAACTGTTGACAGGGCAGAACTCAGGTAGGCAGGGAAGACAGAATAGAATTCTGAGAGGAAGAAAGAGGGAGATAGAAGCTGCCAGGTCAGACATGCTGAATCTTTCCCCGTAAGCCATGACCTTGTGGTGACAAACAGATTATTAGAAATGGGTTAAATCAAGATGGGAGAGTTAGCTAATAAGAGGCTAGAGCTTATGGGCCAAGAAGTAATTTAATTAATACAATTTTTGTGTGGTTATTCCAGGGGTAAGCTAGCCAGGCGGCAGGATGTGGCCCACTCCTCCTACAACATAGCTGAGGCTGTCCTTGATTGCCGATTCCCATCTCTGCCTCCTAACTACTGGTTTATGGGTGTATCTCACTTGCCCTTCCTCATGTGTTTATTGTTCATTTGTGCTTCATTGCTTGACTATTGTGTATTCCTTTCATTATCCCATTGTTGATCGTTGGATTTTTGGTGTTAAGGTTTTGGAGTTCTTCATACGTTCTAGACATTAATCCTTTGCCAGATACATAGCCAGTGAAGACTCCCCTCGACTGTGCTGGGCTTTTCACCTAGATGCTGTGGAGAAGGCTTGATTTCAGGCGGTCCCATCACCTGTCAGCTCTTGGTATGAATTCTTGAGTCGGTGGAATCGTTTTCACAGAGTTCTTGCCTTTACTTTAGAGTATTTTCCTCTCACACTCTCAGTCTCCTAGTAAGATCGCCACTCTCTTTCTAATCGATTTTTTATACAGGTTGAGATGTAAGAGTCCAGCTCCGTTCTCTGTGTGGGGTTCCAGCAGCATTTACTGAAGAGGTTGTCTTCTCTGGTATAGATTCTTGACATTCCAAAAAGTCAGATGGCTCTAGCTGTGAGGTCTTGTACTGGGAGGCTCCATTTGATTCTATTGCTTGCCTTTACTTTTCCTTTTTTGTCGTTTTTGTTACTGTTACTCTGTTGTAGAGACTTGAATCAGGCGTTGTGATAGCCCCATCAGTGTTCTCTTAGCTCAGGATTGCTTTCACTCTCTTTTTTTGCAAACTTTTTGTTTTTTTCTTTGTGGTTTCCACATCTTGATCCCATCTACCTCCCTGTCTCTTCATATCCACCCTCTGCCTTTGCAGCCTCCCCCAACAAAATAAAAAAATTTAAGACAAAATAAAAAAAGAGGAAAAGAAGGAAAAGATGTAGTCATTGAAGCTGCAGTGTGACCCAGTGAGTCATGCAGTAAATCCGTTTGTCCGTCTATCCTTACTTACAAGCGTTCATTGCAGACAATCATTGGCCCAGTTCTAGGCCTCTGGTTTCGGCTGCACTGTTGATACTGGACCCTCAGTGGGACTCCTCTTGAATATCCTGTTGTTGCCCTGTGTCATGGAGATCCTGCAGCTTTGGATCTGCAGGACCAGCTCCGTCATGTGTTCCGGCAGATCATAGATGAGGTGGATATTGGGATGGGGTCAACTCGTAGCCCTGGTTCTGGGTTTGGATGGCTGCAGGGTTGGTCAGCCTGCCAGCTCTCCTCTATTTTTACCACCAGGGTGAGCTCTCAAGTGTTGCCCCAGCTAGTTACACAGCCAGGAGCAAGGGGCAGGGCCGGTTGGTTCTGTTCTCACACCCTCAGGGCCACCTCACTCACACCTACACCTCCTATACCTCTACTGCGCTGCCCAGGTGAGGTGTGTGTGTGTGGGGGTCTCATCACTACTTGGTAGATGAGAGGAATGGGGCAGCTCTCCTACCTGTCACAGGTGGCAAGGAGGGAAGGGTATCTCTCCCTCACCTACACTAGCTATGGCAGATAAGGGGGGTAGGGCCTGTTTTCTCATTCTCATGCCCTCAGGGCACGCTCACCCAAGCCCCTGCAAACAGGGTCAACTCTATTGTGTTTCCAGGATTAGATGTAGGACCCATTCTTCAGAGTGCTGTAGCTGGTGAGGGTCAGGGCCAGTTCTTCCTAGTGGGGGTGGGGCCAACTCTGAGTAGCCCTATCTTCTTGGCCTTTGGTGGTAACAGGAGCCATGAACCACAGGGTAGCAGGGCCACAGACCCAAACATGGCTCTTGGCAGCACCCAGGTCAGTACATCACCGTGGTCCTGGGTGGTAAGGAAGCCACCCACCTCAGCTTGCTCCTTACTGCCTTCACCCCTTTAGATCTGCCTCTCTCCACAGGACACGAACTATTCTGTCTCTCTCTCATACCTACCATATGTTTGCGCACATACTAGAGCCTGACCCAGCATCTTGCTTCCTCAGAGAGGTGTGTGGGTCTCCTTCTGATCAGTTGTAGTGTGTTTTAGCTATCTTGTGTGTGTGGCTTCCATTTGAATAGTTCTGTGAAGAATGTCACTGAAATTTTAATGGCAATTGAGCTGAATCGGTAGATCACATTTTGTTACAGAAATTTTTATTATATCCTGTCAATCCATGTGAGCATGGGTGGTTTTTTCATCATCTAATTTCTTCTTCAGTTTTTCCAGGTTTTTAAAATCTGTTAGTATACGTGTGTGACACATGTGCAAGTATGTGCATATCACAGTGTGTGTGCGCGTATGTACATGCATGTGCTATGTGAGTGTGGGTATGTATATAAAACTCTAAGAATAACTTTAGGAGTTTTTTATCTGCTGCTTCTGTGGGTTCTGGGAATTTGTCACCAGGTTTGAATGACACATGCTTTATTCTGCTGAGTCATCCCTCCTGGCCCGAGATTTAAATTTTAGTCATGTCTTTATAGAAGTATAGATAACCTCTTTAAAAATATTTAAATCTCAACCTCATAGAAGAGAAAGTGGGAAGTACGCTGGAACACATTGGCACAGGAGACCACTTCCTAAATATAACCCCAATAGCACAGACACTGAGAGAAACAATTAATAAATGGGACCTCCTGTAAAAATATTTAAATCTCATAGTAGCATAGTAAGATACATTTTATGACACAATTGTATGGTCAGACAGCATGGTTTTTAGTCACGCTGAACTTTTTCATTAATTGGTAACATTGACTTTTCAAACTTAAAATGAAAAGTATGTTGCTATTTTAGTATTCTATGAATATAAATGCTTTTTTATGTTTGTCTGTGTGCCATGTGTGTGCATAGGTGCCCACGAAGGCCAGAGAGGGAATTCGATCTTGCGAAGCTGGAGCTACAGGCAGTTGTTAGCTGCCTGACATAGGTGCTGGGAATAGAACTTGGGTCCTCTGCAAGAGCTGTGTGCTCTCTTGACACTGAGCCTTCTTTCCGACTCTGAATATACCTTCAAGAGACAAGATATACTATACTTTGCAGGAAGTAAAAAGCTAATTTTGTAGCATGCTTATCTTTGCTCCACCTCCTCATTTTGTGAAAATCTGCTTCATTGTTGCCATGACACTTAATTTAAATTATAGTTGTTCTTTGGTGCCCTTGGGACAATGGTTCCAGGACCTCCACACATACCAAAGTACATTGGTGCCCAAGGACCATAAGTAAAATGATGTAGAATTTGTTTATAATCTATGCATGAATGTGTGTGTGTGTGTGTGCATATGTGTATATCCCACAGAATTTGGATTATCTATATATTATATACTGTAAATGTTGTATGAAGGTGTTGTTCTGTATTGTTCAGAGAATAAAGAGAAAAAAGTGCGTGTTAGTACAGATACGAGCACTCTGTAAATGTTTTCTGTTTATAGTTGGTTATGGATAGCTATACAAACTGTACATAGGGAGCCTGTGACTATAGAGGGTCAATACTGTTGTTATCAGTAGTGTAAATGAGATACAATAGTTTTAGTTTAGCATATATTAAGAAACACAAATTTTCTAAATATTAAAGTCTCATTTTCCCCCTTTTTTCTTTTTTAGGCTTCCTAACCAGGTTTGAATTGATCCAGCTAGTGTCTCCAGGTAATATGCCTGCAAACATAGGAGTAAACATATTGCTAAACGAACAATTCACTTTGAAGGATTTTAACATGAACGAATGGGTACAGGATTTCAGTGTTCTTTATGACTGAGTCATTTCTAATGATCTACTCTATACCATCATCATTGATAGGTATAAGGACTTTCAGTAATTTACATGTGTGTATGTATGTGTGTGTTTCTGAGGATTGAACCCAGGGCCTCATACATGTTAGATAAACATTGTACCATTGAGCTACACTCTTAGTCTTTTAGAAAATGGTTTTAATTTTGAGGCAACATCTCATTGAAATCACTTAGGCTAACCACCTAACCTTCCTGCCTCGGTCTCCTGAGTAGCTGGGATTACAAACATGCACTCCCGTCTGGCTACTTGTGTGTCTTCATAGACTATGAACAATGTGATTATATTGTATTTTGGGCTTTTGTTTTCTTAACCTTGTTACAAAAGTTGATGGTTTATCATTTTTAATAGCTGTTTCTATAGTATTATTATCCTTAATTGTTATATTTTCTTTGTCTTTCATATAAGCACAAAAATTCATTCTTTCCTCTCTTAATATATTTACAGAGTAGAATCCTAGACTGAACTGTGCCTTGTGAGCCTGGGACAAACTGGTTCCCAGTGGAGCATGCCTGCTCCTTATAGCTTAGCTAAGCTGGGCATTATCATTTGAATTTATTACTTTTGAACTGTACATTAGTTTTGATATATTATACCATATTTTTATGATCCCTTTTTAGATATGATGTGTAATCCTAAATTTAAATTTTCCTTCTTAAAAGTTTCAATTTTTCTTATAGTATGATTTGCTTTTTTTCCTTCTGGTCATTGTTCTTGATTACCTACAGAATGAGGTCTGGATGTGTAGTGATGTTTCATTTGCATTTTAATAAATAGAGCTTGCCTGAAGATCAAAAAGTAAAGCAGCCATTTTAGTCAGCCTGTATATACAGGCAGTGGTGGCACACTCCTTTAATCCCAGCAGCCACACTAGTTAGCTGTAGAAGTCAGGCAGTGGCAGTGCATGCCTTTAATCCCAGCTCTAGAGAGGAATATAAAATGGGAGGAGACAGCTCTCAGTCTCAATTTCTTTCTCAGGATTCCTGGAGGCAGGATCGCCATTTTGATCCGAGGTAGAAGTAAGAGCCAGTGGCTGGCTACTTTCCTTTTCTGATGTTCAGGCTGAACCCCAATATCTGTCTCTGGGTTTTTATTTTTTGTGCTACATATAATAAGTAAGTAAGTACTTTCTTTTTCTATAAACTCATATTTTTATTGGAGTCTTAAATCAATTAAGATCAGTATGAACGTATTTCTCATTTTCATTGTGCCATTTTGATATTTTCTCAAGTGATCTTACTTTTTCCTATGAGAATTACTGAAAAAAGAGTACTGACCTGAATAGAAGTGTAGTGAAGGAGCTGCGGGCAGGCCTGCTTTTCATCCCGCCCGGTTCCTGCAAGGCTAGCCCCAGAAATAACAACACACAAATTGTATTCATTTAAACACTGCCTGGCCCATTATCTCTAGAGAGTTAGTTACTGACTAACTCTCACATCTTGATTAACCCATTTCTAATAATCTGTGTAGCACCACGAGGTGGTGGCTTACCGGAAAAGATTCAGCATGTCTGACCTGATGGCTGGCTCCATGGCATCTGCCTCATTGCCCTCTTCCCCGCATTCTGTTCTGTTTACTCCGCCTACCTAATTTTCTGTCCTATCAGAGGGCCAAGGCAGTCTTTTTATTAACCAATGAAAATAACACATAACAGAAGGCCCACCTACATCATAGAAGATGTCTCAGCTAAAGCTAGGGAGGGGCACTGTGACTGAGTAGAAGATTTTTATGAAGGTTGTGGATCTACCCATAATTGGATACCTGGGGCAGGTAAGGGCCTGAGAGAGGGATGTAGAGCTAGGCACATGCTCCTTGGTCCTTTAGCAAAAGTAGCCCTGGAAACAGTTAAGAACTCTAGGCTCTGAGAATATAGGGGTAGACCCTCGAATTATTGCAATGTGAATCTAGTGATAGACAATTGGCTATTACGGTATGATCTAGAGACAGACTCTCAAATATTTTGGTCTGAGTCTATAGATAGATGTTTGACTATTACGGTGTGAGTGTAGGGTTAGATGCTCTGAACGTGGACACAGATGTTGCAGTCTGAATCTAGGAATAGTCATTAAGATACTAGTGTGAATCCAGAGAAAAATTCTTAAATTTGTGGTGTGAATATATTGATGGGCACTTAAATGTTACCTTCTAAATCTAGGGACAAATATCTGAATGTTACGGTGTCAACCTAAGGATAAACAAGACACTCAGATACTATAGTGTTGATTTGCAGACTATGGTGTGAATCTAGGGATAAAGTCTATCTATTCAGGATTTACTTGATTTGGTAGACAATACAGAGAAATGCTTCCTATCTGCTATTCAGAAATTCTCACTGAATGGCTTTTTTTTTTAGACCAAAAAAAAAAAATATTACAGGCTAAAACCAGGCCATTGAGTTTTTTTCCATAACTTTTTTTCTTGTTTGACCCAATTTTATGTTTAAACATACAACCCTGTGAACTGGTGAGTTAGATTTTATGTTAACAGAATAGGAGCATGTTTATTTTGGTCTTATTTAATTTTGTACTATTTAAAATAAAAACAAACAATAAAAAACCACCCAGTGAGTTCGAGGCCAGCCTGGTCTACAAGAGCTAGTTCCAGGACAGGCACCAAAAACTACAGAGAAACCCTGTCTCTAAAAATCAAAAAAAATAAAATAAAATAAAATAAAAAACCACCCAGGACAAAAATTTCAACTACGACATGGTTATATATACTAAAAGTAAAAAGAACTCATTCATTAGCAATTCTTGACAGATACCTTAATTGGCAATTTGCTGTGTATTCTTTTAGACATTAAAAAAATGTACTTAATATATGATGTATTAGCATGTATACCTAACTTTAAAGTAACACACACAGCACCTATATCTAATTATCTGTCCTGTACATAGGATACTGTGTGTAAATATATTGAATATAAATGTTTTGTAACATACTTTTTAGAATTTTATGTGTTAAACGTAATTGTACTTTTTTTTAAGTCAAGCCCATGGTGGCTTTGAACCTGTGATCCTTCTGTCTCACCCTGCTGAGCACTAAGGTTTACAAGTCTTTCATGTGACCACATAGCTGTCTGTGAGGTTATGAGAATAGTTGCTTGGACATGAAGACTGGGGGGATATTCAAACTGACAGCATGCGTACTGTTTACAACTCACAAGTTAACCGTATGCAAAATGGGAGCCTTGTTGTGTGTGCTCGCTTTTCGTCCACAGCCTTCTAATTTCAGACTGTGATTTCAGCAGCACGCAATTTAAATTACTGAAAACAGCAATTTCACTCAGTGTCAGGTACTGTGCATATTAATCAGTTAATTACTTCAGCACGGCATATGCCAGCAGCCATGGTCCTTGGTACTAAGTAGGTAAAAGAAATCTGCTTAGAGTCTCATGTAGGGTCCTATGGGCCATTTTTGAGTTTTTAGAGACTAGTTCTTTTACTAGCCAATCAGCCAATTCATTACCTCTTTATTTTGCTGTAGACATTGTATTTTGTTTTGTTTTTGTTTTTGTTTTGTTTTGTTTTTGGAGACAGGATTTCTCTTGTGGCCCTGGCTGTCCTGGAACTAGCTGTGTAGGCCAGGCTAGTCTCGAACTCACAGAGAGTCGCCTGCCTCTGCCTCTGCCTCCCAAGTGCTGGGGTTAAAGGTGTGCACCAACCACTGCCCAGCTTAGACACTGTATTCTTGTGTGATAGTTTTTGCAACATCTTCAGACACACAGGCAGAGGGCGTTTGACCATCAAATCAGGGATACAGTAGTGATGCTCAGATCTGTTCGTAGCTTACTGGAGTGACTACAGAGACGTAGTGACTTTGCTCTCAATCAATGGAGACCAGCCTCGGGCTGTCAGTTCACAAAGGTGTGAGAAAGTGACGGACACAGGGGGGCAGTGTAATACTGTCTGACTGTGAGCTTGGTGCTTGCTTTTTATTAAACTCCTAAACTAATGCTTTCTCTTTGGCAAATTATACCTAGTCAGTATAACTGTAACCCCCTCTTTCCTGGGCACCTGTGTACTTAGTCAGAGCTCAGTTTTCCACCGCGGTTTACTAACTAGAAGGCAGCAGGGGAAGACAACCTGCAGACATGGCTTTGAGTTCCTCCTTTGCCATGTGGCATAATGACAACAGCTTTGTTAAACCCTCCATCTCTAAGGGAGTCCAGTGAGCTTCTCTATCTGGAAGCATGGTGTTCACTGTCGTATGCTCTAGAAACGCAAGATGGTTTTCAAACTGGTGCTATTACTACACTTCTTTTCTTATAGACTCATTTCCTTCTGGGGAAGAAGTCATTCACTGATGGCACCGATGACATCACTGTCTAAGTCATCAGCCCATTGAGAACTCTGAGTGCTTTCAGCCACTTTACTTGGCCTTTAAGATTAGGCAGTAGGAGCCCTGTCATTATTTATTGCCTCGGCTCTGAAACATCTCAGTATGTGCTGACGTTTCCATGTTGGCTATGATTTGGGTTACTGAAAACTGATCAAACTCGGGAGACGGCTTTAAGACACTTGCTAGCTTTCTCACTACTTTTTCTAACTCCCCTTTCAGTCTAAGTTACTTTACTGCTGTAATAAAATCTCTAACAAAAGCAACTCAGGAAGGGATGACTGTTATAGTCCATCACTGAAGGGAAGTCACGGGGTCAGCTGGTCACATTGCATCTATAGTCAAGAAGCGAAGGGTGATAAATGTTTGTGTTCAATTTGATTTCCTCTTTTTATATACTCCAGTATCCCAGCCCAGGGAATGGTGCCACCCACAGCAGACTAGGTCTTTCCACATGGATTAACCCAATCAAGATAACACCCCACTGGCATGCCCAAGCATTAGTCTCCCATATAATTGTGTCTCAGTAAGCTGACGATGAAGATTAACCATCACAACTCCCCTCCAGTCAACTTGATACCCAAACACATCACTTAAAAAAGAAGTTTGTTTATGTATCTTATGTATATGAGTGCTTTATCTGCATATATGCCTATACAACAGAAGAGGGCATTGGATCCCATTGTAGACGGTTGAGAGCCACCATGTGGTTGCTGGGAATTGAGCTCAGGACCTCTGGAAGAGCAGAGTAACCAGTGCTCTTAACCACTGAGCTATCTCTCCAGTTCTCCAAAGATATCACTTTAAAAAAATTTTGTATATATTTATCTATGTAAATATAGGCTATGGATGTGTGTGTGGGTGCTTGTGAAAGCTAGAAGATGGTCTTATCCTCCCAAGCTGGAGTTACAGGCAGTTGTACGACATCTAACATGAGTGCTGGGAATTAAACTGGGGTCCTCTGGAAAAGTAGGAAGCCATATTAGCCACTGAGTCTCTTCAGGTCCACCCCAACATATTACTTTGAATCGTAATCTTCCATCCCTTGTCTCCAAAGTCTCAAGTTCATCTCAGAATGCTACACAATCTATCTTCAAAAGTTCCCTTGGTCTTTAATAGTTCCAGGGCTTTAAAAGTCCAAAGTATATGTTTGAGACTCAAGGCAATCTCTTAACTATCAGTCCCTATAAAATAATAAAAAAACCTGTATACTTCCAACATTGAATGACATAAAATAAATATTCCCATTCTGAAAGTGAAAGAATCAGAGTATGGGAAGGAACAGTCAAAGTCAGACCAAAGTCCAACAGGAAAAACATCAAAGCCTGTAACTCTATTTCCAGAATCTGGGCACATGAAGAAACTGGTTGTGCTCCATCCCTCCAGATATGCAACCTGTAACACACATAACTTCTCTGCTGGTTTGATTCCACTCCATGCCCACAGACACCCTGGATGGGTATCCTACAGTCACGACCTCTCCAGTGCCCAGGGATCTGCATTGGAGCCTGGTCTACCTTCATAGCTTGTTCCAGTGGCCTCTCAAGGCCTCCTTGCAAGGGACTCTGATCCCAGAACACGTTTACTTGTCTCACTTACTCTCGGAGACTACGGAACAAAAGGTCAGGACACCTTCAGCCTTGCATCTTTCATGACTCTCAAACCAGTGTCATGCAGATGACTTTTCCAAGTATTACAGCCAGCTCAAGATGAAATGTGGCTCCCTTGGACTACGGCTGTATCAACTTAAATATGGTAACCCTTGGAAATATTCCTCCAGGTAGAAGCCTTCAAGGAGTAAGGAACCTTTTCAGTTTAGGCTTTCTTCCCCCCGATTATGTTTGAATCTTCATAAGACAAATCTTCTAGAGTGTGGGGTTTTGCCCTTAGGGCACCCTTCCTGTTGTCTCAGCGAAGTAATCATCTCTTTAATGATTACACGTGCTTTCTCACCACCAACCTGAATCTTCCCGTGTTGACATTTCCTCCACAGATCTAACTAGTCACTTACCTTTAAATACAACTTCACTTCAAGTTCTCAGGATAAGGGCAGAATGAAACTAGGTTCTTGTTCAAAATGTCACATGAGTGACCGTCTTCCAGTTCCAACAGAGTGAGTGCCTCATGAGCTGGGCCTCTACTGTTCGCATTCCTTTCGGCACTTTTGGCATCAAAGCTTTCTCTATAATGGTCCATTAGGCTATGCGTATAGTATAGTATCGGAGGACTTTCTAGCCCGAAGTTCCAAACTCTTCTGCATTCATCCTGCAAATTAGCTTCAAATACCCAGGAACCACAGATCAGGTTTGTGATATAACAGTCCCACTTCTGGTACCAATGCTCTGTCTTACTTTTCTGTTTCTGGGACAATAGTCTAACAAAAGCAACCTAAGCAAGAAAGGCAAGAACCTGTGGCAACTGGTCACATTACATTCACAATCAAGAAGCAAAGGGTGTGTGGTGATTTGGATGAAAATGACCCCCATAAGTTCATAGGAAGTGGCACTAGTTGGAGATGTGGCCTTGTTAGAGGAGGTGTGGCCTTGTTAGAGGAGGTGTGGCCTTGCTGGAGGAGGTGTTTCTCTGGGGGTGGGCTTTGAGGTTTCAAATGCTCAAGCTCAGCCTAGCAGTTCTCTTCCTGCTCCCCGCTGAGATGTAGCACTCATAGCTACCTCTCCAGTACTATGTCTACCTGCATGATCCCATGCTTCTTGCTATGATGATAATGGACTAAGCAAACCCCAATGCTTTCTGTAATGAGTTGCTGTGGTCATGGTGTCTCTTCACAGCAATGGAACTTTGACTAAGACAGGGTGATTTATTCATGCTCTTGCTCTTGCTCGGTTCCCCCCACCTTTTTTTTACTTATATAACCCAGCATCCCATTGAGGGAACAGAGTCATCCATAGTGGATGGATTTTTCTTTCTCAATTAAGGAAACTAAAATAATTCTACCCATGAATAGAGGCCATTTTCCAGGTGATTCTGGAATCTGCAAATTGGTAATTGTAACATAAGGGCCGGCTTGTTGGGGTTCTGTCCCCCCCAGTACCCCACAGCCAGCAATTCCCAAGGAAAATCACTCATAAGACTTCATAAGATTATAAACTGATTGGCCCTTAGCTCTGGCTACTTATTAGCTCTTACAACATATATTACCCCATTATCCTTATCTACGTTAGCACATGGCTCAGTACCTTTTCCAGCGGGGCAGCTTACATCTTTCCTGTAGTGAGGGGCTGCGGGCAGGGCTGTTTTTCGCCTCACCCGGCTCCCGTACGGTTAGCTTAGTCCCAGAAATAACAACACACAAATTGTATTCATTTAAGCACTGCCTGGCCCATTATCTCTAGAGAGTTAGTTACTGGCTAACTCTCACATCTTGATTAACCCATTTCTAATAATCTGTGTAGCACCACGAAGTGGTGGCTTACTGGAAAGGATTCAGCATGTCTGACCTGGTGGCTGGTTCCATGGCGTCTGCCTCACTGCCCTCTTCCCAGCATTCTGTTTTGTTTACTCTGTCTACCTAATTTTCTGTCCTATCAGAGGGCCAAGGCAGTCTCTTTATTAACCAATGAAAATAACACATAACAGAAGGCCCATCTACATCACTTTCCTCTCCGGTGGTCTGGGCAGAACTGTGAAGGAAGCGTCTTGCTTGCCAGAATATTCCCAGTCTCTTTGCTCCACCTCTACTTCCTGTCTGACTTTCCCACCTATACTGCCTGCCTGGCCAATCAGCGCTTTATTAGAATATGATTGACAGAATACAGACAATTCTCCCACACCAGGTAATTAATTTAATTATCATAAGTCTGTTCTTGTTATTCTAGAGACAGTGAATTAGTTTGTCTATACTTCTCTGGCTTCTTGGTTTTTGTTTATTTAAATTCTTTTTTACTTTAAATTCTTGGTAAATAAATGAATACTAATTGAGTAGCTGTAATTTTTGCATGCACTGACAAGAACTATCCAAAAATCCCCGAAAGGGAAGGGAACATAGGAAAAGCCTAATGTGCAGTGAGTGCGATATGCCATGTGCCTGGCGTATGTTCCTGCAGGAACGTACCGATGCTAACACAGACCATTGCTAGAATGGTATCATGAAACAACCATGGTGATGTCAGAAAATGACTTATAGTCTCTTGACTATTTTTCACTCAATAGCCCAAGGGGCTATGTCTTAGTTTGGTTTCTATTGCTATGATAAATTACCACACCCAAAAGCAATTTGGGGAGGAACGGGCATTTTATTTTATTTCCAGCTAACAGGCCATCATGAAGGGAAGTCAGGGCAGGAACTCAAGGCAAGAACCTGGAGACAAGAACTGATGCATTGGCCATGAAAGAGTTCTATTTACTGGCTTGTTCCTCATGGCTTGCTCAACCTGCTTTCTTATAGCTCTCAGGACCACCAGCCCAGGGCACTTTCTACAGTGAGCTGGGCCCTCTAACTTCAATCATCAATCAAGAAAATGCACACAGGCTTACCCACAGGCCAATGTATCACTCTGAGCATGCAGTAAGTTCTCAATGATTGTTTCTTGAATGCGTGAATGCAAAGAGATCATTGAAGGGTGAATGGCAAGCAAGAGTTAAAAGGATTTTAGAGAATGTTTGGTCTTTGTAACTTGTTTTAATGTTGTGGAAAATGAATCTCAAAAAGAGTGATTGTTTTAAGAGTGACTGATACAAGTAGGTAATTAAATTATTTCAATTTCACATACATATTTCTTCATGAGTGGAGATAAGGATTGTGTTTACAGAGTCTCCATTATGTGCATACTTCCATGGGTTTGGGAGCAGCATCTAGGTAGGACATTTAAATCAAGGCTATGTTTTGATGAGAGGGAGCCAATCATTCAAGGATTTGAGGGAGGAATGTTAAGGGGAAATGTGAATAACAGAGAGATAGAAGGGTGTGGGCGTATGTATCAGGTCAGGAGTTCAAGGCTATCCTTGACTGTGTAGCCAATTCAAGGCCTGTCTGACTTCATAAAGCCCTGTCTCAAGAAAAGCAACCAACTAAACAAAGAAATAAACCCCCAAACTTTAGAGATGACTTTGACATGTCTACAGTCTGGCAAGAATGGCATCAGGGATGAAATGATGTAACTAAGAGGTAGGTCATTAACGAAGTAGCAGCAGTGATTAAAGGCCTGATTTACATAAAATCTTGAAGGCCAATTGAGGCACTAGGTTGTACCTTACTAGTGTTTTGTTTTGTTTCGAGAGTAGGTCTCGTTGTAGCCCCGTTAGTCCTGGAATTTGCTATGTAGATCAGGCTGTCTTGACCTCACAGAGATCTGCCTGTCTCTGCCTCTGGAGTGCTGGGATTAAAACTGTTCATCACCATGCCGAGTGGTACATGGGTTTTATTCTGATATGCAGAGAATTCTAATGGAAGATTTTAAGTTGATTGTATAGTGAAACTTGAAAGAACAGGATCTTAACCAAGGGAAAAGCCCAGTTCAAGCTGTGGAAGTTCTGTGTGGAGCAGGGAAGACATCCTCTTTGGTCTACTGTAGTGAAGCCTGCCTGCTCAGCAGGAGTGCAAAGAAATGACACAGGAACAAAAACAGGGAACATTATATTTTATATGTTTTACAATACACTGACTTTTCTAGAAGTATGGGTATTGCATAAATAAAAGGACAATTTTGTTTTTTCATTGTTTGGCCTTCTACTGAGACCTATTTAGCAGTTTGAAAATCCCAGCACATCTAAACACATCATTTCCAGTATTTACATTCTAAAATGAATCCTGTTTCATTATAAACCACTTTCCTTTTGTATTGTAAAATTATAAACCGTTCTTTGTAACATATTTTTAGGCTCAGATAACTATTAGGTTATTTTTAGCCTAAAGAAATGTCTAGTAGGACATTAGAAAGTCATGTATGATAGAGAAAGTATGTGGGGGTGTCTTGAGCTCCCCAGGACACTGTAGCATTGCTGGCTCCTTCTCATAAATGATCTTAACAAATGTCTAGAGTATCTTTGGGTTGATACCATTCTCACCAAGAACTTCAAGTCTACTTGCTCTCTGGGCCATTGGCACCCTTATACCCAACCAAACATACAGAGCTCACTCAAACTATAAACTTTGTGTGAGCAGGATTGTGTCTGTCTCATTCCTGTCTGCCTTCAGGGTCTGGCTCAAAATTTGTCTTTGGTAAATATTTGGTGAAGGAAAGGATGGATAGGTGCATGGATGGATGGAAAGATGAATAGATTCATTTTATTTTGTTCAACTTTGTGTAACAGCCTTCCTTTTTTGCAAGAAGACTATCCATGAGCTAACTTATTCAAAAGATAAAAAGTAATAGAAATTAATTTATTTTGAATGACAAATGCTAGGTTCAAATGTCTAGTTTGACCTAAGTGCCCTCCCTGATACCATCAGTCTTAGGGTTACTGTGGCTGTGATGGAACTCCACGACCAAAGCAACTTGCAGAAGAAAGGGTTTATTTGGCTTCCATTTCCACATCATTGTTCATCATAAAGGGAAGTCAGAACAGGAACCTGGTGGAGGCAGGAGCTGATAAAGGCCATGGAGAAATGATGTTTCTTGGCTTTCTCTCTGTAGCTTGCTCAACCTCCTTTCTTATACTTAAAGAGCTCAGACCACCAACCCAGGTGTGATACAACCCACAGTGAGCTAGGTCCTCCCACATCAGCATCCCTTGCAGGCTTACCTATAGCACCATCTCAAGGAGGCATTTTCTCAGGAGATGCTCCCTCCTCTTAGATGACTGCAGATTGTGTCAGGCTGACATAAAGCTAACCAGCACACCATCTGAGCATCTATTTTGTTAAACTTGAGGCATGTAGAATACATTTGCTTATGATTTTTCTTCTTTCCTTCTAGCATGGAAAGAGCTGGCCTACTATGAAGAAAACACACGAGATTTTCTGTTCCCTGAGCCCAAGCTGACATCTTCACACCTTGGCATGCATAGGGAGGTGCTTATGAAGACAGCAATAGGTTTTCCAGTGAGTGACCCTCCCCACTTGGGCTTCTACAGGGAAAGAAATTCTCAGGCCCTGAATATTTTAGTGTTGACAGGGTTGGTCTTGGGCAGGTAGCTTTGTCTTGCTTAGTTACCTCAGTTCTGTTTTTATCCATGGTCAGATGCCCAGCTCATGACACCAAACTATACTGATTTCCACTATTGATCCAAAAGCTGAAAGTTTTATTATCTAACCACACTATATCATTGCAATAGTCAGTTGTCACACAATGTCCCAAAAGGTTCCTCTTTCAACTTGTCACAGATTGTCAGATCTGTTCGATCATAGCTTTTTTTCACTAAATAGTGTAATGACAAAAATGATATTATCTTACATTTGTTTTATGCCCTTCAACCTTCTCCATTTTTAGCTATTCTCTTCCTAATAATTTACAAATTCCTCAAGGCTGGTATTGTTGAGCAGGTTCCCTTTGGCAGAGGGGCACTGATAGAGGTTGACGTTATTGAGGAACCATGCATGGTGTGGCAGATAGGCAGCTGATAGTCTGGAGGCATTTGTCTGAACCCAAATTCAAGACCTTCATTTTGATATTATAGTCCGTGATTTCTGTCTCTGAAACAATTCTTTTTCTTTTCTTTCTTCTTTTTTTTTTCGTGGATTTTTATGTCTTTTGGATGACCTCTTCTTTAAGGGCCAAGTGCTTGTAAATTATTAAAAACATTTTTGCACTGGTTTTCCTTCCTTCCTTCCTTCCTTCCTTCCTTCCTTCCTTCCTTCCTTTCATTTCTTTTTTGCTGTTTTATTGTGTAGTGAAGTTTCTGTCCCCTCCCTACTGAGAATCGTCTTCAGAGGGTGTGCTTTTTCTTTCAATGCTACTGATGACTGATACACCAAGCACAAACATTCACCCAAAGTGATCCTAATCAGAATTCTGAATGCCTGTAACTTTAAGCCCTGCCTGTTATCTTTCAGGGTCTGGCAAATATTCCTAAAATCACTTATTTTTTTCTGACATCACGTTCATGTATTTAAGTCCATGGTGTCTGTGAGATGCTCCCCTTTATTACGTCATGTTATTGGCATATTGCCCTTCAGAATTGAAAAGGGAATAAAGGTGGATGGGAACTGGCCTGCGGAAGCGCTCAGATTAACTTCATTTTCCTCAAATTCCCAGTTAAGTAAGAGCCATCTTCAAAATCAAAACAAGGAGAAACACTTAATTTTTCCTCAAGTGTCACTCACCTGTTGAATGTTCTGGGCGTGAGCAGAAAGACTAACCTATATGAAGTTGTATTTAGAGTTGTTTATAAATGGAGGGGATTATCAGGAAAAAAGCTTTAGAATGCATTGAAATACCTTCAGAACTCAGCATCATTTCTTGCAATTCAGTTTATCATGATCAATTTGGTAGATAGATTAAAAAAATAGAATGGTTTAATTCCTTCAGAACATTTCACAAATCAAAATCAAACCACTTGCTTCAGGAGCTTCAGGAGCGGCTGATGCCTGTGGTATGTGCCGAGCTACGTGGCTGGCGTGTGCCGAGGTCACAGCATGGATCCTCTTGTTCTGTCATCCTGGGGAGAGACTGTGATTCCTTTCTCCATCGTATTGCAACAGACACCTACTTGGACCGACAGGGTTTACAGTCTTAGGCCCAAACACGCTGCTAGTTCTCTGGCATTTATTTAAGTTCTCTCTTCTTGGTGTTCACGGCTACTGGAGAAAATGAGAAGGACTGACCTGGACGGGTCAGGCACACCAGTAACCTGCTAGCGGTGTTTTATCAGTTCCTTAACAATGAGATTGGTTTTCCCCACGGTAGTGGGATTTTTCTTTGCATTCCCATACATTGTGGTTTTACTTCACTTTTTACCTCAACAGTCATTTGGATGATAAAACACCACACCGAATAAAACAGTTTGAGAATAGGCCTGATGAGTATAAATGTTTGCTAGAACACGAAAGCCAAGTTTTCCAAGGCAAGTAGGCAGGGAAGGAGACCTGTTCCGCCCCCTTACTAATCTCATTTTCCTGTTCCTGTATTTCAGATAGAGTAGTTAGCAGCATGGGCACTGGAGGGCCCCTGCCCTGGTCCTGACAGGCTACATAAGCTGTCTGAGCTCATTCAGGGCCAAATGAAAATTTAGGACCCACTTCACAGGGTTGTGCTAGGAGTATGAGTGTGTATTCCAACTTGACTTAGGCCTCGACTCAGTATAACAGACACTTTGTATAACAATGTATAACAATGTATAACAATGTATAACTTTGTATAACAATGTACTTTGTACATTTTAAAAAAGGTATTCTGATTATGCTGAGTACAGAAGGACATTTGGGTTCTTAGTGGATTTCCAATGAAGAAGAGATGGGCAAGAGAATTGTTTCCAGTAATTTTATTTGCTTCTCTTTATGTTGCCTTATTTTTTAGGGCATTGCTCCCAAACTAGAGTTTTCTACAAGGACAGCCATCGGAGAATGCGTATTCCCACATAGAAACAGATTTTTTGTAAGTATAATGAAAAGGGTAATGACAGAAATGACAAGAGCCCTCGCCCCCAATTTAAAGACCCTTGGCCTGAACTCAGTTTGCTGAGTTTATGTGAAATTGAACGTACTGTAACCTGGGCAGTGTTTTTGCTAGATTTAATTTCTGTATTCAAACCATTTGCTCGGGCTATTCCATTAGAGTCCATCTGCTGTGTATTCAGTGGTGCTGTTCAGGTGAATGATGGTTAGTGATGTGTCAATCAGAATGGGAGACCATTAGCTCCTCTTCACCCCCACTCCCGGCCTATCACAGACACACCAAACAGAATGGGAGACCATTAGCTCCTCCTCACCCCCACTCCTGGCTCATCACAGACACACCAAACAGAATGGGAGACCATTAGCTCCTCCTCACCCCCACTCCTGGCCCATCACAGACACACCAAACAGAATGGGAGACCATTAGCTCCTCCCCTCCACTCGCCCCCCATCACAGACACACCAAACAGAACAGCTGGAAGAACACACAGAAGCTCGACAAAGTCTTTGCTGTAGTATTACAGAACTGAGGTAGGATTTCAGCTAAGATGGTTGTTTATTCACAGAGATATTTTTAAAGCCATTTTAAGCTGGCTGTGGTGACATCCATCTGTAATCTTAGCCCTCGGGATGCTGAAGTGGGAGCTTGCTCCTGTAGAAGGGCAGTCTAGGCTACATGGTGAAACTCTGACTTCAAGAAACAATGCCTTCAGTTCTGTGCACAGAGCAACACTAATTACTTTTAATACACTCCTTGAAGTGAAACGGTTGGGTCCACCTGTATATGCCATTCATGCTTCTCGGTGTCTATTGTCTGCCTGTGCTTGGAGTATGCCTGTGTGCATCTGCCTTCTCAAACTTTCCCCAGTACAAATAAACCTTACTGTTATTACTTAAAATGTGTGATTTTACACATACTGATTATGTTAAGATTATGTTAAGTTAAATGGTAGATTAAGTAAATAAATGCCTTTCTTTAAAGGGTTCTTCTATAAATCAGAGGCAGTCGTTTCAGTTTTTAAATGTTCAATTAATTATTATAGTCCTGACTGAATTATCATCTTTTTCTTCCAATAATATTTTTGGGCTGGAAGTAGAGCTCACGGGCCGAGTGCCTTCCAAGCATGGTCAAGGCCTAACAAGAAGAAACAGCGTGACAAATCTGTTTGTTTGTTTTCTGCTCTCAGGAGGAGAACTGTAAATCCCAAAAGCCTTTATCGAAATCACAAGGGGAAAGAACTCCCACAAATAACAGAAAAACGAAGCTGAAGGAGAAAAGTCCTGACCGACTTCCCAAAGGCACACAGTCCCGGGTCCCCTCCCCGTCTGTCCCTAGACGTCTCGTCCAGCACCAGCCGACTCAGCTGAACCTTGGAAAAAGCTTCAGACTCCCTGGAGCAAGAAAGCCTCCGTTTGTGGTTAGACATGTGAGCTTGAAGCAATTTCTCAGAGTGACTTGCTGCAGTGAGGATGTGGATAGGAGAGGGAGAAAGAAGAACTGAGCCACGCCAACACGTGGCGATAGTGACGGGAGAGGGAATTCAAATGAATAATAGCTGTCATTAAATTATGTTCATTTCCCAGCGTCATTGTTAGGCAATGTCTATAAAGGCATCTCGGAGGGGATTTGCTCAATCGCCCCATTTTTAATTTTAGAACATTATTAATTGAGTATGATGTCTGTAGATAACTCACCATTACTCAGAGGCGCCTGTGAACTGCCAGGAACTGAAGATGTCAATCAAAGGCTGGCTGATAAGGTGCCTCAGTTCAAAGTGAAGGTCCAGCCCTATATAAGAAACAGTTTTTGCCTTCTCGATGAGATTGGTGCTCAGTAGCCAAATGCTGAGCAGGGACAGGATGTCAGTGGGGGAAAAGCAAGGATGGGCCTCACTCAAAGAACTTTCTGAATCTTAGTCACCAGAAGCAGTGGGCATGGTTAGTCACTGTAGTCCTTGTGGCTATCTTGAAAATTTGTTTTTAATTACTGTATTACAAAATAGACATTCAAGATAGGTTTATACATCGGCTCATCAGTTTAATTACAGAAATATCTAAAGTCATGTGTTGTGATGTACCCTTGCAATTCCAGCACTTGGGAGGCTAAGGCAGGAGGATAACCATGAGTTTGAGGGTAGCCTGGGCTGCATAGCCTGTTTCAGAAAAATCTGAGCCACTGAGTTACACACACACAGCCACAAATCATTAATTTGATTATTTTCTTCAGTTTTTTTTTATTCATAGCCTTTATGTTTTCAATGAAACTGTCTGTAATTATAGTAATGGAGGTTTATCTGTCCTGCCTTGTCCCATAGCCACTTCTAAATAATCATTAAAGGGCTTAATATTAATTACAGAATGTTTGGCCTGTAGTTTAGGCTTATTACTAACTAGTTCTTACATTTAAATTAACCCATTTCTATTAATCTATGTATTACCACATTCCTGTGGCTTTTACCAGTCTGCTGGCATCTTGTTTCTTGGGCAATTGGCTCCAGTCTCTCTCGACTTTGCTCTTTCTTCTCCATGTATTCAGTTTGGCTTTCCCACCTAGATATATTCTGCCTTGCTATAGGTCAAATTATCTTTTATTATCAACCAATGAGAGCACCATATATTCACAGCGTACAGACGGGTTATCCCATAGCACCATATAGATACATTCAAATTAATGTTTTTGTTATTTCACACCCTCTGTGAACTCTATCACACATTCCAGTTAGTGACTATCTTCAGAATGTTAATGAATATAAGAAAGATAAGAAAAGTCACTAGAAATTATGATCATGCATTTGACACAGGTTATGAGGTGTGGGGTTAATCTCAGTCAAGGCACTATTGAGATTGATTGTCGTGTGTAATTTGTTTCTCGGTAGAATTGAGCTTTCTGGCTAGAAAATACCAACTAGCTAATCTCCAAATAAGAACTATTCATAGACACAGAAATACTAAATGGCTGTTTTCTTTTTGTTGCTCTTGGTAAAGATGCCTGGCAAAAAATGTAGTAACCTATCATTAAATATGGCTCCATAGAAGTGTTGATAGCTTGCATTTATTTTGGACGGTGTGACTTATTCTGTTCCATACTCATGCTTATCAAATGCAATCCCTGCCACCATGGAGTAATTCACTCTGTAAAAACAATGGCTAGATTTCTTAGGGAGTGAAACATTTCCATTTCCATTGGTTAACAAGTCATTGTAGTTTTGACTATAAGCTAAGCTCTGTATGCTAAGATCATCTTACACACTTGATTAGCCAGATTTTCTGATTATATGGGAGACATCCTTAATAGAAGCATTAAAATTTAGAGAACTTGTGTCTTGAAAGGTGGCTCAGCAGTTAAGAGCATTGGCTGTTCTTCCAGAGGACCCAGGTTCAATTCCCAGCACCCACAGAGCAGTTCCTGTTGGTAACTCCAGATCCAAGGGATCTGATGCCCCATTCTGGCCTCTGTGGATATCAGCACACATGTAGTACCTGGACATATATGCAAACAAAACACTCATACACATTAAAAAGTTTAAATTAAAAATTTTAAGTTAGGAAACATAATCAGCCTGTTTCTTGACATTCAATAAACACTGGCATTGTAGTCTGCTTTGCAGGAAAAAAATAAAAGTTTCAAAGTCCATTTCAAAAATTTTAAATTTACGCTGTAGAAGAATCTCTTTTTCAAGCATTTGACCTGCTTTTGCAGGTCATGTTGGCCAGTTTTGTCTTAGAAGCATGGCCTGTCACTTTAAGTAAGAGAGTAGTCACTGCTATTGGTGGGCTTTCTTGGTTCGTTTTGGCTTTGAGACAGGGTTTCTCTGTGTAGCCCTGGCTATCCTGGAACTTGTTCTGTAGACCAGGCTGGCCTTGAACCTCAATCAGCCTGCCTCTGCTGGGAACAGAGGTGTGCGCCACAACTGCCCGGCTCTATTGTGTTTTAAAAGAATCTAGATTGGAGGAGAATCTGAATAGTGAGTCTCTTGTTTTTGAAATACTCTGTGCAGGCCAAAGGATTCTGGGCCAGGTGTGGCGGCTCACACCTTTATCCCAGCTCTCAGGAGGCGAAAACTCTGTGCTGATTTTTATCAACCTTCAGTTCTCTGTGCTCACATTTGACACCCACCCTCTGATCTAGCCTTGCTGGAGATGGTGGGTGCTTTCTTCTGTGGCGTAAAATGTATCATACTCCGAGACTGTGATTTAGGCTATTTTCCAAGTGTCTCTCTGGATGGGGGTAGGGGAGAGGCATTGTGGGTAATGAGAAGGTAGTCCAAGCTACTGCGGGCAGAGTCTTACATGTCTCCTTCACTTTCAGGTGGACAGTGAAAACCCCTTTGGTGAAAGCAATTTGGAACATCACTTACAGAAGTCTAGGAGAAAATCGGAGTTTTTAGACTTCGCTTTTCCAATGAGAAGAGGTACTCGAGTTTCTTGTTACTAACATCCCGTTAATGAGCATGAGTGCATTCCCCTTGTTAGCATCCTTCGTTCTGAGGAACTACAGGTTACATTGGAAACTGTGGACCTGTCTCCCCGAGTCTCTCCAGCAGAGACATTCCCATGGGCAGAGGTAACTAACAAGCAGCTTCCTTTCAAGATGACCTCAGTACTTGCAGGGGACTGAGCTGGGTGGAGTGACAGATCGCATGTGGCCACAGCCCACGGCTAGGCTGGCAAACAGGCAGCACTTCCTCCTGGTGTGAACTCTTTGTGAAGGCATCGCAAAGCCGTTAGCGAATATGTTGTTTGGTTTTGCCATTGTTCCGAGGGCGAAGGAGCAAGACACTGATAGGGGTCCTGACACTGGCTGACCGGATTCCACGTTAGTTAGTGAGGAGGGAGCCAGCTCTAGCAGCAGTTGGGATCCACTTGCAATGATGTTGAGGACTTGAAAGAGCTTTGATTGACATGGACGATGGCTAGCCACATTTAGCGTGCTAGAAATTGAAATTGAGTGATTGTAAAATGTAACACACCAGTGAGAAAGATGCTGGCCATTAGGATAATACTGTTATAATGCACTGTGGTGGCGTTTGTTACACTGTGGGGAATGGAGGAATGAATCGTGTCTTCATGTAATTATGAACGCAGGTTTTAAATCAGAGGTTTCATCAGGATCCCCACCCCAGCTGAGATTCCTGGACTGTAAATTACTAATTGACAGTGTCTGGGGTAAGGCACCCCTGGGGGGCTTTGACCTCAGGACTGAAATGTGTAAGTCTGTTCCCAGTGAAGGTCATGGCAGTTTGCCTGGAGTTCTTAGTCTGGACAGGGCTGGTGATGATCCCTTCTGTAACCCCGTGGTGGGACTAGACATGGGATGTCCTCACAGTGGAGTTCCCTGTAAGTGTTCGGCTTGACAGTTTGTCCTTTGAAAGGATTGCAGTGTGTTTTGGAGGTAACTCAGACCAGACAGAGTGACTAATGACTGCTGACCCGGACAGTGTGGGGCTGGGAGGAGAAAGCGCTTTGTCACCTCTGACATTTAATTTAAGCACTGCGATTGAAAAATCACTGGCGCAGTCTGTAAAAGCAGGGCCATCTTCCCTGTCACAGCAAAAGCAAGCAGCAGCAAATGTCCTTTCCTGGGAAGGACAGTGGGGCTTGCTTAATACTCGCTTGCCGCCGATGGCCTGCGTACACCATGCTTCTCTTGCTCCTGGTGGGTGAGGATGTTTCCCGAGGTTGTGGGTATGAGTGCAAGTCTTACACCAAGCTGTGAGCAGAGCTACAACCTCCGGATGATCAGCTCTCTGGACTGAGGTCCTGGAAACCCTGGGGCTCCAGGCTATCTCTATGTTTAGGTCACCTCCAGATCTATGAGAGAATAAAGCCATGCTTCTAAGACTCCGTTTGCCTCTGAGTCAGCTGGGGTTCTTGTTGAACTGCACATCTTGATAAAGTGATGGGATGGGGCCTGGGTCCTTTTCTCACAAGCTTCCAGGAGGTTCTTTTGCTGCTGGGCCCTGGATTGCCCTCTGAGAAACAAGGGCCAGCAGCAGAGCAGATGTTAATGCAGTTCTGATCTCATCGCAGGGGAGTGCCCAGGGAATCCCTAGGCCTGGATCGGTTTGCAGCTACTTGGCAGCGCTAATTCCCTGTCCAGTTTAGTGTGGTGGCAGTTGCGGCTTTTCCAGAACCATGTGGACACACACAGATAAGTGTGCCCAGATAAGGACGTTGACAGGCTGTAAAAATCTGTTCTTCCTTATTGCATCTGGTGGTGTAAGGGGATGATAAACCCGGAGAGTGTTTTGTCGTTAAACTTGAGGAAAAAATCGACTTGCTTTGCCGTTTTTTAATGTGCATTTGTTACTCTACTTTTGGAGGGTTTTTTTTTCTTAGTACTGCAATATTTTGTTTTGTTTTGGAGTTAGGCCTTGTATGTTTTAGGCTATTGCTTTGCTCTCTGGTCATCCTTGCCACTCACTAGTATGGGATCTACTTACGTCTCATAGACATGTCTCATAGACATAGAGATGACAGTGATTTGTGGTTTGGATGCATTGGGTTTCTCTGTGTTCTTATGTATTACTGGCTCGATGTCACAGCCATGTTTCCCTCAGACAAGTATACTCAAGAGCTCCTCTGTTAACTGATCTCCAGAAACCAACCAGGACTCACACAGCAGAGCATAGGAACTTTATATTAGATCCATAGGGTTTTCTTCCAGGCTCTGGGCATCTGGACAGATAGGTTTTCTCTGTTTAAGGCTGGAAGGGTGCTGACCTTCTGCTCCATGGCATGTTTGTTGTCCCCAGCCCCTTTCCAACTGGACTGTCGTTGGAAATATAACCTGACTGTGGACCCCAAGAAGACATAAAGTTCCCTAGAATTACAGTGCCCCAAGAGAGACTCAGTTGCGAACTTGTGTTTTACAAGGGAACATTTAGTCCCTCTGTCATTCATTTATTGTCTAAAATCTTGGTTCTTCTGTGGGGTAAATGTGCCAGCAGTTATATGGCTCACTGGTAACAACGAGCTCCTCATACTCCTTCTCCTCTCTCTTCTAGCATCTTCTCTTGAAAGCCTTGCAGCAAACGTAAAGGTAATTGTAGCAGTGGCGTCTGTAAAATAATTTATTTCCAGTGTCTAGGTCAGGCCCTGTGCAGTTAGTGGGGAGAATATGTTCCTCGCTGTGCTGCTCATGGGGGAGCACAGGTTCGGTAGGGTTTCTGCCGACTGGTGCTCAGGCTCCACTGTCTGCTTCACCGTGGGGTTCATTGACTTGCTCCCCTTCTTTTATTGCCAAGAGAGAGTTTATATAGGCCGATCATGACCTTATCACCAGTGACTTACGTGGCCTGTCTCCAGTCAGATCCCTCTCTGCAGTGAGGTACTAATTGTGTCCTCAAACTTGCTCAGTTGGCCAAACTGAAAGCTGCCGCTTGTACGCGACAAACCGAGAGACGCACGTGAAGGACGTGAACTGTACACTCCACTGCCTCTGTACAGGATCATCACACTTTGCTGGAAAATCCCATCTTTCCCAGAACCCAAAACTCAGGGTCCTCAGAAATCAAAGCTCTAGTTGGGCAGTGGTGGTGGCACACCCTGTTAATCCTAGCACCTGGGAGGCAGAGGCCGGCCCATCTCAATGAGTTTGAAGCCAGCTTGGTCTATAAAGTGTGTTCTAGAACAGCCAAGACTGTTAGAGAAACCCTATCTTGAAAAACCAGAAAAAAAGAAAAGAAAGAAATCAAAGTTCTAAGTGCGAGTTTACTTTGGCTGATTAACGTTGCCAAACGCAGAGCCTTTCGACTGTGTCCCCCTGACCCATATTCCTGAGGCTTCTGTACCATGGTCCCCTCTTTTATTTGTGGGTGATCCTTGGCCATGTGTTCTGTTATCTTACCTCAATTTCCTTCCTTGTCCTAGCCTGCCCCTATCTCTGTATTAGGCAAATCAAAACCAAAACTACAAGTCAAGAGTAATTCACATTGTCACTCAGGTCATCAGAGAGCCTGACGAACGCATTGTCTTAAGGAGTCAGACATCACCACCTCTAGATCCGAGGAAGTCCAGACAACCCTCGCCCAGTCACCGGGGGGATGCCGAGCTCCCCCTGGATGTCGAGCTCCCCCTGGAAGCTTCACTTTCTACCTCCCAGCATTCCAGATCTCCCAGCCCTCTGGATCAGCCTCTCCTTGGAGAAAGGTAAGCAGCTGGTGCCTATCCCCTTGCCTGATGAGTCTTGTGCTCTGTCAGGAAGAAAGTCTGGATGCCCTGTCTGTTTGTTTTGCTGCGCTATTCAGACATTAACTGTGACCATTCCTTTCCAAACCTATACAAAATGTATTGTTCACTTCTTCTCTTTCCTCAGGAAAGTGTTGGAGGGCACCTGGTGTAGGTCTAGTGTGTAACTCAATGGTATAGCACTTGTCTAGCACGCATGAGGCCCTAGTACCGCCAACAAGAAAAACCAAACCAAACCATCACGGCAAACACCAGAAAAACAGGCGGGAGAGGGACCCAGTGAGTAAAAGTGCAAGCACTCTTGCTACACAGGGATGAAAGCCTGAGCCCAGAATTCCAGCACCCACATAAAGCAGCCAGGTGTGGTCCTGCTGGCAGGGGTGAGTTGGGAGGAGTTGGGTTGAAGACAGCTTGAGCTTCAGGTTCGGTGAGAGAACCTGTCTCCAGAGAATCTAGCCTGAGTGACGGGAGCGCCCTACATCTCCCGTCTTTTGCTGCACACGCATACATACACATACAAGAATGCACACATGTACACATACTCATTTTCCTTCTGTCATAAATTTTAAAACTCAAAATTTTGGTTTTGCACTATGAAGAGGTTCACTAGACATTTTAGGAGCTATATACCAACAAAAAGGAGTTGAGGGAAAAATCACCCATGGCCCACCAATCAGCAATCAACACCACTAATGTGCATCTATCTTTTTTGCATAGACATAGTTTCTTGGTTTGTTTACATTATAGCAAGTAGTGAAAAACATTTGCGTAAGACTCTGTCCAAAAAGGTGAAGTGGGGGTTCCATATTCGCCAGTCAGCATTTCAAGTAAGTTGAATAGCCATTTGGTTTGCTTAATTCTGCCAGGGTTAGCCAAAGCCCTATGTTTTGGGGGACCCTGTTACTCAGGCACACCAGCAGAAGGGGTTGATCACTTACTCCATGTAAAGAATCAGAAAATAATCAGAAATCAGCTTTGAAAGAAAGACATGCCAGTCGGCTTTTCTCTTATTGTTAGTGATGAGAGCCAGACATTCCCTGACCCAGAAGACACAGTTGCTGAACCCAGAACGACCCACTTTAAACAGTCCCAGAACATACATGGCCCTGGAAATTTAACAAGAATTATACTTGAGTTTGAGGTAGTATAAAGAAATAGTAGTCTATTTTTTTAGTGTTTTTCAGAAATGATAAAACTCCTATATTAAAATGTTAAATATTTGGGAAAATTATATAAAATATACTAATAATGTAATGCCAATTCTTGATTATTCAACCGTATTGGAAATGGTGTAACAGATTAAAAAGCCTCAGGTTTGCCAGGGTCAGATGATCAGAGTCACAGTTGTTCCTGCCGTGGGCCTAGTGTCCTTTACCTCGGGCTTGTGCTTTCCCCGGGAGGTTGGCGAGGAGAGTGTTATTCAGTATTCAAAGACCTGGAGCACGGAGCTGGTGCTGACCTAGAGAGGCAGGCTTGTCTGTAAGTGGCATCTGATCTCAGCAGTATTCCTGTTTCATTTTGATGATGACCGTGATGATCAAAGGCTCATCTGTAGTTCGTTGTTGTTGTTTTTTTTTTTTCCCCTCTTATTTCACTGCTGTTTGGGAGGTCCTGTCACCCAGCTCCTGAATAATCACACGGAGATTTATTCTTTGTTATGAACACTCGGCCTCAGTTTGACTTATTTCTAGCCAGTTTTTCTTAAACTAGCCTGTCTACCTATTGCCTCTGTGCTTTAGCATCTTTCTATTTCCATAACATATCTTTTCTTTCCTTCTTATTCCGTGTCTGGCTGTGGGACTGGGTGACTGGCCCCTGGCATCCTCTTCTCCTTTTTTTTTTTGCTCATCCTTTTTCTTTTTTTTCTCCTTCTATCTATTCTCTCTGCTTGGCAGCCCTGCCTATCTCTCTCCTGCCTTGCTATTGGCCATTCAGCTTTTTATTAGACCAATCAGGTGTTTTAGATAGACAAAGTAACACAGCTTCACAGAGTTAAAGAAATGCAACATAAAAGAATGCAACATTGGCCATGGGGTAGTGGCACATGCTTTTAATCCCAGCACTTGGGAGGCAGAGGCAGGCGGATCTCTGTGAGTTCAAGGCCAGCCTGGCTTACAAGAGCTAGTTCCAGGATAGGCACCAAAGAAACACAGAGAAAACTTGTCTCGAAAATCTTTTTTTTTTTAAATAAAGAATGCAACACATCTTTTTACATCATTAAGCAAATGTTCCACAGCATAAACAAATGTAACACATCTTCAGCTAATATTCCACAACACCCATCTGCTTCCAGGCACAGTGCTTTTCTGCAGCAGACGCTTGGTAGCCCAAGGCTTTTGTCTGTGTGCTGTACTTGGAGATACCTTCCTAGCTCCTAGAATTAGTATAGCGGCTTTTTTGACACTAAAGCACACGTGAAATTCTCAGACAACTATTTGTAATGTACCTGCTCTCACACACCTCTACTTTCCAGGGGCTCACAAACTAGACGAAAATATAGACATAACCTCATCCCACTTGACATGACACAGATCATGGGATGCCCTCAACAGTGATCCAAATGCAGGGGACGACAGAGCAGAAAGAAGCTAATTCCCACGGGAGGGAGGGCAGAGCGAAGCCCTGCTGCTTCTGAATGTGTTAGATGGAATATGCATTTATGTATTCATCCAGCTCCCCCTTTGATGCATGTCTTCATGTAATGGGCCAGATGATCCTCAGTTTTGACTGATGGAAAAACTGTCTCGTGTTTACAGAATCAAATAGAATCAACTGGGATTGGAGTTGAGTGTGCAAGAGAGCGTTGAGATTGATAATCCATTTACCAGTCCTGAAATGGAGAATAACATGTATGTAACACATTTCTCCTGTCCCTTAACAACTTACAAAACAGCAGAGAATAAAAATACTCACACACACACAGACACACACACACACACACACACACACACACACACACACACACACGCCTGGTTTCTACAAGGCAGACCTTGATGGATGCTTTTGGAAAATAAATGAGAATGGCTCTTACAGTTTGGTAGAGGAGGTAACATTTCATGTGGGTCCTGAAAAAGATTGTTTCATGACTGAGTTAATAGAGGGTAGGGATGGGAGGTGAGAAGACAGGGGTATTGTTAGCTTCCACCAGTAAGATGAATTTAGGAAATTATTAGGTCCCAGGGCTCCATAATCTGAGGATAATTGGAAGAGCAATGGAGACGGAGAAGATAGGAGCACTGCACAATGTCTGGTCAGTGGAGGCAGGGCGGGAAACACAACAAAAGCGAGAGGGCATTCAGTCGTCTCAGATGAGGCAGCAAACTTGGTGTCATTAAAATGGGTGACTTTGGACCTAACTAGATGGCAAAGTATGTAAGTAAGAGCCATGATCCACAATGACAAAAATCTGTGACCACAGAAAGGCCATCCAGTCAGACTATGGCTGTCCTGGCTTTGGTTCCCAAGTGCTGCATTGTGGGAAAGCCCTGAGTCCTGGGTAAGCCACGTTAGTTGGTTACCTTTCCACTAGAGGAGCGGCCTTAAATACCGTCTTTTAAAGAAAGCTCCTTTTGACAGGCAGTGGTGGTGCACACCTTTAATCCTAGCACTCAGATCTCTGAGTTTAAGGCCAGCCTGATCTACAGAGCAAGTTCAAGGACATCCAGGCTTACACAAAGACATCCTGTCATGTAAAAAGGAAAAGGAAGAAAAGAGCTGTTTTTCTATGACAATGTGTGCTGGCAGGAACGTGGGGAGAAGGGGGCCTTCATTCACTGATGGGGGAAAAGGAAACTGATGCGTCCGCTGTGGAAACCAGTGTGGAAGTTCCTAATAATAATAATAATAGCAACAATAAATAATAATAATAATAATGATAGCTGTGCCTTTCATGTGCTTTAGGGAGACTCCATTGCCCCTTTGACTGATCTTTCACAGCAGGGCCTGAGGACCAGTCCCTCACTAGGGGGCATGAGAAGTATCTCTTAAGACTCCGTTAGCTTCACCCCAGAGGCAGTCAATGCTCAGCTTTTGGGAATGAGAGGACCCAAGATAATATACAAAGTAATGACTCTCATTATGGCATTTCATATATATTTTGTTCTTTTTTCATTTTTTATTGATTTTATTGAGCTCTACATTTTTCTCTGCTCCCCTCCCTGCCTCTCTCCTCTCCTTCAACCCTCTCCCAAGGTCCCCATGCTTCCAATTTACTCAGGAGATCTTGTCTTTTTCTACTTCCCATCCTCATTGTGTCTAGGTTCTCTGGGATGATGATTTGTAGGCTTGTTTTCTTTGCTTTATGTTTAAAAACCACTTATGAGTGAGTACATATGATACTTATCTTTCTGGGTCTGTGTTACCTCATACAATATGATATTTTCTAGCTCCATATATTTGTCTGCAAATTTCAAGATGTCGTTATTTTTTTCTGCTGTGTAGTACTCCATTGTGTAAATGTACCACATTTTCCTTATCCGACTGGATCATGGTGGATGATGGTTTTGAAGTGTTCTTGGATTCGATTTGCCAGTATTTTATTTAGTATCTTTGCATCAATGTTCATGAGTGAGATTGATCTGTAATTCTCTTTCTTTGTAATGTCTTTATGTGGTTTGGATATCAGGGTAATTGTAGCCTCATAAAAAGAGTTTGTCAATGGTCCTTCTGTTTTTATTGTGTGGAACAATTTGAGGGGTTTTGGTATTAGTTCTTCTTTGAAAATCTTGTAGAATTCTGAGCTGAACCCATCTGGCCCTGGGCTTTTTTTGGTTGGGAGATGTTTGATGACTGTTTCTAGTTCTTCAGCAGTTATAAGTCCGTTTAATTTGCTTATCTGGTCTTGATTTAATTTTGGTAAGTGATATTTGTCCAGAAAGTTGTCCATTTCCTTTAAGTTTTCCAATTTTGTGAAGTACCGGTTTTCAAAATATGACCTGATGATTCTCTGGATTTTCTCTGTATCTATTGCTATGTCCCCCTTTCATTTTTGATTTTGATAGTTTGGCTGTTCTCTCTGTGCCTTTTGGTTAGTTTGGATAAAGGTTTGTCTATTTTGTTGATTTTCTTGAAGAACCAACTCTTTGTCTCATTGGTTCTTTGTATTGTTTTCTTTGTTTCTATTTTATTGATTTCAGCTCTCAATTTGACTATTTCTTGCCATCTAGTTTTCTTGGGTGAGTTTGCTCCTTTTTGGTCTAAAGTTTTCAAATTTTCTGTTAATTCACTAGTGTGAGATTTTTCCAGCTTCTTTATGTAGGTGTTTAGTGCTATGAACTTTCCTCTTAACACTGCTTTCATTGTGTCCCATAAATTTGGGTATGTTGTGTGGTCATTTTCATTGAATTTTAGGAAGTCTTTAATTTTTCCCTTTATTTCTTCCTTGACCTATTGATGATTCAGGTGAGTCTTGTTTAATTTCCATGTGTTTGTGGGCTTCCTGGAATTAGTATTGCTGTTGAATTCTAGTTTTAAACCAGAATTCTGATAAGATATGTGGGGTTATTCCAATTTTTTTCTTTGTGTGTGTGTGTCTGTTGAGGTTTGTTTTGTTACTGAGTATGTGTTCAATTTTTGAGAAGGTTCCATGAGGTACTGAGAAGAAGGTATATTCTTTTCTGTTAGTTAGTCCAATATTTAAAAATTAATTAACTTTTTATGTTTTTAATGTAATTCATCACTTTCTCTTGTCGTTTTCCTCCCTCCAACCCCTTCTTGTGTCCTTCCCACTCTCAAGTCGATAGCTTCTTTTTTATTGTTACACACACACACACACACACACACACGCACACACACACATGTATGCACACACACATGTATGCACACACACATGCATGCACATAAATAAATAAGTATACAGGTATAACCTGCAGAGTCATATATATATATATATACACATATATATATATATATTCACACACACACATGGTTTCAGGACTGACTACTTTGTATTGAATAATCAGTCATGTGCTCATTCCTGGGAGGGGCAAGTCCTCCCTTTCTCAGAAGCCATCAGTTGCCTACAGTTCTTTGTTTAGGGGTGGGGCCTGTGAGATTTTTACCCCTTTCATGTTAGTATGTCTATTGATATTTTCCATTGTTCAGTTCCTGTTTATACAACAATTTCTAGGGAAGGCAGCCACACAACAGACTTCCTCATAGTCTGGCTCTTTTAAGCTTCCCACCCTCTTCTGAAATGTTCCCTGAGCCATAGATAGATAGAGGAGCTATGCTACAGATGTACCCACTGGGACTGGGCTCCCCACAACCCATTGGTGTTTTCACTATGTCACTTGTAGTTTTTTTTTTTTTTTGCCATGGTATCTGTTTGTTGTAGAGAGAACCCTCTTTTATAAGGGGTGATAGCTAGACTTATCTGTGGGCATAAGATTAAAATGCAGTTAAAGAATTGTGCTGGTGTAGTAAAGTGGCAATAGAAGATTCTCTTCCAAGATTTATAACCTCACTAGCCCTAAGTAGTTAGCTAGAGTTCTAGTAGTAGGCATGGCGTCTCTCCTGTTGAGTAGACACTTAGACAGCTGTTGGTCTCTACAAACGTGTGCGTGTCACTAGTGCACCTGTATGGATATCTTGCTACTCTAGTCATTGTTGTGGTTCGTAGGTGTTATAGCTGATAGGACTAGTAATTGCTGCCCTCCCTTGGCAGCTGGCACAGTACTTTATGATACTATGTAAACTAGACTGCAGGGAGGAAGCTTTTATATTAAATCCAATTCAAATAATCCATGTCTTGTGTCCTAAGTGTTCAATGCCTTCAGCAATAGGGCCTGATCATTAACCTCCGAGAGGCATCCCAGGGCAATATCAATAGCCTATATTGTCTGGGAGTCATTCGGACTACCTTGACCAACCACTCAAAAGGAGGTTTCTTATGCCTGGTACTGTTGCTATATTGTTCTTGCATGGAGCATTGTGAACTCAAGTGGCACAACTTCATTTAAGATGCACACACACACACACACACACACACATACACACACTGTGTATAATTTTAGGTAAATATAAAATCAATCTGACAACTTTGGTGATATTTATACTTCTTCCCATTTTTCTGTTTTCCCCTGGGTATCATTTGTATCCTATTCCCCGCTCAACTCCCCACCTCTCACAGTGTATTATAATTTGCTGGTTTCTCTGGTTACTCATGTTGTGTACGTAGATCTGGAGATTTGGGGCTAGGAGCCTCTGATAAGAGAGAACATGTGACTTTTGTTTTCCTGGGTCTAGGTTACCTCATTCAATATCATCTTTCCTAGTTCCACCCACTTACTTGAAAATTTCATGATTTAGTTGTTCTTGACAACTGACTAGTATTCCACAGTGCATACGTAGCACATTTTTCCTATCTATTCACCAGTTGAAGGATATGTAGGTTGGTTTCGTTTCATAGCTATTACAAGTAGGGTGTAAATAAACATAGCTGAGCAAGTGTCTGTGGAGTAGGGTACCGAGTCCTTTGAGCCTTGCCAAGGAGTGGTGTTGCTGGGTCATGTGGTAGACTTAATTTTAGATTTTTCAGCCCAAGATTTTAGCGGAAGATGGACAAAGCCTTTTGAATACCAGAGTGAAGAATGTAGTCCCAAAGGAAAGAGCCCCCACTTCCATCCCTCGCATCTTCAGCATGTTCTTGTGTGTGTGGACAAGGAGAATCATAGAGAATTCTGGCATGAGACAGTTTTATTCCTTGTATGCAGCTGTAGCATCTTCAAGGCCTATGTGTCCCACTGGTGACTAGTTCTAAAGTCTTGCTGTATGTCTCATAAAACTCTTAGGGAGAGCAGTAATTATGTGTATAACGTTTTCTGAAACACAGTAGAGCATTGAGGTTGCAGCCATTTACTGCCTATTGTTTTCCTAGGTTGGTAATTGTACGAGGAGGGGGCCGCTTGTTCGTCCCGGCCACCCAGAACCAAAATAACCACACAGAAACTGTATTCATTAAATCACTGCTTGGCCCATTAGCTCTAACTTCTTATTGGCTACCTCTTACATCTTAGTTTAACCCATGTCTAGTAATCTGTATATCACCACAAGGTCGTGGCCTACCAGCAAAGATTTAGTACGTCTATCTCGGGCGGTGGATCTATGGCATTTCCCGACTCCGCCCTTCTTTCTCCCTGCATTCAGTCCAGTCCTCTCCGCCTACCTAAGTTCTGCCCTCTCAACAGGCCAAGCCAGTTTCTTTATTCATTAATGGCAGTCACAGCACACAGAGGGAACTCCCACATCAGGTAATAGATGTGTAGACTCAGTCTTACTCAGGGCCTTATGTTCTCGCTCCAGAGAAGGGTGTGATGAGAGGTCAATGGGCATGAACCACGGCCAGGGGGAGCTGCAGGGGGTCAGCAGCATAGTGGCCCTAACAACCACTCCAGACTTCTATCGTCTGCTAATGAACAGTTCTCTATATATCCTTGATGTCATCCATGTTGGCATCTCAAATACGTGTGCCACTCTAGTGTCTCTCATACATTAACAGAATGATTTACCTGGATTGCTAAAACTCTTTGAACATTTTGAGGAAACAGCATCTGTAATTTTCATCATCACATTTCTGTGATGATCATATCACCTTTAGCTTCGTGATACCTCAGAATTTTGGACCTGATACTCAGATACAGAATGAATGAATTCACTACTCAATATTGTTTTTTAATGATTTATTTTGTGGACTGACTGTATATCTGGGTATCATGCATGTGCTCATTCCCATGGAGACTGGAAGTGGATGCCCTGGCACTGGAGTTAAAGACAATTGTGAGGCAGAAGATGGAGTGTCGGGAACTGAACTTTCATCCCCAGTCAGAGCCACGAATGTCCTTAACTACGAGTCACCCCCTCCAAGCCCTCAAACAACACTCTTCAGCCCCCACTGTGGTAGTCAGTACCTGTCTTTTGTATAACCAGGCTACCCTCAAACTCAAGATCCTTCCACCGCAGTCTCCTTAGGGCCAGGACTACAGGTGTATGTGCCTCCATACTTAAGTTTGGGATGAGATATTAACCAGCGCCTCCATCTGGGTCTCAGTCTAGGGGACATATTAACCAGATGGGGCCAGTGTCCACTGTCAGAAGCATCGTGAACCAGCTGACCTCTGGGGGCGGGGGGGAGAGGGGCAGACTTGGGAAGGACTCCCTGAGAAATGGGCAATGGAGTTAATCCCAGAAGAGTTGGCTGAGAGTTAGTGAGGGCAGGGGCTTGGGTGGGAAGGTGGCAGTATTCTGCACAGAGGCGTCTGAGGGAGAGGGAAAGCACAGTGTGTGGGTGGCCTAAACTGGATGAGATGTAAAATAAAGTCTTTGCGGCAGAAAACAATTGAGGTTAAGTTTTTTAAATACAATTTGGGGTTGAAAAAGCAGAATTTTTCTCATTAGCAAATTCCCTGAAAACCAGAACGTCCAAAGAAGAACTGCTCATAGGCGGACACCAAGCACAGTTTGTTTTAACCTTGCTGGTGGTATGTATTCCTGTGATCCTGGCATGTAGATTTGATGCCAGCATTAAAATCATAGGTGTACCATTTTGCATCCTGACACTTTCGCTTATGGTTAAGTTTCAACCCATGTTTAAATACTCTAAGTCAGCATCCTTTTTAGCAACTGCATAACGCTTCCCCCATTTTCTCTGTCGGGCAGGTTCCAGCCTCGCTCCCAGTCCACGTGGAAGAAGATCCATGAGAGGGTATGCAGCCTTCTGACATCCCATAGAGCTCACTCAAAGGTTAGGGCTTCTGGTGAAACTAGATCCTTGCTGGTAAATGTGGGACCTGGAATTCGAAGTCCAGTGAGGGCAGCAGACATTAGTGAAATGACCATAGAAACCATGTGACACTGTGACACTCACCCAGGAGAGAACGTGGTGTTCTGAGCCTGACCATGCAGGTATCTGCCTGGTTGGGAGTCAGGGCAGGTTTCCAGAGGAAGAGACATGGAGGAGGTTAATGCGGGCAGTTCATGGGCACAGCATTCACCAGGCAGAGGTCCTGGCGCGCTCCAGTGGACTGCGCAGGCTCTCTCACCCTCTGCTCACAGAAGTTCCAGCACAGGGAAGAAAACATTTATGTGAGGGTCCCTGTAGGTCCACAATTGGGAAGAAATGGCTTCTATAGTTTAATAAGCTGTTTTGGCTGCTTGATGTTTTCTATAGGCCTAGGGAGGGTTTCTGACCTATGGTAGATAAACCCAGTTCTTGATGTTTCCTGCAAACACGCAGCTTGGTGGTCTGGACCTGAATTTAAAGGTCTTCCAGTGAAGTGTCAAAAGAGTCCTCAGTTTTTAGAGCTGATCACGCCACACAGTTTAGCTTATGCCAGGCTGGCAGGATGACATTTGTCACTGGGTATCGGTCATGGTACTCATGGGAAGAGTCATTTTCTTTGCTTCCTCTCTGACTTAATCTTAATCTCCATTAGATGGAGAGAGGGAAGAACACACACACACACACATACATACACACATGACCCCATTTATATGACACATAGAGGGAAGCACAGATCTCTTCACACCGAAAGCCACATGTCTGGGTGTTACCAGTCTTTATTACATCCTGGGTGATGCAATGGCTGGGTGTGTTTTGTTGTAGGAAGATTTTATCCCTGAAACAAATTATATCTGCGAAAGACCAAGCTACCCCCTGAAGAAACTCCCACTGCATGGACAGAGATATTTTTAGCTACTATCTCCTGTAAGTAAGCAGCTTAAGTACTGTTCGTTATTGTGGCTTGCTAAAAACAGTTTCTGTCTGTCTCCTGCTGGCTCTGAAGTAGCTAGGAAATGTGGAGGAGGTGGGAGGAGCGCTGAGAGCTCCCCCATCCCCCAACCCATCCCCCCTCAGGGGCCTGCCTGTTCTCACATCCCCTCCTCAGGCACCTCCCTTTATGCAGGGGGCACTTGAACTTCTTTTCAGTTCCTTGACCACAGCCTCTGTCCCGCATGGGCGCCTCTACATGTTACTTGGACTACTGCTTCCTGACTCCAATGGAGTACCTTTGGTCTGTGACTCTCATTTTTGACTCTCCTTTAGCACCGTGCCTGTTTCTTTCCAAAGCAGAAACAATGTATTATTACTGTTTAAAATCCATCTTTTATCCTAGACAGAAACAGAAACCCAGCATTTAACTCAGTACAAGGAAACCCAATCACGCACCCTGGGCTGGGGTCCTAAGCAATGTCCTCCCTTCCCACACTCACCCTCCTACTGTCCTTACATCTGTGGACCCTCCAGAGTGGTCCTTAGCAAGTGCACTTCTGCATGGATGCTGAAGGAGGTGCTGAGGTGGGTCTAGAACGCTGATGTGTGGTAAGGTACCTGGCCATGGGTGGCGGCTCACCATTTCTGAGTTTTCCTCCTTAATCCGTGCCCCTAATAATAATTGCATTTTCTCTGGAAGTGGCATGCGTGCCGGTGGACAGTTGCAGGTTGGATTTCTGTGAATGGGAGTGAGGCTGGGGAACGTGGGTTCTGCCATCATGATGACAACTCTCCGCTCTTCCTTACGTTGTTTCTAACATAGGGGCAAGAGCTGGCCAAGTTCGTCCCATGAACTAAATGAACTAATGTCTAACTCTTACAGCCCTATGAGAGGGGTGCTTCTACTAAGTTGAAGGTAGGGAGACTGAGGTACAGAGAGGTCAAAGTGACGTGGCTAGGCAGTGGCAGGGCCGAGACTATGATTGGTGGGACTCCTTGGCACACAGCCTCAGAGACCATGCTCTGGATTGCCATATTCTTTCCAAAGCTAGAGGATGACAGAGAATGCTGAGGGGGTAGATGCGTGTGTAAATGACAGCCCTTTGGCCCCCCGGCAGTCGGAGGGGGCGGGGCTGGCTTTGAATGTTTCCTCTTAGGAGTAATTGTGTTCTATCTTACGGTCATCAGAAAGGAGCAGGGTTTTTTAAGCAACCAAGGAGAATGGGGTGACCTGCTGGAGTTTCCCAGTCAGGCACCTGAAAGTCTGGCTTGAGGGTAATTTATGCTTCACCCTTGCCCAGGGGGCTGGCAGGCCTCTCTGCCTCCAGCACAAAGGAAGGCGGACATCTTGATAATTGCCCATTCCGTAGGCTTTACTGCAGAACGTTCTGCTTCATAGGTTAGAGGGTGGATTCTAGGACACCCTTAATCTCTTGTGGCAAGAGTCTCTATGCTTTCATTGGGCTGTTACACGGATCACAGCACACTTAGTTGCCAGATGCCAAATTACATTCAGTTTCTACGTGGGTAAAATCAAGTTGCATCAAGCTGATATCTGGGCACTGGTGTGAGGGCGCTAGGAAGGAAGTACATTAGACTCCCACCCCATTGTCAATTCTGTCTTGGAAAATGGGTTTCTTTCACAACAGGATGTTCATAGACCTTTCCCAGATGTGCCCTTTCTTCCTTTGATTAATGTTACTTTTTGAATCCTGGCTCCCTAGTAAGTCAAGAATCCCAAAGGACAGAGCTAAGGGAAGGGTCTCCTTGTTGAAAGAAACCAATCCAAACAAGACGGACTAGGCGACTCTGAAGGTATCCCAGTGGATCTGGGGAGAAGCAAGATGAAGGATTTGTGAAAAGAGAGCTAGATCTACCCCTGTTGCTTGGGAAGCCAGATTCCAGAGTGGAGGACTCCATGACACACAGTGGAGCATCCTCAGTTTTCACCATGTGTTCCTCCCTGCCCTACTTTGCCAAGGGCTCCTTAACGGACCCTATCCTCTTTCCCCTGATGCTCCACAGCAGCTCCTTCACTATGGTCATCTTTCCCTCTCCTGCATCCCCTGTGATCTCAGCCTCAGGGAAAAATGAAAAAGATCCCTAGTCACAAAATTACCAAGAAACTTTGAACCCAAAACAGGGAGTCCCATTGTCTGTCCCGGTAGACATGAAATAGGGAGGAGGTAGGCAGAGGAAGTGTAAGACATCGATACAGCTTTATTCTGATGTGTCAGGACTTGGGACTTGGGGTGTAGTGGATTATTTCTGGCATACTTTAAAATGAGAAATTTCCTACCAAACAAGCATAGTCCCATCCCCCCTGCAACAAACAGGAAAATTTCACGACTCCCCAAAACTCCACAGGTGCCCCAAGATCTCTTGAAGACATGATTATTCCTGTGATATGACCGTTAGTGAGCTGATGCCATGTCTAGTGTCATGACTGAGAATTCTCTATAAGAGGGGCTTATCCTCTGATGGTCCCCAGTCCCTCAGGCAGTGTCTGGCCCTCATTCTCTGTACATTGCGTGACCACCTATACCAACTCTACCCACTGAATGCTTACAATCTCCTCATCTGCTCCCAGATTTTATCTGGAGCCCACCCTCAGTGGGAGGGAGCAGGAGCCAACACACCACTGTCATGCTTCTAAGTAGACAGTAGACATGGAACTCAAGTCAGAATTTCTTTTTTTTTTGTCTTTTATTTTATTTTTTTTTATTAAATTATAAAAGTTTCCATTTCAGCCCCTCCCCCCAACACCCTCCCACTCCCCCCACTCCCTCTCCTCCTCCCTCTCCATCCCCTAGAGCAGTCAGGGTTTCCTGCCCTGTGGGAAGTTCAAGTTCCTCCGCCCTCCCTCCAGGTCCAGGGAAAGTGAGAGTCCAAACAGACTGGAGCGCCAAAATCCAGTATATGCAGAGGAAGCAAGTCCCAGTGTCATTGTCAATGGCTTTTCAAAAAGGCTCCGGGCCAGCCACATTCAGAGAATCTGGTTGGATCACGTCCTCGTTCAGTCCCAGTCCAACAGGCCTTGGTGAACTCTCATTATATCAGTCCCCTTGTATCAGTGGGTGCTCGCATCCCTCGCAGTCCTGATTACTTTTTTTATTTTCTTCATCCTTCTGCTCCTCATTTGGACCGTGGAGTGCTCAGTTCGGTGTTCCAATATGGGTCTCCATCTGTATCGCCATCCAACGTCGGATGAAGGTTTCCTCTGCCCTTGCCTTCTTTGCTCACGTTCTCTTTCCTTCTGCTTCTCATTTGGACCTAGGGAGCTAGGTCCAGTGATCCAACGTGGTTCTCCGCCTCCATCTCCATCCATCACCAGATGAGGGTTCTATGGTGACATGCAAAATATTCATCAGTATGGTTGTGGGCCACGGCCGGTTCAGGCACCCTCTCCTCTGTCCAGAGAACCATCTGGGGATCTCTCCTTGGACCGGGGATCCCCTTTATAATCAAGTCTCTTGTAAACCCTAAAATGATTCCCTTAGTTGAGGTATATACTTGCCTGATCCCATATCCATCCTTCCTCCCTCCCCCCCATCCCAGTCCCCCGATCTTTCCCCAATCCTCTCCTACTCCCTTCTCTCTAACCCTCTCCCTTTCCGACAACCCTCCCACCCCCCATGCACCCGAGGTTACCTGGGACTCTTGTCTATTTCCTACCTCCTGGCGGATAGCTAAATAATCTTCATCAGGTTCATCTTCTTATTTAGCTTCTCTAGGATCACGAATAATAGGCTCAAAGACCTTTAATTATGGTTAGAATCCACTTATGAGTGAATACATACCATGTTCCTCTTTTTGGGTCTGGCTTACCTCACTCAGTAAAGCGTTTTCTATTTCCATCCATTTGCATGCAAAATTCAAGATGTCATTGGTTTTTACCACTGAGTAAAACTCTAATGTGTATATGTTCCACACCTTTTTTAACCATTCTTCTATTGAGGGGCACCTAGGCTGTTTCCAGGTTCTGGCTATTACAAATAGTGCTGCTATGAACATAGTAGAACAAATGCTTTTGTAGTATGTTAGGGAATCTCTAGGGTATATTCCCAAGAGTGGAATTGCTGGGTCCTGAGGGAGGTTGACTCCCAGTTTCCTGAGAAACCGCCACACTAGACAGGGGAAATTATAGCCTCCTGCTTTTTTTTTTTTTTTTTTTTTTTTTTTTTTTTTTTTTTTTTTTTTTTTTTTTTGTAAAACTAAAGAAAAACAGCAAGAAAGTACAACAAGAAAAATGAATGGTTAAATTGCTAGTTTAAAGCGCTGGTTTCTTATCCTGGCATAGCCCATAGCCCCACCTCCTGAGACAGTAGTGGCCATGGGTTTTAATCTCACCAGTCTTAGAGAATCCTTTATACCCGTTACCCTCACCACAGCTGAAAGCAAACCAACCCCATCTTGCAGCCCCTTCAGTCAGTGTTTTCCATCTAGATTTGGGCTCCAGAATCTGAGGGACTTGTCATTTAGTGGCTTGTGGGGGACTGGTGTAATGGGTAATGTTAGCATCCAGCAGACCACACAGGTGGTCAGCAGATTCTCAGGCCTACAGGCCTCAGAGAGCCTTCAGATCATCCGGGGAGCTCTGAAAACATAGCGCCCACTCTCTATTCCATACCAGTTTATTATATGTACTGTATAGTAGATCTCAGTTTTGTGAGAATGGGAAATTCACAAGACCCAGCCATCACCCAGTTCCAAACTTGACCCCTTCCACGCTCAGCAATTGCTCTACCGAACAGTAGATTGGAATGTGCTTTATAAACTCCCACTTTATAACATCCAGTAGGCGCGGGCACATTTGCCATGAACCAAGGGCTTTCTTAACTCTGCACATAGCCCTGGGAGGAAGATGCTCTGAGTGCCATACAAAGAGATCAAATTCTTTGCCTTATTCTGAACCAGAGACATAGGGAAGGGACTCAGAGAACAGGCAGTTCCGAGGCTGAGTTGGGTCTAAGGCTAGGACAGTTCATGTTTTTCTCCTTGGTCATGTCAAATATTCACCCCTTTCACAATACCATATGTAGATGTGATCTTTAAATTTTACAGGGGAACATGAATGAAAACCAAAGAAGGATGAAGGGCCCAGTCATCAAGACACGGATGCATCCTTGGAGAAATGAACATTTTTTTGTAGACTGGGTTGTGTTACTGGTGCCTGGCCCCCATTAAATCAAACTTTATACTGAGTCTTTTGTGCCCAAGGTAAGAATTGTTGATTAAATTCTGTTTGGGGCTCTCATTCACACTCATCACCTGGAGAATTTGATTATTTGAGCATGAAAAATAGGAAACATAATAGAACATAATAGAAGTATATCAGGGGCTTTTCCACTGGGAAAGCGTTTTCCAAAATTGTACGAAAATATGTTGTGGGATATTTGTATGCTGTGTGAAGATGTATTACTGTGATTGGTTTAATAAGGAGATGAATGGCTGATAGCTAGGCAGGAGGTATACGTGGGACTTCCGGGCAGAGAGAGGACACAGGCAGAGATCATCAAAGTGCAGAGAGACACCAATGAGACATGGAGGGAGTCGTGTATATAGAATGAAAGAAAGGTAAAAAGCCACATGGTGAAATGTAGATTAGTAGAAATGGGTTAATGCAAGTTATAAAAGCTAGTTAGGAACAAGCCTAAGCTAAAGCCAAGCTTTCATAATTAATAGTAAGTCTCTGTGTCATTATTTGGGAGCTGGCTGGTGAGACAGAGAAAGACTCATTACAAAAGAATTTTAAAAATTGTCTTACATGAAGCAGGGAGTTGGTTATTTATGGAAACAACCTGATAAACCAACTGGGAAAAGACCAACAACCTCATTGTTTCTTTTTGATAAGTCTGATTTTTGTGTTTCATTTGTGTGTGTGTGTGTGTGTGTGTGTGTCTATTAGGCTTGAATGGCATCAAGTCCCTTAAAGTCCGGGGTTGGGGGAGAAAGTATTAACATCTGAAGAGTTCAGGTCTCATTTTAAAGCTAAATCATCCAAGATGGGTTTGCGAGAGGGGCTCATTTCTGTAGTTTAAACCCTCTCCCTATCGCTCTGTCCCAACCATTCTTATTAAGTGTAGATCAGAAACCAAATGCTTGGCAAGCATTTTTCTAAGAGAACTGCTTTAAGTGAATAGACTCCACAGACAGTGCCACCCAGCCAAACTTCAGGCTGTTTAGGCTGTCTGGGGGAGCCGGAAGAGGAAGAAGCTGGAAGGGGGATGGAGGCATGCTGTCTCCCTTCCACCTTCTTATTTATTACTTCCGCGCCCTTCTCTACCTCATTTGCTGCAGTCTGAATGCTTGTGTCTCCTTGAAATTCTAACTTTAAAGGTGATGCCTTTAAGAACAGGAGCTTTGGGGGAGAGGAGCGAATCATAAGGATAGAGCCCCGTGGAGGTTGTAGAATTGGCTATCGGAACTTTGCTCCTAACACACCAGGACACACACAGTGAGGTGAACCAAGCAAAGGTCGTACCAGATTCCAAATTTGCTAGCACCTCGATCTTGGGCATCCTGAACTCTAGAACTGTGAGAAACAAATTTCTTTCGTTCATAAGCTACCTAGTTTATGGAGTGTTGTCCTCCCATCCCAAATGGATGAACACAGTACACTAAGAACCTTTTAGCTTTTGTTTTGTTTGTTTGGTTTTGTTTTTTTTTTTGAGACAGATTTCTCCGTAGTTATGGAGCCAGGACTGGAACTCTCTCTTGTAGACCAGGCTGGCCCAGAACTTACAGAGATCCGCCTGCCTCTGCCTCCCAAGTGCTGGAATTAAAGGCGTGCGCCACCACCACCCAGCAAAATGTTTTAGTTTTTATAAGACATGTGGGAGCCAGATATTGTTTTTTTCTCTTTATACCATAAAAAATTGGTTTTTGAAGGTAAATTAGAAATAAATTGTAAAACACAAAAAAGGATACTCTCAAAACAAAGTGAAACAAAACTCATTTATTCTCCCCTCAGAATTTCAACCAAAGAAAGGTGTATTCCACCTTTGGAAGCCTAAGTTATGTGTCCTTTTAAATGTTCACAATGTCTCTAAAATAGATCAGTTTATTTTGATGTAAATTTTGAGTAGTCATCAAAAATCAAAGCCACTAAAACTAAAACTGGATCATGCTAAGGTTTCAGGAGAGTTCTCAGATCATCGTAAGGTTTCAGGAGAGTTCTCAGAAGAGACCACCTGCGTGAGCAACTGATACAAGTCAGCCCTGATGAGTTTGCATCTAATTACAGCTTCAAAATACATGTTGAGACATTCAGTATTGGTTTTAAAAACCTATTTTTCCAAATTGTGTATCTATATGAGGCTGTGTACACATGAGTACAGGTGCCTGCAGAGGGTCACAGGTGTTGGATTCCCCTGAAGCTGGAGTTACTGGCAGTTGTGAGCTACTAAACATGAGTGCTAGGAATCGAACTTGGGTCCTCTGCAAAAGCATCACATGCTCCTAACTGCTCAGCCATCTCTGCCTAAAGTGTTCCCTTTTGCGGGGGAGGGGTGTTGAGCATGATTTTTTAATTTAGTAAAAGTATAAATGCTCATTTTTATAGGAAGCCCCCTGTTTTCGTTTTTCTCAACAAAGTATGACCCTTTCACATCTTGTGATCTGATAATTTTTAAAAATTATTTTAATTTTTTATTTTTCAAAGAACTGTGAAGCTTTGAGGAGCCCTACAGAGGCCAGGTTTGAAGTTCAGGTATCTTGCTTTTGGAGTCTATGATAGCACAGATAATTTTGTGATGGTTGGGGTTTTGGTTTGCTATGAGGAGAACTGTGTCATTGTGGTGGTTGGAATGCCCCCCATAGGCTCATATATTTGAATGCTTAGTCACTAGGGAATGACACTGTTTGAAAGGATTAGGAGGGTTAAGAAGTATGGCCAATCCTGGAGACTCAGCCTGTGATTCGGGTTGTAGCTCTCAGCTACTGCCCTACCTCATTGTGTGTTGATGCTTCCACCACGATTGTAGTGGACGAAATCTCTGAAATTGTAAGCAAGTCCCCAAATTAAATTAAATGCTTTCTTTTATAAGAGTTGCTTTGGTCATGGTGTCTCTTCACAGCAATAAAAGAGTGACTAGAACATTAAACATAATGAAAAAGAATTCCTGTCTGTCATATTTTGCTTTATAACTCCTTTCCTGACTTTCAAAGTTGCAGATCTGACAAATCCAGGACAATATTTTATAAGTGCATCTCGTGGTGTTTGGGTTTGCATAAGCTGCTGGGACCGCATCCTTTGTTGATCCTGTTTCTTCTAAGAATAGTCTCTCTACAGCAACACCATTTCTCTCTGCTCACCAGACTGGATGAAGCCAGTAGGCTTTGAATTGTAACAGAGATAAAAAGGAGAGAATGAAGGATGATATCTGACCTTTAGGTGCTGACTGGAGGAGCTTGACAAGTTACCTGTGTAAGGTCATCTTAGTCCCTGGATGTTGGGGACCCTTCTCAGTGTGTCTATTCTCTAAGCCAGGCTCCTTTAAGGGACTTGCTGTGATCCAAACAGAACATGCCTTCAGTCCATGCTGTGACCCACAAATCTGCTAGCACTGCCAGATGGGACTGTTCTCCTTCTTGATTTGGGGACCCATTCCAGCACCCCTTGCAGGTTTTCAGGTCTTGTAGGAACCTTCTCTCCTTTCTCCTTTGTCCTGTTCATAAGAAGAATGGTGGCCTCTGCTCTCTTGGTCTGGGACCCTTCTTCACTCCACACTGGCCCTGAAGGTCCCAAATTATGGTGGTAAAATTACTTTATCAGAGGGAAGAATCTGTGTTTGGTTTCACCTTCAGAAGTGGGGAATTGGGCCCAAATGAGTTCACATGTGTGCCAAGTGGGTCCTTTTTTAGGATGGACGCCTTGACAGAACCTCTCACGGAGTGGGTGGGTCCAGTCACAGAGATTTCCACCTTGTGATCTGTATCTTTTGGAATATTTCATCAACCTCTCTGTAAGTCCATATTTTTCTTTGTTTTCTAACAGCTCTGGGAACTGAACATAGGGCCTTGTTCACAGTAGGCAAGTGCTCAACCACATCTCCTGCTCCTAGTTTTTTAAAGCAGACTCTCCCTGTTCATGTAGGATGGTCATGACCCTTCTCCCTCAACCACCAACCTACTACTATTGCAGGTATAATATCTTACCTGATTTTCTTATGTTTGTGTGTGTGGCACAAGTTCTAATTCATCTTAATAATAGAAACCCAGAATCAGAGATAGGAGTTAATGCTGAATGATCAGAGAAGCAGAGCAGCCATTCATTAGAGAGTTCTTACCTCTTCCAATGCTCAGACTAAAGGGGTCATCCTCTCTCTACAAATCCTTAGACTGCTGCTGTCTCTACAAAACCTCAGACTGCCCCATCTCTATGAAACCTCAGACCCATGCTCGGACTGAATCCTCAGACTGTCTCTGAACTCCTATCTCCTCCTGCCTTATATTCCTCTCTGTGCCCAGCCATATCACTCCTGTCTCCACCTCCCTAGTGCTGGGATTAAAGGTATGGACTCCCAAGCTGGGATCACCTTTGTCTGAGCTCTGTTTCTCTTTGAGACAGATTCAATCTCCTGTAGCTCAGGATGGCCTTGAACTCACAGAGTTCCATCTGCTTCTGTCTCCTAAGTGCTGGGATTAAGGTTGTGCACCACCACTGCCTGGCCTGTATGACTAACTAGTGGTTTATATCTTCACTTTGATCTTCAGGCAAGCTTTTGTTAGATTATAAACAAATCATCACTACATATGTGTGATTTGCATGATATGGTACATGTGTGAGTGCTCACTCAGAAACCAGAGCAGGACATCAATGGTTTGCCTCTATTACTTTCTTGTCTTGAGGCAGTGTCTCTTACTGAACCCAAAGCAAATCATTCTGATGGGTGCTGAGGAGTTGAACACAGGTACTCATGGTAAATAAGCAATGTTAACCCACTGAGCTATCTGAATGAAAAAATAAAAAAACAGAAATAAAAAAGGAAGGACATGACTGGTCTTAGGTATGGTGGAGAAGAAAGTTTATTGTAGATAAAAGGGAGACATAGCCAAGGCAGAGACATCTGAGAGAGTTCAGAGTGAACAGGAACTGGGCCATTTGAGAAGAGGGGGGAGGGGAGAGAAGAGAGCCAGACCTCAGGAAGGTAAAGGGTAGATCAAAAGGACCAGGCAACCAAAATGGCTGGGTTATATAGAGAGGGCAGCTGGGGAAAAGGTAGTCCAGCCCCTGGACTGAAGTAGTTTAGGGTAGGTGGTGGGGTATGCCAGCTGAACCCTGTCGTAATTGAGGGATACTGGGAGAACCTGGTGGCCAGGTCCACTTTGATATGTTAAATAGCACTTTAGTCACATGCCCCAACTTTGAGACCTAACACCATCTCTCTATCCCTTGTCTTTATTTTTAAAATGCCTTGAAACTCATAGTCAAATACCGCACCTTCTTGTCTATACACAGGAATATCTGTGTGCTGGGGCACAGTCACAATCAATAGCTTTGTGGCCACCACTCAGTTTTGCTTCCCATTAAGGCTGTGCAGCCACAAGACAGCACAGGACATGCAGTGCCAGGTTTGCCTTACATGACTGAAGAGGGGGGAGGGTGTCTTATCATCACCTCGACAATGCCAAGAACTCTGCAGTGACAACACCGTGGGGTCCCCATGGGTGCCCCAGAAATAGTGATGAGGATTCTGGAGCTTGTTGGCCCCCAAGACACACCTAGGTTTCAAACAAAGAAAAGGCAGGCTGAGGATATAGCTTAGTGGTAGAGTATCTGCCTAACAAGCTCAAAGTCCTGAGTTCTAAGCCCGGCACTGCTCTTAGAGAGTGGGAAGAGAACCTCTAGCAATGCAGAGGGTTTACTCTAAACTGAGAGAGTTGAAATACAATCGGTAGGGTAGATGGGTGAGTGGATTTTAGGTCTTTGGTTGTGATTGATTGGGGGATATTTTTGAACCAGGCAGGATGTGTGTCATTGTATGTCCTAAGTGGAGGGTAATTTGTCTTACATTCTTCCACAGGAAGGGGCCAGGAAAAGGAAAATTTTGGGGCAATTTGGAGAGATATGTTTTTTTTTTAAATATTTATTTATTTATTTATTATGTATACAATATTCTGTCTGTGTGTATGTCTGCAGGCCAGAAGATGGCGCCAGACCTCATTACAGATGGTTGTGAACCACCATGTGGTTGCTGGGAATTGAACTCAGGACCTTTGGAAGAGCAGGCAATGCTCTTAACCACTGAGCCATCTCTCCAGCCCGAGAGATATGTTTTTTAGAGACCTCATTTTCTGCTTTGGTGATGGCTGGGTGGGTGGGACCTGAAATGCCATAAACATAGATGAAGGGTCTTTCTTCCCCTTTGCATGACTCTTATCTACTCTCGTCCCCTGGTCCCCGTGCTTAGTGTCTCTTGCATGTACCTGGATCCAGCACTTTCCAGGAGCACATCAACCTAGGTTTGAAGATTGAGTGCCTGGTTTCAGAACCATCAAAGGCAAGGACCTTGGACAGATACTGTAACCTCTGCATCCCTCATTGTCCTTAGGTTTGAAATGGAGGCCGTGATGCTATCTGCCTCAGAATATTGAAATGTGGATGACTCACTTAAAAAGCACATTACATTAGTGCCCGGCACAAAAGCAGGACCCAGCAAGTATTAGCCGCTATTATTTCCATCTCTGATACTCATTTAAGGAAAAGCTTATTTCCTTCCATTTTCTGGCTAAGGCCATCAAGGCTCAGAAAACCAAATGTCAGAGCCAGTTTTCCAACTCTGGACTCTTGTTTCCAAATCACATGGTTTCTCTGTTTCCTTTTGCTTCTTGGTTGGTTGTCGCATGCCTTATTGACCCCAAGGCTGAGATTCCTAGGAATTGCACCTGGGAGCTTGAAAACCATGCACCATCATCCATCTCAGAGCTCAGGGTAGCTCAGGTCTCCTGGCAGCCTTAAGAATGAGGTCGGTCACCTCTTTGTCAACTAGAGGCGCTTTCTGTTATTTCCTGTCCTTGAAATGTTGTGTTTGTGAACAGCGTCTTTTAGGAAGTTCTCCCCCCACCCCCCGCCCCCTTCAAAATAAGCCTCCCGGTTCCTTTTCCTTCAGGAACTGACACTTAGATCAATGTTCTGGACTGAGATAAATATCACACCTGTTTTAGTGGGCTGACTTCCAGGGACAGAATGTAAGTGCTAAGTGCTATTGGTGGAAAGGCTTGACTCACGGGGGAAACTCGTCCTGTAAGATCATCTGACTTTGCGTAAGGGAAGTTCAACCCAGGCATACGATAGCATCCTCTGTGCACTGGATCAGGCTGTGTCTGAGCCCTGACAACCGACCCCCTTCCACAGCCTTGTGGGGGAATCCACCACTTTTCACGAACCAAGTGGAAAAAGGTTCCTACACTGTGCTCCGTAGAGAACTCACCCCCGTGGGGAGGCAGAGGTCCAGTTAGGGTGCAAGATACGACCGGTCCCCTATTTGGAGTTTCTATCCTTACTAGGGAACAAGATGTTCTAAGTGTGTTTCTCAGAAAATATTGCAAGCTCTGTGGGTGGATTTGTGACTGTCAACCACAGGGGGTTTGAAATAATGGTGGCTAGGAACTGGAGTGAGACGGATCACGTAACACCCCCTCCAGTCTCCCATGAGGTGTTCAGATTCTCCAAATACAAATCTAAAACAACAGAAGACTCCATGGTAGTACTTAGTAGTAGAAAATAATGATATCGATTGAAGTGAGGCTTGTAGACTCAATTTCATTACTTTTTAACCAGGTTTCATATTAACTTAATAAAACAATGCAATATCTGAGCATGTGACAAAATGCTATTATTTCTCTGTATTCCAGGAGGTAAGAAACACTGAACAAATCAGAAAAAAATTATGGAGAAGGCATTCGTCGAGGACAATGTCCTGTGTAAGGAGGAGGAATTGTCCCCCGGGGGCACCTTCTAATGTGTCTTTGATATTAGCCCTAAAGACTTTAGACTTTGTGCTATGGGCTCTAAGGTTTAGGGGTGAAAAAGTCAATACTTTCTAATGAGTTTGCTTCGAGTTTGGAAGTAACTGGTTAAGCTTGGGGTGGGAGGAAATCAAGAGACAAATTATCTTAGTGATGTTTCAAAGCATATGGGTGTGTGGTGGGGGCTCAGATCCGAATTCTCCAAGGAAACAGTGGGACTGGTGACCTTGGCTGGACTGTAAGGCAAGCGTGAAGTGTGTAATAGGAGCGAAGCATTGGCCGAGAGGCTAACCCCTTGTCAGTAGATCTCAGGACACGGGCTCCTTCATCTCCTAACTCTCTGTTCTCCGTAAGATGTGAGGCAAGATGTGCTCCGCGACAAGGAGGTCAAGTAAAGTCTTTTGGAAAAGGAGTTTTTCTTTTTCTTTTAGTAGTCTCTTTTCAGCAGGGAAGCTAGAATAGGGAATACTCAGAATACTCGGTGTGGGGGTACTGAGAAGAGAACAGGGTTCATATACCCTGGAGGGATGGCCTTTTTAAAAAAAAATTTTTGAATCTCTTTCTCATTATGAAGGTTTCATTGTTGTAAACAGGATTTAGAGGATTTTTCAGGTTCTACTATTCATGTCTATAGGGCAAAAATCCTGGGCAGCAACTTCAGAATCAACATGGTCCCCCCAGGGGTTTCCACAGAAGCCCGCAGCAGCAGGACTCAAATGACTTCACTAACCTCTACAAAGGTGCACAACTCAGATCTGAGGATGTCAAAGGCACAAGAACCATCACCACCTACCACCGGGGGGAAATGGTTCAGGAGAGACGTCTGGAAAAGGTCCTGAGCTTGGTGCGGAATAAGTTCAGTTTCAAAGCCCAGTAGAGGTTGGAAATGGGATCTGAAGTTTGGCTGTGAGGCCAGGGCAGGTGGCGGCTGCTTTCATCAGGTGGCCATAGAGTTTTAGTTGTCAGCTGAGGAGAGCAAGGGCAGGAATGGTGGATGGCTTTCTGGGCGGATGGCACAGAGAGAGATACCAGAGTGATACAGAGCTTGTTCGCTCAGCCCTCGGCATTCAAGGGTCCGATGCATTTGTTAGAAGCAGAGATTGTAAGTCAAAAGCAGGAGGAGGGCAGTTTAGGAAGGAAGGTGTCAGGAAGTGCCAAGGAGGGGGACAGAGGGCTAGACAGATGTAGGCTCATCAGTGGTGATGAGTATTGCAGAAGACAGGGCCGAAGGCTGATGACCGGGGATGTGCCTGATGGGTTTTGCTAACAGGGCCCTGGTTACCTTGGAGGTTTAGGAGAGCCGTGTGGGTGTGAGGCAGACTGCAGGGGATTAAAAAAAAACTGTGGAAGAAAAGGAAAAAGAGGAACCAGGCTCCAGTTTCTGTTCTGGTATCTGCCTGCCTGCCTCTGATTTTGTAACAGATAGCCCTTGTGGAAAAACTTGCTTGAAGGACTTAAAGGGGACTTGGGTGGAGGGATGTGGTATTGACAACATTAAGTCAGCCATAAGGAGCGGAGGCCAAGCCATTAGCCAAAGGAGGTCATAGATACGATACCCATAGTCAGAATGGGAAAGCGGGGGTGGAAGATTTGCATAAGGAAATTTGTTTGGAGCAAATTAAATGACATTAGAAAGCACAAACAACACTGGAAGAAGAAACTGGATGCCGACCTGCACCCTGCCTCGGCCTTGCAGGCATCTTGAAGCTCTGTAACTGGATAGCCCGGAAAAGACTTGGTGTATCCTAGATGGGCCAACTTGGGCAACTACCTTTGGTAGGCCAATTTCCTGGTCTGGAAAAATGGCAATAGGAATATTAAAAGAAAAGATAATACATGTAAAATGCTTGGTGTTAGCAAGGATCTTATTAATGTATTTAAATCACTTCATTCGGGCATGATTGTCATGCAGACAGCTGTAACTATTCAATGTGTGTAACTTCAGGTTATACACCTGTACAGTCACCCCTGTCACCATCTCCAAAGCAAGCTTCCCTTTCTTCTTCCCTCCCCCTCCCTCCCTCCCTCCCTCCCTCCCTCCCTCCCTCCCTCCCTCCCTCCATCCCTCCCTCCCTCCCTCCCCCCTTTCTTCTGTGCTAAGAACCCTCTTAGCAAAATTGTAAGTATTGCAATGCAATATTTTTAATTACAGACATTATGCTATAAAGCAGATCTCAACAATGATTCTTAAATGTCTTGAAATATTTGGGTCACCCAAGATTTAAGTTAAAATGAATCATCTGCCCCACCTCTGTTCCTTATGTGACCTTGGGAAATTGTCTTAATCTTTTGTGCTGCATTTGTTTGTTTGTTTGGAGAGGGCGAGCATCTTAGATTACTAGAAAAGATCACGAAGGTGAGAGAGTACTGGACTTGTGTGCCCACCAGTAACGACTCTTTTTCTGTCCCACCAGCTAGCTCCCAAGTAACGACACAGAGACTTATCAATTATGAAAGCTTGGCCTATAGCTTAGGCTTGTCACTAGCTCTTATAACTTAATTAACCCACTTAATATTAATCTACATCTTATTACGTGGCATCACCTCTCTTCCGTCTTGTACCTCCTATTTCTTCTCTGTTTCTCCTGAGGTCTCCCATGTACCTAGATTATCTCCTATTTCCTCTCTCTGTCGGAAGGCCTGCCTGTGCCTCCTGCTTAGCTATTGGCCATTCAACTCTCTATTTAACCAATCACAGCAATACAATCTTCACACGGTGTACAAACAGCCCCCAACACCCACCAGTTATGTGTCTCTTGTGGTTTCTTACTGTGCTATTATAAGTTGCAGAATATCAGTGTGGATATTCTGCCAGAGGGAGGGTTCTTAACCACCTGCAAAGCCACCATTCCTTCTGCTCCCCTCTCCTGCTCAGCAGGTCACACTATTTCCCATGGTGACCTAAGAACAGAGGTGGATTTTTAATAGCCCAGGGAGTTTACAGAAAATTAAAGCCATCCGTTGGTATTGGTAATGACACTCTCTTTTGGGAGACAGCTAACATCATGTGCTGGGCGTTGGCTCAGCTGCACCAGCTATTCCAAACTTTGCTCTAAGGAGCTGTGTTGTTGGGAATGTCCCCACCCCCACACTGTACTCAAGACTCTGCCCTATATTCCTGTGCCTAAAGCAACTGGCATTCTTACACTGTGCGTCTTCAGTGGGGCCCAGGAATCTGTCTATTCCTTTGACAGCTGTCACATAAATGAGTCCTGTTCTGCAGAACTTGCTCGTAACTGGGATACGCAGGTAGAAGCATGAAGGGCACTTCAAATTCTGCCACTCATGGTTGGTAGTCCAATCTCAGAGGGCAGGATTGGCCCTTCAGTGAACCAAATCATCATGCTATTTGAGATACGGCTGGCTGTCTTCCATGATAGCAGTTTCTAAGGATCGGTATGTTTTCCTCAAGTCCTGACCTGCCATGCTCAGGTGGTAAAAGGTTTTCAAACCAATCTTCTCTGGTCGTAAAGCCAATAATGATAGCGCTTCTTGCATTAGCCGGCATTTCCCCTTCCCACACCTACCCAGGTAAATGAAAGACTAGATAAGAGGCCGGAAGATAAGGGGACAAAGTGTGAGAAATGTTTATTGAGAAGGAAATGGAACATGTCCTCTTTCACGAGTTAACAGCACAGTGTGGTAAGTGGCTGGTTTACAAGGGTGAACCCAGTGAATTTGGGGACAGCTCTGCCAACTCTAGTGTCACTAATGAGAGCCACCTGATAAGGGGGCTAGACCCATTTACTCCTAAATAAAATAGTCGTTCAACTTCATTTAGATTTATGTCCTATAAAGAATACCGACATTTGTACTTCCAATTTCAGAGTCATGGGCCACTGTGATGTTTAGTCGGTAACTTAGTGTCATTTTCTTGTAGCTTTCAGGTGCAGGTGGCCGACACTGAGCATTCATTTACCCCCCTGCTATCTTTGGCACAATTTCTGACTTCGTAAATATAAAAGCACAGGTTTAAGGTGGCTAATGATACTACAGAAAACACTGTTGATAAGAATCTATCTCCATGTTAAGTACAAGTTTTTGTTGAGCTTTATTTACAAGATGGGGGCAGAAGTGTAGACTTTTAATAAGCTATCTTCAGACATGAGCAGGAGAAAGACAGCAGAGGATTCGAAGTAGCAAGGCCAAGATTCTCCAAACGATTCTTTCTGAAGGAGGAGGCAGAAGGAAATGAAGCGTTTTCCCTGAACCACTGGTACCAGTAGCTCATGGCCTGGGTTTATTCTGTAAGAATACATATAGAGTTGGCCATGATGGCACATACTTTTCAGCCCCATACTAGGGAGGCAGAGGCAGGAGAATCTGTATGAGTTGGGCCAACCTAATCTACATCGTGAGTTCCATGACAGCTAGTCCTATGTAGAAAGACCCTCTCTCTCAAAAAAAAAAAAAAACCAAACAGTAATATATATGCAATGTGAAATGTGTGTGTGTGTATGTGTGTGTGTGTGTGTGCAACATGACTTATTCCATTTAGGCAGCCCATTTTGAAATGCAACTTGGTGGTGACTTGCCAATGTTGTTTCTGCACTAGTGGGCAGAGAGAACCAAGGGTAGTGAAGTAGCAGCCTTGTGAAGTGGGCCTGAGTGTACTTGAAGCCTTCTGTTTGGATCTGGGCATATCCAGCCTTTGGGAGAGCTGCCTTTGTCAATGCATTTATTCAATGCCTACAGGGGGCGCCTCCCCTGGAGGGAGCTTGAACCTGGAAGTTGTAAATGATGGGCTGTGCCACCATAGAGTTTCACCACAATACATTTCTGTTTTAGGGCTGAAACCCAGTAACCCAACAGCTTGAGTTCTCATCCTAGAGCTCTTGACAACCTTCTGGTGAACTCCGAAGTACACCTCAGCTGGAATTGCAGGCTTTGTTTGCTTGGTTGGTGGATTGGTTTTTTTGAGACAGAGTTTCTCTGCGTAACATTCCTGGTAGTCCTCGAACTCTCTTTGTGGGCCAGGCTGGTCTTGAACTCACAGAGATCCGCTTGTCTCTGTTTCCCGAGTGCTGGGATTAAAGGTGTGCACCCATGCTGCCTGGCTTGGAATTGCAGTTTTGATTCAAGTACAAGGAGAGCATCATATTTCACATTGATAGTTCCTTACTGATCTCTGTCTTGCGAATTATATGAAAATAATAAATATACACACATATACATATAGTTCTATGCCGAACACTGGCTAGACAGCTGCCAGCATCCCAATACAGTACATGGAATAAAAACCCTCTCCCTTCCCCTAAACCCCACAACTATCTTAAAACTATTATTGCAGAACTATGCTGATCCTTTTTTTTTTTTAAAGAGTAGGTTGAGAGTGGCTGAAGATGAGGTCAAAATGGAGAATTTGGCACTTTAACACGGTGGGGCTGTTGAGATGCATCGTAATCTATAAAAAGAGAGACGGCAGAGGAAGTCACGCCAATAGAAAGTCTGAGTAAAAATTTGTAGCCAATAATAATATTGTTTAAAAACCCCCAAACACTGGTCTATGCATGAGAAAGCAATTTCTCTCCCACGTCCATTACCTAGTGCCAACAGCTAACTCTTCCATATACGTCCACACTTGGTTTTATAGAATTAGAAAATCCAGATAACACAGTTTTCTTCATTTCCCTTCATTCTACCCCACCCCCAATTCCCAAACCCAGAGAACAAAGGCTCTAACGCCAAATATAGAAAATAATCTGGAGGTCTGTTTATCAAACTAAATGTACAGTTGATTCTTAGTGTTTCTCTCATTCCTCAGTGTTGGAGTTTGCTAAGAGATGGCTCCCGTGGAGTTGTCTGTCCTCATCCCAGCCATCTGGAGCCTCTAGAACTGTGAGGTCTGAGTGAATGAGATGGTGTCGGATTTGTCCACTGCAAAGCCGCCATTGACATAGGACTTCTTGGTATCTGAGTCTTCACTGTCGAGGATTGCGGGTTCCAAGGCGAAGGGGTTTACGATGTTGACTTCAGATGAAACATCCATCTGCTCTAGCTCCTTCTTGGAGAGCTTCTCCACGATGCCAGTTCCAAATGCGTCACCCAGAACATTCACCATCGTCCTGAACCGGTCCCTGGCAAAGAGACAGGAGAGTCAGAATGGGCCCAGAGTTCATCTTCCTTCACTGATGTATGGAGAAAGAAAAGGTTCTGATGAGTTCAGTTAAGATTTAAGTTAATGCAGAATGCTGTCCTCCTGGCTGGCCAAATGCCTCACTGGCCTGGGGGCAGAAGTGGTTCCCAAAGGAACAGAAGTAGAAAATGGGCTCTACTTGGACCATGCTCCCAGACAGTAGCAATGACCTCTCAGTTTCCAGAAATTCCCTCCTTTCTTCCCAAATAAGAATGGGGTCTCCAGAGATACATGGAGGACACCAAGGATGACTCAGAACTCAGTAAGGCTTCGAGCTCTGCCTTCTGTTTTATGGCTTCCCTTGGTATCATGCACTGGAAATATGGGCTCTCTCTTGACTAAGGTGAGGGAATCCAAATATTTGGTTGGGGTGTATGGTATCAAATAAGTGAGCCTCAGGTGGTATACTCCTATCTTTACCAAATAAGGTCACTCCATGAACAACCCGGCAAAGACATGGAAGAACATGGCATCCAAAATATATAAGCCAGTCCAGAAACAGATTCCTCTTGGATACACCCTCTTTTTGTCTTAATCCCTGATAGACCAGAGAAGAGGCCAGTAGCAGGACAGCCTATAGTGAAGGCCTACAGAGGGAGTGCCCATTTTGATACTGAGTATCTGGTATAAGGACTGTGACCATGGGCACACTCATGAGGTGACACCGTGAGAACAGTGACTGTATCCTTAGAAGGATGCCCTTCTAAGAGGCACAGTGCCACAGACTACTGGCCCAGCGTCCTTAGATCCTGTAGTTTGGAGCTTCCCCTTATCCTGGTAGTGAGAGTCACTGACTCTAGGAAAAGCCAAGGTTCAAGTCAGCCTGGTTTCTTCCTTTACCTGAGATGCCCATTTCTGTGCCGTGGTCACAGCTTCCAGGCCAGGCACAAGCTTGGAACCTCCACAGCATGACTGCTTCCCTTTCTCCAATCTTAGCTGCTGTAAAACTCTACAACCCTGGTCGCTCTCTATTCTGAAACAAGGTTCTATGGAGCTATATACTACTTACTCAGATGGCCAGCGGCAGAGCCACACCTTGGTACCGGGAAGTCGATGTATTGAAAATAAAGCCAGAGACCAGGCTGCTCCACTTTCAATTTTGGGCATCAAGGAGGCATATCCTCATACAGATATTCCGTGGATGGGGTATGTGTGCATGAGACAGGAGAGAGCTGTCTGGGCCTAAGTGGTTTGACTCATTGCCATCATAATAAAACTTTCCCTATGTTGAGCCTGTACTGAACTGCCAGGCATACCTCTAGACAATTGGCTCATATGAACCCATTTTGGTTTCTACAACAAGCCTCTGAGGTAGGCATAACTTTTCTCATAAATAATTCAGTTGGGCCTCAGAGGGGTTAAGGATCATGCTCAAGATCCCAAACCTAGTAAGATACCCGATGAGGATTTAAACAGAGGCATATGCTAAATCTTTGCTCTTGTCACCAGCCCAGAGGACTCCAAGATACCAGGACAGGTGCAGGGATTTTGAAGCAGCTGGTGCTGTGTTTACGAAGGTAACTTGAGGCTGGATACAGGATACATGGGATGGCAATGGGGCCTCGCCCAGCTCCTTCACTATATTGTCTCGTATTTAAGCGTGCCCCCTAACCTCAAGTGTCACCACACACACCATGAACTGATGGAGCTCACTGGCTTTTGAGAACCCCCGCTGAAGTGATGAAGAGTTAAGTTTAAGCATGTTATCCGATGGTTTCACCAAAAGGAAATGAAAGCCGCGACAGATGGCTCATTAGGCAATGTCAGGAGAAAAGCAGGGCGCAACAAAGCGTTTGCCTGGCTAGGAAGCCGCCGGCCCAACCAGCGGAGGCAGGGGTATTCAGTCCAACTCACAGGAGCCAGTCCACAGCGATGATGAGGGTGACATCCTCAGCAGGCAGGCCTACCGCACTCAGCACGATCACCATGGTCACCATGCCAGCTTGGGGCACGCCAGCAGCTCCAATGCTGGCAGCGGTGGCTGTGATACTGTAGCCAAAACACAATGGCAGGAAAGGGTTAGATCTCTCTTTCTCCCAGCAAGGCCTCAAGCCCGAAACAGGCTCCGTGGCTGTTACTGTTCTGTTCCTATAGTGGACAGCTAACACTTGTTTGTTAACCAGTTCCGACTTGTGTGTATCTATTTATCTGCCTACAATCCATCCATCCATCATATATATATATATATAATATTATATATATATTACACAACACATACATACATATATATCACATGATGGGAGCTGCTGGGGCTTCAGAGGAGCAGGATGTCATGGCAGCAGGAGAGCATTTGTCAGATCATCCTAAAGCAAGGAAGTACAGAATCACAGCCAGTGACATCAAAACTGCGGCAGACTTGCTCAGGATAGTCGGAATTTACCTACAGGAGCTTTTGTGCAAGGCTTTATCTACCTATCCAGTGCCCCCATCCTAAGCGCCAGATTCCTCTCACTGGTGGCCTTCCTCCTTCAGTCTCTGCTGTTTGATCATTTACAGAACCTTCAGTATGTGCCAGGGTCTTCTGCTACCTGGAAAGGTGAGAAGAGGGACCCTGGAGTATCTGATGGTCAAGGATGCCTGAGGTGACGGCAGAGGATAGAGCCGTGGTTAAGCAGCTTTTATGTAATTTTCCGATACCACAAGACTCTTGCCTTCTCCAAGAACACCTATTCGGGGCATTGAATTGAGACACTGTGTGACTCCATCCAAGGCACAAGCGTTCCTGAAGACATTCCAGCAGATGCACTTTGTGCAAAACGAGAACTCTGGACTCCAGGGTAGGTAGCCGGAGGAGCTTCATTACCATGTATCGGACAAGCTCCCCCTTGAGCACACAGAATAAGGCACAGGGATTTTTTTCTCCTGGCAGTGTGCAGTCTCTCACCAGCAGTATGTTTATTTTAATTGGGCCATTCTGGAGAAATGAAGGCCCACAGGGCTCCGAAAGGACTTTGAACTGAATGAGCAGGTGGGGACTCCCACAGTGGTTTCTGGAACTGTGACCTCACCCTCAGGCTAAAGTGCCACTCCCGGACGTGGGTGGGCTGAAAGGCAAAGGTGCAGAAACTGATGATCTTCAACTAGCTGAAGCCTGGATCTAGCGGCAAATGCAGATCCCTCTGGGTCCCAAAGGTCTCCGAACTCTCAGAAAACAGATTCTGCTGCCCGTTCATCTGCCTGGTACTGTGTTCTAGAGGCTGCTCACGGGTCAAATGCCAGCCAGGATTCTTACCCAGCATGTGTCCCTTTAGTGGTTATGGCTACCGGTTTACAGTGACTTAAAGAGTTCGAGAGCTGTATCAACATCTCTACAAGTTTTAGGCTTATATCATCCATCAGGGCTCTCCTTCCTAAGTCCTCTTTGGAAAATCCAACTTTATTTCAATGCTGGTTGAAAAACAATTAAACAATGCATCAGTGAATTTTTTTTGTCAGAATAGATAAGTGCCCAGGCTCATTGATCCCCATTGGGAGCCTCAACACATCATGGTTAGCCATGCCCTTACAAGCTTGAAGCTGGGCTTCAGAATCCATTCAGCCTGCCCTTGAGTCTTGACCTTGCTCACAAAACTTCTGTCATTTGACGGACTTTGGTGTGACCTTCAGAACACTATATCTTCAGATAAGGGGAAATATATGAAGACCTATTCATCTGCTCCGACATATCCTGCCTCAGCAAAAGGCTTTCCAGCTTCTGACATACAAGGTTCTCTCCTAGCATCCAGGTGCAGTGGGATTGGTGCTGGGCTGTGACGTAGTGTGGACACAGGTTTCGGTGTTAGACACATCTGGCTACGTTCTTGGGTCTGTCAATTTATGATGAGTGTTTTCTTCGGCCAGGGGTTTCTCTGAATCTCAACTCCTTGCCTGGATTTGGGAGGTTGGATGTCTGCAGGGCTTTTATGTAGACGAAGCTCTGTAATGATCAGGATGGTACCTGGGCAGCGAACTGAAAATATTTTTGCTTTTCTGCTAGGATCAGTACACATGACATTCTGAGTGCAGCAGCCGCTCCTCACAGCTGGTTGAGCATCCTGAGGGACCAGGAGTCCGGCAGCCGCCTGGTGGGCAGGCAGACAGCAAAGCGCTAGGTTGAATAAGGTGCTTTCCCATAAACATTTAAAATGACTGATTCCCTTCTCCCTCTTTAAGAAAAAGACTTGAAGTCTGTCCTGCAGGAAGGGACATCTGGTATTGACTTTTAAAAAAAGGGAGGGGCTCTGATGGTGGGAACCAGTCAGCTTTTCTTTCTTTGTCTGAATTACCCAATCCATGGCAACAGCCCAAACCAGCCAATCCTGAGGGAGAGAGGGAACTAATCCCACCCTCAAACATGTGAAAGTTTTGGCTCTGCTAGGAAAACTCAGATTCTGACTTCTGGATCCTCTCTCCTACTGGGGGAGCCTGTCTCTTTGTGTGCTTTGGTGCATGGTGTGCGTGCGTGCGTGCGTGCGTGCGTGCGTGCGTGCGTGCGTGTGTGTGTGTGTGTTTGCTTTCAATAAAGCCTGGCTGAGTGCTGAGACCTTGCTTGTCCTGTCTTTTTACCATTGAAACCAGCAGAGAAGATGACTCTGTTCCTGCAGCCCTCGTCAGCCTCACCACGATGACATCAATACCTATTCTGGAAATCCAATGGGCTAGTGGCTACAAAATGCTGCCCTAGGAAACAACAATGCCATTTCTACCACCTCCTCAGTATTCATTTGCCTCCAATTCTTTTTGGCATCAGACATTGAACCATTTCAGTCCTTAAAAATAAACTACTTGTCTCTAGGTTTCCACAATGATCCTGGCTTCCTCCCACCTCTCATTCTGTCCCCCCTCCCTCTCCTTTTCTCCCTCCTACCTACATCTATTAGAATTCTCTGAGACCTTGCCCTCAGTTTCCTCTTCTCTACAAAGTCTTCCTGAATAATGTCACCTATTCCTCACAGGTGGGGACTCACCGTGTAGCCATCAAGACCTCATAAACATCCTCTTGACATGTTTGAATAAATCGTAGGCAGTATTATTTCCTCCACTTACACATGAGAAGGCAGTACTCGGAGAACTCAGACAGCTTGCCCAGGGTTATGGTTATAAGTGTCACAGTGTTCCTGATTCAGACACCGACTCCTGGCTGGTCACCCACGGGTCCTATGGCCACTGGAAGTGGCTGACCCTGACTTTTGGTTTGTAGTTCAGATCTATATTCTCAAACATATCTACATTTTAAATTTAAAAAAATCTAATGTTTTAATTTTTTATTTTCATTTTGGTTTTATGAGACAGGGTTTCCCTGTATAGCTCTGGCTGTCCTAAAAGTTCCTCTGTAGACCAGGCTGGCCTCAAACTCAGAGATCCACCTGCCTCTGCCTCCTGAATGCTGGGATTAGAGTCAATACCACCACTGCCTGGTTTAATTAATTTTTATTATCATTGTGTGTGTGTTTGTTCATACACATGTGAATACAGGCATCTATGAAGGGCAGAGACACTGGATCTCCTAGAACTGAATTTCTAGCAGTTTTGAACTGCTAACTTCTTGGGTCCTCTGGAAGGGTAGTTCTCTTAACTACTGAGTTATCACTCCAGTCACCTAGAATTCTTTTTTATTTTTCATCATTTATTTATTTATTTGATTGATTTTTTGAGACAGGGTTTCTCTGTAGTTTTGGAGCCTGTCCTGAAACTAGCTCTTGCAGACCAGGCTGGTCTTGAACTCACAGAGATCCGCCTGCCTCTGCAGGGATTCAAGTGCTGGGATTAAAGGTGTGCACCACCACTGCCTGGCAAGCCCTAGAATTCTTAAAGGTATCCAAATTCAAGTTCAAACTACCCATCTCAGCCTTTTCCTGTCCCTTAGCCCGACTCCAAATGGTGGCCCTTTGGTAGACAAATTCAGCGGTGTGCCCAGTGTATGTCTTGATATAGGCTGTTTAGCAACTTGCTGATCTAGTTTGTGGTCCCTGCTCCCATCCAAGCTTCCCATCTACTACTAATTATCTCTTTAAAATGCAAATCTATTCATGATATGATAAACTGGCATACTAGATCCTCCACACAGGGCTCTTAGGGCCAAAGAATCTGGACTCTGATTAAGCTGTGAGATACTTCCGTTGTTCTGAGCTCTTGGCGCTTGTCCTTATTCCTCTTCCCGACCCTCTAGGAATCCTTTTGTTTTCTTCCCAGGTACAGTTGATCCTTTTCTTACTGGGACCATCCATGACCACCCGTCAATTTTCCATGAGAGTCCTACCACAGACCCATCGTTTATTTGAATATCTTCTAGCCCTCACCCGCCAGGGACTTCTGTTAGAACAGGAGCAGATACTTATTTAACCTTGCGTCTTGGGTGTCTAATCTGCGCCTGGCACTGTCGGGCACCTACTGGCCACACTAAACTGAACAGAGAGATGCTTCAGCTACCCAAATCCTGAAGCAGGACTCATGTGTCCCACGAGTGTACCCCTTGTCTTCAAGATGAAACTTATAAACCAACGGAACATCCCATATCCGGGTCCTTCTTGGTCTGTCTTCCCGGAGCCCGTTGACTTGAGGCAGTCCAAGGAGCAGTAATGCAAGTCAGAGTCAGACCATGCCTCACCTGATGGTGATGATTTGCCCAACGCTCAAGTCGAAGCCATTCATCTGTGCAATGAACACAGCCGCCACGGCCTCATAGAGCGCGGTGCCGTCCATGTTGATGGTGGCACCAACGGGCAGCACAAATCTTGTGATCCTCTTGTCCACCTTGTTCTTCTCCTCTGCACAGCGGAAAGTAACTGGTAGGGTTGCTGAACTGTGGGATCAAGGGAAAAGAATTTAGGTCCAAGAATGTCAGGCCTCAGTCCCTCCCCAAAAAGAATCCCTGTGTTCTAAAAAGTGAACCAAGAGCCCCAAAGCACGATGGTAATTTTAAAAAATTATTTTTATTTTTATGTGTATGGGTGTTTTGCCTAAATGCATATCTTTGTGTCCGGTGCCCTTGTAGGCCGGAAGAGGGTCTTGTAACTCCCGGAATTGGAGCTACAGATATCTGTGAGCCACTCTGTGGGTATTGGGACTTGAACCCAGGTCCTCTCCAGCCTTTATGCTGGTACTTTTGGCCAGTCCAGGAATCGGAAGGTGCTGTGCCTACCACTACCTCCAGTTACACCAGAATATTTTCTGGGTATCAGGCCACCGCAAAAGTGTAGGAAGTATTCAACAGGGTGGAGAAATGCATTCAAAGAGATGGACAGAGAATACAGGCGCCATCTCTCAAACCAGAAGCTGGAGTCATCTTCACCAAATGATAGAAGCTGGCGAAGGATCGTTTGGAGGCTTCTCCAAGACACTCTTCTACTTACCTGGAAGATATCATGAGTGCTGTCAGGAGAGCCTGCGACATGCCCAGCGCGAATCGGAAAGGGTTCTTCCGCACGATTATGAAATAGATCAGGGGCAGTACTACAATGCAGTGGATTGCAAGGCTGCAGACAAGAGAGATAAAGTCTTAGTGCCACTTCCTCAGACTTGAGCCTAGTTTTCAATCAGATTTTAAAATGATGACATCTTTAAACTTTCCTAAAGACCCAATAAGATGGGGATGCTGGTCGCGAAACCATGTCCCCATTCCACAGCTGGGGCTGTCAAGGCTCGATCAGCAAATGAGCCCCTTTGTCATAGTTGTCTGGGAATCATATAGCTGAATAGATTTCCAAGCTCACTGAGGGTCAAATCATCTCCATCTCTGTAATCGACAATTCCTGCTCGGTGTGCAACGATGTTCCTCTCTGCTGCCTTCCACAGAATTCATTCTCCCTTCTTTCTCTCCGTTTCTCTCTCTCTCCCCTATGGAATTTTTAAGCCCCTCCCTTAAATCTCAGGTAATCGTCCCTCCTGTCCACACCTTCCCTGGCTGAGCTGATCCTCCCTTCAAGGTCACATTTGTCCCCAACCTTACTACCTCATTATAGCTTTCATCACAGCCCACCCCATCCTGGGCTCTGGACTAGGCTTGGCAACCGTGTCTACCCTCTAAGAGGGAAGTCAGACTTGCAATAAAGAGAAACTTATACTTTAGGTCTGACCCTCATTTCTTTGCTATTCCTGCCTTCCCAAGGCGCCTCACATAAGAATCTACAGGTTAACCTAAATGGGGCTGACTAAACAAGACCCTCCAGCAGATGGTGTGAACATGTAAGAGGCAAGCTGGCAGTTCAGTTAGACAAGATCGAATCATAAGCAGTGATTACTACAAACAGGAACCTTGAGGGTCTGAGGAGAGAGTCCCCTTAGTCCAGAGAATCGTGAGATCTTAGCTATAATGTTTAGTTGTCCATTAGAAACATAAATAAAGCAAGAGACGAGAACTCAACAGAACCCCATTATGAAAGGACTTATTATGCCAGACCTTAGCCACATCACTGCGCATCCCACCTCGTGGTATTGTCTGTCTCAGCAGCTCCAGTGCAGGGCTGTAGAAGGTAGAAGCCCCACCTCTCTGATCTCTGTGGTCTAACAGTTCAACTCTGACCTTCCCACGGTAGGACCAGGCTGCTGCTGTCTGGCTGAAAAGCTATGTTTCTGGCACACTGGGTTACCAACCAATACCGTGTTGTGGGAACTCGTCACTGTAGCCAGGGTCTGAGAGGGAAGCTGATGGCTCAAGCTGGGGGTTTGAGCCCACGGAAAGCAAAGCAATGTCATTTGCTCATTCTCTTGCTCCACATTTCTCAGTAGGTAGGACCGTTCTGTCCTTGACAGGATGTTTAGGGGCACCATTCATAACCTATGGTATCTCTTCTGAAGGAGCCAACAGCTGCGTTGTGAGAAATAAAAAGGGACTCAACCCTGTCACCTTCCTATTTGTTTGATGGCTTCAGAAAGGTCTCAAACTAATAGACCTGATAACCCTGGTGACACAAATCACAGCAGCAGCTACCGGCCCAGCAAGAACATCAGAACCAAAACCAGTCCTCCATGCTCGAGATGGAATTTATTTAGGTCCTTCTAATTTCTTTCAGCCTTGGGTATGTGGGAGGCATTCTTTCCTGTTTGATTAGTTTACATTATAAAGGAAGAAGAGAGCAGGAACCAGCCCCAAGAGCCTAAATGAGTTCTTCGCTTGTTTTAAACCCAAACCAACAGCCACAATGCAAAGTCTGGTCCAAGCTGTTCTGCCAGGAGCTGGCAATTAGCACAGCACGATCCATCTACGAGACAGCTGTTAAAGGGCAACCTCGATGCTCCCTTAGCTCCAAACCCCATCTTTCCCCCCACACATGGGAGAAAAGTCATCTAACCAGCTACACCCTGGCCTTTTTACAGCAGCCCCGGTGCATCTGCAGAGAATTCTGTTTCTTCAGTCAGACGTACCCACTCAGGACAGTGGCCATGTAAAGGCCCAACTTGCGGAATATTTCCCAGTCTTCAACTTCAATGATCTTCCCAGCAATTAGGAACAAAATGCCAATGGGCATGTAACTAGAAAGCAAGCACAAGAAAGGCACAATTGAGTCTTCGGAGCGTTTCTCGGACAGGTTGCTGGTGATGGAAGAAGACTGCACGGGACTTCTCAGTGCGCATGCTCACGCCACTGAGGGTCCGGCAATGAGGAAGCCAAGCGTTCAGCTTCAAGCCAGCATGCACTGCTGTCCCCAGTGTCTGCATGCTCTCTTCATTCTGCTCACCCCCAAATGAAGGGCAGCCGGTAAGAAAGGGTACTACAAAAGCACATAAACAGTGCACACACGCCCTAGTGACGATCGTATCTGCTCATCGCATATGAGCGTCATCTCTCCAGCTATGATCGTCTTGCTTCTCAGATGTCATCAGTAGAGGCAATGGCAGCAGTAGTGATGTGACCACAATGGCTCCATGTGGAGCTCTAGCTAGCTAGGTCTTGTGCCTGGGAAGCTTCTTACTGGCATCATTCCCCTAGCCCTGGGGTAGGTTTTATTCACTTATCTAACAGGCAACGAAGCTGAGGTTTTAGTGGGATTAAGTGACTTCCTTGGAGGTTACCACCGGATATTTTGCTTTCACTTTCTACCATTTGGATTATAAAATGTTGAACCAATTCCACACAAGCTAGGGCAGGGAAGAGTGGCCCAGGAAAGCTGAACTTTGGGGCGTCTCAGAGACAGGACAGACAGGTGGTATCACTGGATGCTGGAAGACGGTTTTCTTGTACAGATGTGATACCCAAGCTAGCACACATATTATTATAAATGAATTTCATTTCTGCACAGGGCCTAAAAAGAAAAGCACCTTATTTTCCTACACTCCAGGAACTTTCTCAGATCCCTGACAGGAATACTGGGTAGCTCCAGACCTCTGAGGGAAGAGACAATGGCTGACAGACTTCCAGGGCTAGACCAATTCCCGAGGAAGGTGTGAAATTAGCTAATACGCCAATCTTGATCTTAAATGTCCGCCTTCTCTAGGAAGGGCGACTGAGGAATGGAAGCCTCTTCCTCCCAGCTCTGAGAAGGTGTTATCAGGGGAAGCAAACCCGTGTCAGTAGGCGCTGCTCACCACATGATGATCTGGACAATTTTCATGGTCGCCTCATTCAACGCGTTGAAGAAATCCACGAGAATCTGCCCCTTTTCTCCCATCTTTCCAATGACAAGTCCGAAGACGAGGCAAAAGATAATCAAGCCGAGGACATTGATGCCATCTGAGTACAGGCCCACGATTTTGTATTCCTTTGTCTGATTCTGTGGGTCAGAACAGAGAGAATCCACTGAAGCATTCTAAGAACCAGAGGTACAATGACAACGAGGGAGGCCTACACATGAAACACTCTGTCCCCGCCACTGAAGTTTATGGGGTTGTTGTTTCTTTCTTTTTAATAAGCCCATCTGCGAACGTGTCTTTTGAAAAATTCCAATGCTGAATGTTGTGAATTTTTATGAATTTTAGGATCAGGGCATTTTCCAGGGCTAGCCACTAACTACATTTGGAGACTTCTTTTTAAAAGGTAGAAATTAATAATGCAAGAACTACACGGTGTTTACCAGCATGAACATTTGGAGGACATCTGTTCCTTCCTGAGAATGAAGCCGAGGGAATTCATCACTGCCTTCAGTCTGAGGTGACCGTTGGGATTTTAAAGACTTAAAAACTAGCCAGACATCTGATGCTATGAATCATTTCTTTCTTCTGAGCAAAAGATAGCCTGCGGTTTACTAACAGACAACATAATCTGTGTGGGGCAGACCAGGACTATAAAGAATTATGCTGATGAGCCACTGGGGCACCTCTCATTTCTTATTCATGACAGAACAAATGTTTATGGTGCAGCTAGAATGTTCCAATGGCATAGGCTACAGCACAAGGTCTTCAAATGTCACTGGAGAAACAGGATGAGCTGTGAGAAATCTGAGCCAATATTGAGATGGTGTTAGTATCTTAACTGCACAGCCATACAAGAGTCTCACAGAAACTAGGGCATGAATGCTGTCTGTGAGGTTAGGGAAAGCTAAGTAAGGCATGGGTACCTGTCTTAGTTAGGGTTTCTAGTACCGTAAAGAAACATCATGACCACCACAGATCCTATAAAACAAAGCATTTCACTGAGGAGGCAGCTCACAGGTTCTGAGGTTTAGTCCATTATCATCATGGTGGGACACGGAGGTGTGCAGGCAGACGTGGTGCTGGAGCTGAGAGTCCTACGTCTTGATTGACAAGCACATGAACTGAGTCACTGGGTGTGGCTTGAGCATATATAAGACTTCAAAGCCAGCCTCCACAGTGACACACTTCCTCCAACAAGGCCACACCCACTGAACAAAGCCACACCTCCTAATAGTGCCACTCTCTTTGTGGGCCATTTCCTTCCTAGCCAGCACAGTACCCAAGAGACAGAGCATATTCAGGAAAGATGCATGCCATAGGCCAAAGGTGTGATGCACTGGGCTTCTGTAGCCTGCTCCAATAATGCTCCCAGAGCACCCTGGTTTCTCTGATGATGACATTCATCACTCATTGCCCAGGGATGTGACAAATCTATCACATGTCACATGATATCTGTTCTTCCACTATCCTCTTAATGTGCACCAGCAACTCCAATATGGAGGGTGCTCAGAAAACTGTGAAATCTTATCAAAAGTCAGGAATAAGGAGCAAGCAAAGGGTGGATCTACACAGCAGAGAGCCCAACACTCACTGTGGGAGGCAAGTAGAAGCCGGGCCACAGAGGGCCTATGGCCATAGTTGGGAGAAATGAAGGCTTTTTGCAGTAGAAAGCAGGAAGCCAACAATGGCTTACTAAATTTAAATTATATTTATTCACTTAGTTGTTTCTTTTGTGTGTGTGTGCGCACGCACGAGCGCACGCACGCATGTGTGAAAGTGTGTGTGTGTTTATGCTATGTATGTGGGGATTCCCATGGAGTCTAGAAGAGGGTATCAGATCCTCTGGAACCGGAGTACAGATAGTTGTGAGCTACCCAATGTAGGTGATGGGAACTGAACCCAGGACCTCTGGAAGAGCAGCAAGTGCTTTTAACCACTGAGCCATCTCTCCAGGCCCCTACTTATTTATTTAGACAGGGACTCCCTCAGTAGCCCAGGGTAATCCTTAACCTCTTGAGTTCTAGGCTTATAAGCATGCACTATCATATCCAGCTTCAATTTAACTACTAAGTTGCCTGAATAGTCTTCTCTTAAATCTCCCTCCTCCCCTCCCCACTTCTTTCTCCCACTTTAAATCCAGAACAAATACTTCCTTCGGGCCTACTAGGAAACCTACTATACTTCAGCAGTCTCCTATGGGCCTACAAAGTGTCACTTCAGGTCCACAAATTTGATTCCCCAATCCTGAAACCTCAATAGCTCTCAAAGCCTTGATAACTTTATGGTCTACTCTGGTGACGAAATCTCTTCTGAGTGGAGATGAGGCCACTGTGTTTCTCTGACATGGCAGAACAGGCATGAATTGGTTGCATTCTGGAGTGGCGCTGGATCCCACATAGAGAACCTGGCACATATGCCATGAGGTTCTTCTGAAGTCCAAGATGATACGGACTCAGATTCACATACAGAGGAGAGACTGAGACAAGGAACCAGGGGCCTCTATTCTATGTTGATAGCCTTGCAAACCCAAAACAGACCCCAAAGTCCCCAGCTGGAGGGAGTGGCCAAGGTAAGGCGACAAGGTTCATCTTCATCTCTATGATTAGTTGATGCTTTTATTCCTGGTAGTCATCTCCTATAAAGTCTCCACAGTTACCATGTTAGTACTCCACAGAGAAATACAGGAGTCTTGTTACATCGTTCATATCAAGCTGTCAGTGCATGACTGTTTAATGTGCATTTTTGTTTAGAGATGTCTGGTTTTCTATATGTTGATTCATTAGCATGAAACTCACAGCTAACAGGACTGTACTTGTGCCTGAAGCTTCTATAGCACATATAGTTTCTCTGCAAAGGGCATCGCCGTGTTCTTGTACTTAGAAACATTAGGGAGCATTTTATTACTTTGCTTCTGTCAATTTTATATAGTAAAATCAACAACTAATCAATACATATATGAAAAGTGTGTAATACATTTCACCATCAGGGAAATACAAATTAAAAGTACACCAAGAGTCCATCCTACCCCAGTCATAATAGCTGCTGTTAAGGAAACAAGGGCTGGCAAGGACACAGAGGTGTCGCAGATAAACCCAACACCACTCCTGGGTACACACTCAGAGTCCCCTCAGCACAGAAATACCTGCGCACTGATGTTTGTTGCAGCACGAGCCACAACAGCAAATATACGACCTAGGCGCTCACGGACAGGTGAACGGATAGAAGAAATCCATCACCACGTGGTACATATACACCGTGGAGTTTCATTCATCCATAAAGATGAGTGGAATTACGTCATTTGCAGGAAGAAGTATAGAGCGAACTGAAACTCTAATAGTGCATGTTTTCTTTTCTATATGGGATCCAGATTGAAAAGTCTATAAGGCTGGGCAGGAGCTTAGTGGTCAAGTCGCACATACATGCAAATACACATGAGAGTAGGTGGGGTTCTTACAGAGGACAGAACAGAGAAGTTAGTAGCGGTGACTGAGCGAAGTGCAGGAGAAGTATGTGAATACCCAAAATTACAGCTGTTACTATGCAAGGGGAGGGGGGAGCATGCACCCTGGGGAAATAGTGCAAGGGCAGAATGTTTGTCACACAGGAGACCCAAGGTTCAATTCCCAGTATGACTAACCAGCCGCACACAGCTCAAGAGATCCTCAGTGTAATACAGGACAAAGTAAAATAAATAAACAGACCACGAAATCACCAGGGAAATGCACGATAGTAAATGAAAGTGGGATAAAACATATACCAATGTGGATGTATGTTTATTTATTGAATAAAACCAAAATGACAAGATATACTAGCCTCATCCCACCTCAGTTCGAACTCAGAACTCAGGTACTGTGGGTGACGCAGTTTTGCGCCACTCTTGGGGACTGCAAAAGGTTCCAGGGCTACAGATACATTAGGAGAAGAGGAAAGCTCAGAAACGTGGATTCTGTGCGTAATAAAACTGAACGTCTTAAAACAAAAACTCAACGCCTTTTCTCTCCTGCCACTCAAGACTGGCACATGCATGCCGGGGAAGGGTAGGGCAGCAGGTGGTACCTTAGATATTGTTGTCATGGCGGCGGTGACAGACACCTCTGTCGCGTTCCCCCCAGGATCACTGACAGGCTTCACTTCTTCACGCATGGTTTTGTACTGCACGTTGGAGAAAAGCAAGTGCACATAATGTAAAATGACTTTTTTTTTTTTTTTAAAGCATTCAATTGGGGCTATGCCACAGGGATGTTATTTTGGCCAAATATCTGTCACCTAAGGGTTCTACTCATGGTACATCTGCTGCTTCTAGGTTTTGATGATCCTTCCCAGGAGGCACTGGGACTAAAAATGAGATCTGAAAACCCAAATCCCAATAATACCAGAATGTTCTCCCCGTTTTATGACAGCGGAAAGTGAGGGAAGAAATAACACAGAAGGAAGAAGGCTTTATCTGTAGGTACTTTCACAGACAGGGAGAGTCCTGTCAATCATTTTTGTTTTTATAAACTGATTGTCTTTAATCTGGAAAAATAACCTTAGCACTTTGATAAAAATAGCCGTGGTGACTAATAAGTTCCGAGAAAGGTGTAACTGGGTGGTCGTGTCCAAATCAACAGTTCCTCTAGGGCTGTGCTGTGAGTGAGATTGCTGCTGAATTTCTCCCCTCAGCCAGCCCTGTTTGGTTCTGTGAGGCTTCCATCACGGTGGACTGTGAAAAAGCTACTATATTATGATGCTAAGAAGAACTGTCCCCCAGTCAACTCCAAACTCTGCCAACTCCGAACCCTCCAAAGGACCGCTGGAGCTGAGCTGCAAAGGCACCCCTTAAACAGAGGTGTTTCTGTTCCTGATGGGGACTGCAGGATAGCAATGCAATCGCTGCTTTTATTGGTGTATATATAGAGGTCTCTGTTCATGTAATTTATGTAAATGAATACAGCAGTTTGTGATAGACTCAGCTGTCTTAGGAGCCCAGATAAACAGGGATTTTCCGTGGGGTGAAGACAGAGGTAAACATTCATGAGAAAAAAAATCTAAAACAGCCATGAGTTTGCTGCAGAGCTTCAGCACCAGACACCTAATGATGTTAAGAAAAAGTCTCAGTTCTAGGTGGACTGGCCAACATGGTGTGGGTTAGATACCAATGGTCACCATGCCAAGGATGGAAAGGAAGAGTTGGACAGCTCCTCTATCCACTGCACTGCATCTGCAAGAAGTCCAAGTTCTTTACAAATATAACACGGCTTTCCAAAATACAGACAAATAAAATAGACCATGTCAGCAAACACTTGCTTTTCCCTATGTGAGGGGAAGAGCATACATGAGAAGAGAGCTGTCAATCATGACATGTATTTGACACGGTCCTAAAGACAGGAGTCACCTGAAATCCCATCAACCACAGGTGAACTTTCTGCTCTCAAATTTTGATGGGCTACTTTCATTTCTTGTGTCGTTGGAGAAAATGAAGTCTCAGTGGGTCATGGGGACAGAGGGGTAACTCAAAAGCAAACCCATGGGTGTTACCTGCTGAAAACAGGCTTGAACCAGGTTCTCAGGGAACATGTTCCTGTTGGAGACACGGAGAACACGATTATATCAGGGAAACAGATACTTTTGGTTGTTGAACTGTATGTCAACAGAATTAAGAATAGCATAGGATGGATATTCCGGTTTCTCTTCTGGGCTCTGCTTTGCATAGTGCCCCTTGCTGAGTCTCTCCTAGCCAACCGCCACTTCACAGATTCTTTAAGTGACACCCTTGCTGTTCTTGGGAAAATGCTGTACAGGCAAGATGGATACAGAGTCAAGGCAGTTGTTTGATTTTCTGTACCTTTTCATTTTTATAACAATCTGTTGTATTTGCCAGTATTTGCTGCATGAGCCTAAGGATCTGAGTTCAAATCCCCAGAACTCATGTAAAGCTTGGCACGGTAGTACATATTTATAATCTCAGTGCTTATACGGTAAAAATGGAGGCAGGTACAGGGGAATCTGCAGAAGTTCAAGGGCTAGCGGTCCTAGCATGTACAGCACAGAAGCCAACAAAAAGACCCTCACTCAAATAAGGCAGAAGGAGAGGGTCAACCATTGATGTTGCCTTCTGACCTCCACATATGTGCACCACACAGACATCATTTAATGTACACCTAAAAATGTTAAGGCATCAGAGCATTCAGTCACTCACAGGGCCTTGTGCCACACTATACAGATGACCCACCAAGGAAATCACCCACCGGCGAGACTCACCTGATCAGGTCCAACATGGCATCCACTGTGCTGACCTCAGCGCTTTCGCCTGTCCTGTCGATGTCACTCACTGTCTGAGTGACACCGGGCTTGATGCTCACAACCAGCACGATACCTGTAGCCAAGGACAGTAGTCAAACAGAATTAAAACCTTCCAGGGCAGCTGGTATCCTGGGGCGGCCCTTAGAGAACCAGGTGACATGGTGGCCAAGGCAATACTGTGACATGGAGGGCCCCATGTTCCCAAGGAAATGCTAAGCCCTAATTATCACTCCCCCCCCCAGAAGCCAGAGTGCATGCAGAAAAGAAGTCTTCTTGAACTGCTTTTGGATACACTAGGTCCAGCCTTCGTCCTGTTCTTCAGTCTATGATATCAGCCACAGAAGGCTTTGAAGCAAAGGCACACCATTTGTTTGATGTCTTTCTGTTATTTCTACGCGCAGATACACGGCAACCTTTCCGGAACTGTCTTCTAGTAATGTTCTATTGCTTCTAGGAATGATAATTAACTCCAGGTTAATTATCTGGCTTAAAATTATATAGACTCTTGGCCTTACTTCTTTCTCCCCAGTGATACTGACAGAGCACAGAAATGTCACTTCCTCTCTGTTTTTACCAGAGACTTTGATACCCAGAACCACAGTCAAAATTCTGTCTGTAGTACACTTTGTTTGCCGAAAAGGTGTTGTGCAGACTTGAAGGCAGCAACAGCCCAGGATCATTTTGTACAATATTGATTTCTGGCTAAAATGTGCACTTTAAGAAGCCCAATTACTTTTGAACACCAAGTTACAAGTACATAGGAGGAAGAGGGAGTCAGAAAGAAGCATCACCGATGATCACAGCAATGAGGGTGGTGCAGAAGTAATACACGACAGCACGCAGCCCAATCTTTCCAGAGACGTTGGAATCCAGGGCAGCAACACCTAGAGGGAGAAGGACAAAGGTCACGCTGCAGTTAAAAGGTGGATTTCCAGCACTAGGGCCTCAGTAGAGCAGTAGGGTGCGCCGCACAGTTGATAAGACATAGAAAACATTTTAAGATTGCAAATGCAGAATTCAGGAGTGGAAGCCAGGGTGGGGGCATAGACTCACTACACCGTCCACTTCCATAGCCATGGCCTCTGGTTTTCTTGGGGTTGGTCATAAAACAGAAGGAGACCCCTTCTGTAGGTGACATACGGACACTGTCAGAACACATAGATAGTATCACTCAATAGCAGAGATAAGCTCCCATTGAAATTCAGTATTGAGGAACCATTTATCTTGAACCAAGTTAACGATCTTATTGTAAGTGACACCAGGCAAACCACAGTTCCACTGGTCTCTCTGTCTTTTCTGTCAGAAGGCTCAAACTAAGAAGATACTATCGGTCTACAATTATTAAAGTAATAGATATTAATCACCCCTGCCCACAAACACACTTCATCTCACCAACCATAGTTAACATTCTACTAAATTTTCTTCTCAGTCTTGTAAACATAGATAATTTTATAGGTAACATAAAAGTATTAGTCTTCACTGTCACAAACATACCCTAAAGGTAATTTTAATTCATACATAATCATCTTGACACGAGGCTGGATTATAATGTGCTTTTTGGTCCCTTGTTGTTGGATCTTCAGATTATCTCTGAACCTAATACAATCATAAACCATGGTCATTTCATTATCTACCCTAGCATATGTCCCAGCTCTTCTCATGACTTCCAAAATTATTCCTAGGTGAACAAATGTATTATACATGTTTGCTACTATGAGATACCTCAAAAATATCAGGCTGAAAGGACATGAATAATTTCCATGGTGCTGGAAAGTCAAGAGACATAATGGCCACATTGTTAGGTCTACTTTCAACTAGTCTTAGCTACCAACAAATAAGTGAATGTTGCCTAGTCCTGAGAGGTTTGTCTGAAGGGATGGCTGTTACAGGCAGGGGCATCTGTCTCTGCTAGAGGCATTTTCCCCAGGGATGCTTGTACAAGTCGCGTCGACTGATGTTCTCTGAGTTTCTGGGAGAGAGACGGGACAGATTGAGAAACTCTGCAGCAGGCTGTCGCTTAGAGATTTCAAATTCTACACTGCCTGATTTCCAAGCTGAGAATCCTATTTTAAGCCAAAGCGTCACCATTGAAAATGATTTTTCATTTTAACATGAGATGTCCCACCACTGTGTGCAAAGCCTGGAGTTCAGGGCAGCAGCGGGAAGGGAAGAGGTCGTCACTAGACAAGGCCAAAGGGAAGCCACTGGAGCTGAAGGGCTAGCAGCATGCCCAGGTGACTGTCAGGGGCATTCCTCACACCGTAAAGTCCTACCCATCTTCTGAAGTGACTGGAGGACTGGCTCCTCATAGCTCCTGGTGCATGTCTGAAGGGCAGGGGAACTCTAGGAGGATGTCATTGCTGTTGGAGCATGGCAGAACAAGTCACTTCTCATCCTAAACACTGTTCTTTGACCTGTGGACTGCCTGTCTGGAAGGTAGTATTTGGAGAGAAGGTCTCTGGCCTTCAATACTCACCTAAGATATTGTTAAGCGTCCATTTACCAACTTCCAGGACAAGACTGAAATCTAGCCTCTTTCTTTCTTCCTTCCTTCCTTCCTTCCTTCCTTCCTTCCTTCCTTCCTTCCTTCCTTTCTTTCTTTCTTTCTCTCTCTCTCTCTCTCTCTCTTTCTTCCTTCCTTCCTTCCTTCCTTCCTCTCTCTCTCTCTCTCTCTGTCTCTCTCTCTCTCTCTTTCTCCTTCCTTCCTTCCTTCTTTCTTTCTTTCTTCCTTTCTTTTTCTTTTTTTTTTTTTGGGTGGGGAAAAAATAGAGTTTGGTGTGCTGAGGAGAACTTATTTTCCTGACAATGAGGCATTCAAAAGTAGCAGTTGCAAGAGTAGAAACAACCAAAACACTCAAGAGAGCTGAAGGCCACAATTCAAAAATGAATGCGCTTGTTGTTATGGAAGATGTCACATGTACTTTACAGGAGTTTTGATGTAGTCATGCCTTAAGATTTGCTGTGTACAAGGGATTGAGTTAATTATCACCAGGAAAATTTCCCCCCAAATTGTGCTGTGCTTAAATATACTTAAAATAAATAACTCTGATTCAGACTCTCCATGGGTTTTTTTTTTTTTTAGATTTTATTTACTTATTATGTATACAGTATTCTCAGTATTCTGTCTGAATGTATGCCTGCAAATCAGAAGAGGGCACCAGATCTCATTACAGATGGTTGGAAGCCACCATGTGGTTGCTGGGCATTGAACTCAGGACCTTTGGAAGAGAAGGCAGTGCTCTTAACCACTGAACCACCTCTCCAGCCCCAGACTCTCCATGTTTGAAGCAGCATCAGCCACTGAGTCATACTGAGCTAAATTTCCTTCTTAGCCTCCTGAAACCGATTCTCCCTGGACCGACACACCCAGGACTGACGCTCCCTGGAATCGACTCTCGCAGGACTGACACTCACTGGACCTACACTCTGCAGGCCACGGTGTTGACAGAGACCCCCACGCGGGTCAAGCTCTTCTCTGGTTCCTCCCCCTTTCTCTCTGTTTCTTCTTCCCAGGAAATGAAATACCTTTCACCACTATGAATTCAGTGCCTCAACCTCAACTTAAGGACTCAGCTGGCAACAAAAGGCTTCTAAAAACAGGATTCTTGGTGGGAATATCTTAAATCAACATATCCGAGCAGTTGCGGTGCCTGTCTCGGGCTCACCCTTAGGAAGAGCTTTGTTCCCATGTTTCCCCATCTGCCTTGGTCATTCATGTTCCCCAGTCAGACAAAAATTTTCCTATAATCAACAATCATACTTCTCTATATTCTCTACTCTCTCTACCATTGTATTCATAAAAATGAGAAGGAACCACAGCCCCCAAGCCCAGGCTTTTGGAAGACTTACAATGGACCATGGTGGGAGGGTGTTGAGGACTACTACAGAGAAGGAGAATAGGGAAAACAGCGATATCCTCAAAACTATTACAGCGACAGAGACAGAATTCAGTGATTAGGAAACGTCTGTCTGGAGAATATAAGTACCCCATAGCTGCAGAAGATGCTGATGATGGTAACCAACATTGCCTTGAGCCATGACTGCACATTGATCACAGATTCCCTTTAATCCTCATTTTAATTCAGTGAGGTAGGCATTATTAGCCCATTTTTAGAGAGGACAAATCTTAGGCTCAAATGGGCTTTGCACCATGCCACCACGCTGAGAAAGGAAGCAGTGGAGCCAGGCTCTCAATGCAGATTTGACCCCAAAGATCACATTCTCATGCCCCATGTACAACACATCAACTCCCTCCATGTGCCATGCAGCCCTGCCCAGCAGACCTTCCTGTGCTGTCGAAACTGTATCTATGTCGCCCACTGAAGAAGCCTCACGCTACATAGGGCTAGCGAGCATTTGCCAGGTGTCTGAGAGACTGAAGCACTGAATTATGATTTTACTTAATTGAAATTAATCTCTATTCAGATAGCCATAAGTGACCATATGGACAACACGGCACAATCTCCACACCTTACCAGACTGTTCAGCATGAAGTGGGCACTCAACCATGTCAAGGGAACACACTTAGACTCAACGCCATTAAGGAAACTCCTTGAACCCTCTCGACCTTCTCATCATAGAGGCGGGAGAGAGGATTACACAGTTAGTTACATTCTCTTGCATGCAGTCCCCTGCTGCTTCACATCCTGAGCCTTATTCTTCACTAGATCAGTGCGGTAAGTAAAGTACTCAGAGTGTCTGTACTCCAGGCTTTCCACGTGACAGGAAGAGTCACACTTTTATAGGTTATCCCCCAGCTACTACAGGTTCACTGTGTCTGCTGAGCAGAGCAAAGCAGGCAGTCTCCTCAGTTAGCTCTTACACAGGGTGGCTTGGTGCAGTTCCCGGAGAAGCCGATGAGAATACTTGTCACCAGTAAAGAAGTCCATGGAGGAACAGATTTAACCTCTCAGTGTCCCTCAAGTTATTTGCTTGTTTCTTTGTGTTTCAAGATAGGGTTTCTCTGTGTAGCCTTGGTTGTCCTGGAACTTGCTCTGTAGCCCAGGCTGGCTTTGAACTCACAGAGACCTACTACTTACCTCTACCTCCCGAGTGCTGAGATTAAAGGCAGGTGCTGAGATTAAAGTTGGTTCCTCGACTTTTTTTTCTTCATTCCTGTACACCTACTTCCTCAGAGTTGTTGAGACATTTATTTTATAATTCCCACTTCCACAAAATTTATTGATTGATTATTATTTAGACAGGTTAGCTAGATCTGTGGCAGGTTAGAAAGTTTTCCATACTACTTTATAATGAGATACTTCATGAAGTCCTGGAGTAGGGTCCTCTCAGGAGTGCGAGGTGTCACCAGGCAGAGGAGACCAGGACCGACATGATGGAATCAGATGGAAAACTCCTAGAACAAGATCGCCATTCATAACCTGGGACAGTTTTGAGGCTGGGCTGTGGCCGGGAAACAGGGATAGAACTCAGGGTTGTCCTTAGACATTCATGGCACCTGCTGGCTCTTTACTTTAGGAGAAAAGCATTTTCTTTATTTACCACAGGAGGAGGCCCTGAGGAGTGAGCAGGGATGTTGGCGCTGGGCCAGCGGGATAATAATCTGCGCTTTTTATAACAGCACTATAAAGGAAGCAGGGTGGGCTAAACAATAGCAGCCTTTAAAAATAAACATCCGAGGGCCAGAGATTCCTCAGAGCGCTCTTTGATGAAGCTCCCGCCCACCTGAGCATGAAGCTTTCGCGACAATCTCTGTACTTTCCAGGCAAGGTGTCAAGACGAACTCTGTCACTGTGGACGTAACATCCAAGCTCAGGGTGACGCAGGAGTTGAACCACCATATGGGTGACTCCAGCTTTGTCACCAGCAGAGAAGTCAGTTGCACAAAGAGAAAAAAAAAATGGGTTTTATTCCCAAACTCGATTTACTCATGGACACGGTCATCTTTAAAAGCCTGGGCTTCTCCTTCAGGTTAATTGCAGGGAGCAAGTTGAATAACCTCAGCTTGTACAGCCTGTGAAGATTAGAGCTGCCGTCTACATCTGTGGTGTCAGTGGTCAGTGATGTGTGTCCCTGAGCAACAAAGCACACTTGATAAACATTCTCACATCCATTTCCCCTCCATCCTTCACTGCACAGCCATTCAGTAAAGCTTTTAAAGCAGCAAAAGTTTCACGCTCCAGTGTAATCCTCCAGGGGCACTGAGGATAAAATAATGAACTCTTACGCTGGGGGATGAGACCCCACGGACATCTCTCCAGCCTGCATGCATACCTGCTGGATATAACACATCACCCAGCCCTCTTCTCTGTGGGACCAAGCTCCTCCTCAAAGCCCTTCCTCTCTAGCCGTTATTCCTCACTCCTCATCTGGCTTTGAAGTCCTTTCCTTGGGGCAGTTGTCTGAGCACCAGGGGGCCATGCTTGGCCTCCTGGGCCTATTGTGTTCCGCTTAGAAATAAGAGTCAATGAATGCATTAACATTTGCTGTGACACAAATAGTAAAAACTCAGACAGATATTGGGGTTCAAGCTGAAAGATCAGAGAAGCCAAGTAGCCAAGTCACTAGAGAGCTTTTGCCCCTACGAAACCTTCAGACTGAAAGAGAGCAAGTTCCTGTCTCATCCCGCCTTATAGTCCTCTCTAGCGCTGTGATTCAAGGCACGCTCGGCCTCTTTGGCTAACTAGTGTGGCCGCTGGGATTAAAGTGTTCCACCACTGCCTGCCTGACCTGTGTGGCTGACTAGTGTGGCTGCTTTGCACTCTGATTTTCAGGCTTTATTTATTAAAACACAAAGTATCACTTTAATTTGCCTTTCTCACTAGACTGTAAGCCTCATAGTCTCTGTCTCTGTCTCTGTCTCTCTCTCTCTCTCTCTCTCTCTCACACACACACACACACATACTATTTAGCACATTCATGTGTGGTTGTCTACCCCAGCCTTCTGGGAGGCAGAATGTTCTGTTCCAGGTGTTACCCTGTGATTTATGTGATCTCGGGAAACTGGCTTAATCTTGTTCCAACCTCCGGTTTCCTTATCTCTACAGATGGAGACGAGACCCCGCCCACTTGGCTACTTCTTAGGGTTGCAACAAGGAGTAAACAAACATGTTATCATTTTTTAAAACTGTGAAATGCTTTCTTTTCATTCTCCAGGGGGAAAAACAAGGCTGGGCATAATCTCATTGCGTTAATCTAGAGTCCTGGAAATCTCAGCTGTTAAGATGAATACTTCTGGGATGGAAAAGGCAGAGGGAGCATGCAGAATGTATTATCCTTCTGTTTGCATGCTTCACCTGTGGCATATGTGTTTCTTCAAGACACTCATACAATTGTAGAGCTCCCTTTAAAAAGTCTACACTTCTCCGTGAAGTTAGCAAAATAAACTCGTCCTCAGGTAGATTACAGAAGAATCAGTTGTAGTCGCTGTCATCTGGTCCAGGTTTTGCCTCAAAGTCGATCAAGAAACAGTGAGTGGGGCTGGGGAGATGGCTCAGTGGCTAAAGGGCTTGCTATCCAAGCATGAGGATTGGGGTTTGGATCCTCAGCACCCACAAGAAAAGCTGGGTGTGGTGGTGGCAGTTTGCAGCCCAGCATCATGAGGGGGAGACTGGGGGTCCTAGGAGCTTGCTAGTCAGCCAGCCTAGATAAAACGGCAAGTTCCTGGTTCAGTAGCAGATTCTGTTTCCAAAAACAAATGTAGAAGAATGATAGTGGGAGATATTGACCTGTGGGCTCCCCATATGCACAGGTGTGCACACCCCTATGACACCCTCCCCCATTGACTGCAGTGTGTGCATGCACGCATGTACACACACATGCATGCAATGCATGGTTCTTTGGCTGTTTGGGTTTTTCTTGTATCACAGAATGTTGGAGTCATTGGTGTTTGGGGTCAGTTGTTCAGAAGATTCCGCAAGCTCTTTGCAAGGCTTATTATTCAATGAATGCATTCTAGACAGTATAAAGCATTGGTTCTTAACCTGTGGGCCACAACCCCTTTGGGGATTGATTGAACAAGTTGCCTAAGACTATTGGAAAATAGATATCTGCATTATAATTCATAACTATAGAAAAATTAGAGTTATAAAATAGCAATGAAAATAATTTTATGGCTGGGGTCACCACAACATGAGGAACTGTATTAAAGGGTCGCAGCATTAGGAAGGTTGAGAACCACTGCAATGGAGGACCTGAGTAACTCAACTGTTCTCTCCCAATGTCCACATGAATGTTTTTACAGCAACAGCTAGCATAGAGCTCAGGGAGGTGATTTTTGTTTCATAACGCAACTGTATTTATCCTCCTGTGCAGATCCCAATTCTACAAAATTGGTAGCTGAGGCTTCTAGGTAGAACTGGCGAATGTCACAGAGTCTTTTAATGTTGGCTGCATTTCTTGAATGACAGCTTTCACGCCTTCAGTGTTTTACTGAATCCTAATTGTAGTGAGGAATTGGTTAATAAAGACCTAATATCAACCTTTGCAACTTCTGGTGCCAATTTAGAGACCTTCTGGAAACCTCTGACAACTGACAAAAAGCACTAAGATACAGTTTTTACAGATGAGTACCGGTGATGTTTCTGGGGTTTACTGTGAATGGCAGAATCAGTGTTGAAAGTCAGGTGGCGTGGCTCCCAGGTCTGACTCTCCTGTTTAACTGTGACAGGTCCTTCTCCATGAGGAGTGTCCTTAAGGTATTCATTTGCAAAGAATGACCCAGGTGAATGTCATTGTAATTCTCTTCCTGAGTGTGCAGGCTTGTCGGAGCCCTTAGTGAGTTGTATGAAGTCTTATGTGCATTCTCCCATCTTACGCCCTCCCATCCCACGTTTCTAGAGCTCTGGTTGGTTGAAGTCTTACTTCTGACCTGAGATGCTATGGCTTCTTCCATTCCCTTCTGTATTGAATTCCTTTCCCCTCTCTCTTTTGATTTCTATCCTTCCCTCAAAAATCCCTTCTTATGTTGCCTTATTCCCACAAAATATCCTCTTTCTCATTAGGATAGGCCTTAACTTTATAAATTGTGGATATAGCACAGAGCATGGATCATTGAAGATAGAATTAAATTAATGGTCTCCTAGGTCCAGACCTATACTTTTAGAACACGGCAGAGTCACTAAAATCTCTACAGTATTTCACCCTCCCTTGGGGGTGGGGGAGAGTTTCAAACAGTCAAGCGGAACCTCCTGGCACCAGTTCCAGCAGGAGGCATGCCCACTCGTGGTTGATACTCTGGGACTCCGTGTCTTGGGAAGAGGCTGATTGGGGTAATTTTTCATTCTGTTTCTGTGCAGGCAGCACATTCATGGGAAGGCTACTGCTTCCACAGCTCCCTTGGGTGACGAGCATTATAGAACCAAGTTAATATAGTCAATCTGCCAGCTTCAGAGCTATGTCCCTGATGGTCTCCAGAAGATGCCTAAGTCATCTTCGTAAAGATACCCCAGCTCATTTCCAATTCCCAAACAAGGCTGGGAGAAGGAAATGGGGGGGGCATTTAAAATGCAGGATAAGCCCACTGGTTCTAGATGCCATATCTTTGCCTTCTTCAGCACAGGGCTCTCAGTCTCTAAACCATCTTGAAACGGTAATTTCATTTTAAAAAAACTGAGTAGAATAATAAACTACTGAAGTCTCAGGAGAACCATGCAGGCTTTCTTTCTGCTATTTACCTGCAAGCTGTCAACCACCTGTGTTTACAAACAAGGTGACTTCCAGCAGATATCAAGTTGTGCAATTAAGTGATACATGCATTTTCAAGCCTTCCTGTCCAGATGAGAACACCCAGCTTGGCTCTCAGAGGAGCTTAGTTCCATGGACAGGTGGGTGGCTGGAATTCACTCTCTTAGAAGTGTGTTTGCTATCCTGCTAGTTTTCATGTAGTTGCAGTTAATAAGCATTTATTAATAAAACTGAATGACCCCTGTCTGAGAGAGGTGCGTAACAAGGCTCTTTCTGCTGGATATGAGACTGTTTCTGGCATACAGAAGACCATGAGTAAATGAATATGGATAGCCTTAAAAGAAAGTAGACTTTGAGTCTGCTTAGTTTGGTATGTGATGCTTTTTTTAAAATTTCAAGGTTTTTTTTTAAAAAATAATAAAGCTAATGTATATAAAAGAGTGCCTTCATCAGTCAAAATGATCTGATGAGTCGTGCAAGACTCAATGTAAAAAGTGAGACACTTCTGATTCTTCAAACCACTTCCCTTTGTTCTTCTCCACCATACACTCTACAGCACCTTCTGAAGACATTGACTAATATATTTTTTTTTCTATGCAGGGTCTTATGTAGCCAGAATTAGGTTCAAACTCACCATGTCACTATGCAGCCAAGGCTGGCCTTAAATTTCTGCTCCTCCTGTCTCCACTCCCACATGCTAGGATTACAGGCTTGAGTTACTACACCTGCCTTAAAACCATAAGGTCATATAAGGCCTCAGTTTTTCTTGGTTAAGAAGTAAGAGGAAAACAGAGGTTTCCTTTTGTGGTGTAAGGCAAACCTGAAACATTTTGCAACCCTAATGTAGGAGTTAGAGTAACAATCACTTTCTAATCTCTGGCAATGTTCTAATCTTCTGAATGCAAAGTCAGAATACCTTGGAGAATCTCTGCAGATATACGCCCAATCATTCAACCAGCGCTATCTTGGCACTGTTGTTTTTGATAAATGGAGGGCAGAGTTTGTACTGATATCTAGTGTTTGGTGATATGTCCTGCTCAGGAAATGGACTTGGTTCTGGTATTCACACACTTGGCCTCAGAGAGACAAGGAGCGAAAGAAGAGTGTTTTCTCAGCTTGGCATAAACTTGGAATGCCCTGAGCCATTCACAAGGGACATTTCCTGACTTGCTCCGCACACCCTTGTATGCTGTAGGCATTTGCAGGAAACAGTTAAACACGAGCTTCTTCCTGATCTGGGGAAGAAATACACACTGAAGCCAACATCGATCTGATTCACCCTGACCTGGACATTCTCCAGGATCTACTGGCTGGGTGGAGAGCCAACAACCCAGCCGGTACTAGGGTTAAGTACTTCAGTGGGCTTTAAAAGCAAAGACCTACCCTTCAAGACAGCAAAGGAGGTTTTCTCTAAGGTGGGTTGTCTCCAATGGCACATATTAGAGAGGGTACACTTCCTGGGACAGGAAGTCTGGGTGGGGATGAAGCCTTTCCTCATTAGAATCAGGTGTTGGGCCTGAGGTGAACCATGTTGGAACACTCTGGTGTGGAGGCAGATGCTTCTCTACCATCTTCAAAGCAAAGTGGTTAAGAAGAGGGGAGCCCTGTTGAGGAGCACAGACTCTGAAGAGCCCTTTCTGGGAGTGACTGAATGCCGGTGTCTTAGCTGCTTTTGATTATGCCTAAATCCTTGGCAACACTCGGTCCTCATCCATGCTATGGAGAATTGCTGAGACCCTTGATTAGATGAAGGAGTGAAGAGGAACCTTGTCAGGACAGAGGTTGGAGGGCAGCCACAATAGACAGCAGGGGGCACAGCTGTGCCTTAGGGAGCACAGCTTACCTGGGTGGCAGCTAAGAGCTGCCAGGAAGATGTGCCTTGGAATCTTGGAATGGGATGAGAAGGGCTGATCTTTTCTTGTGCTGGTGGTGGGAGGCTCCAGCCATCAGACTGAATAAATGTGACCCAGATATAAGCTGATGAGTTGTGGAGAGCTATTCCTGAGTTTTCACAGAGCCACAGTTCTCAGGCAGCTCCATCATTTCCCCCAGGATTTCCCAAGTGGTTTGATAGAACTTAGCTTAGAAACCAAAACTTTCAAAGGGCACACACACACACATCTCCAATCATGGCAGGAAGGTACTCTTGCTTCAGGATGTAAATCATGGTGAGAATTCTGGCTTTCTGTGACACTCTGTCTCTGGAAATGCTGCCACTATACCATGCCCCCCACTCCTGCAGAGGGCTATGGGGGTATACAGCAGGTGACAACTAGTGTTCAGCAAGCCGACCCACTAGATGAGTGAGTCCTGATAGGGAGCCCCACCAGGCAAGGCCGTGGGGTTACTGGTTGTAGATAACTGTTTGTCTCTGTCTGTAATTTCTCTCATGAGCCACTTCATGTCTTCTCTAATAACAGCTTTGGGTGTTTTACTCGTGAAAATATTCCAACTATTAGGCACACATATAGCTGTGGATGGTCAGGAAGATGATTCCTGCTTATCTGTATAATTTTATGAATAGAAATAAAAGTACAATATTTTACATTACTCAGATTGACATAGGATTCTCAGTCACAAAGACAACCTTTTACACACATAGCTAATTTTAGACTCCAGAACAAATTCAAAACGTGCTGGTTGCCCCGGAGATGAATATCTGGTTCCCTCTAGAGACGAATACACAAGGCCATTTCCCCAAGTGTTTTGCTGATTCAAGGTCAGGACAAAAGCATCTTTAGTAGACATAACTTTCCCAGTAAATGACTTTTTGCAAAAGGTTCAGCCAATTGCTTACTGTTTGGGAACACTCACCAACTTAGAGCTATGTGCATGGTAAAGCATTACTCATTGGGTTGCCAATATGACATCTGTAGCCTAAGAGAAACCACATGATTTGTCTTGTGTTATGAGAATGGGTTGGGCCCTGAAAATGTAACTTACAATTGTCCAGAGTTTGCCTGTGAGAGGAGCAATGGCAGTGCAGGGGAGGCAGCTGTTTTGAGCTATGTAGGGGGCTGCTGGAATGAGAGGTGTGCAGAATATGTATACGTGTGTGCGTGCACACATGTGTGTATGTGTGTGCATGTGTGCATGTGTGTGTGAGTGCATGCATGTGTGCATGTGCGCATGTGTGTGTGAGTGCGTGCACGTATGTACATGTGTGTGCATGTGTGTGTATGCGCGCACATGTATGTGTGCATGTGTGTGTATGTGTTTCTGAGTGAGAGATGAAGAAGAAGCTGAGAGAGGTGTGAGGGAGGGAGCGGGTAGAGAGTGGGTGAGTAAAGAGTGAGTAAATGATACAGAAGTATGTGTGTGAGTGAATGTGTGTGTGAGCAAGAGCTGTGCTACATAAAGAAACTGTAAAGAGCTGTGTGAGAGAGTGTGAAGGAACTGTGTAGCTATGTAAGCGAGATGTATAGCTGTGGCTGTATGGAGGTATATAGTTATATGTAAAGAATGTAGCTGTGTGGAGACAGACAGATTCTAAGAGAGCATTTTAAAGATGAAGTAAAAGAGAAAGTTACCATCAGAAAGTGTGTATATTTCCTCATTTCCCCCCTCAGAAAAGGTCTAGCAATCAGATAGATAAGAATGCTTCCTAAGCATTTGCTGCATGCATGGATTTTTGCTGTTGTTGTATACCCTGGGTGTTGACTGGAGGCAGGACCCGCTAAGTCAGTCGTACCCTCCATTCTAAAGTCAACATGAGATCTTAAGTCAGCTCACCTCTACACAGTGCCATGTGCATTCAGGAAATAAGGGCATTTTGTTCATATGCTAGCATCTCATTATCACCTCTTGACTGAATGATTAACAATCACCTTGATGTGGGAGTCCCCTCTGTACGCTGTGAATACTATTGGTTAATGAATAAAGAAACTAGCTTAGCCTGATAGGATAGAACAGAGCTAGGAGGGGAAAACTAAAGTGAATGCTGGGAGGAAGAAGGCAGAGAAGAGAGAAGCCATGTAACCCCGCCAGGGACAGACACTGGAAATTTACCTGGTAAGCCACAGCCTCATGGCGAAACACAAATTAATGGAGATGGGATAATTTAAGATATGAATTAGCCAGAAATATGCTTAAGCTATTGGGAAAACAGTATTGCAAGTAACACTATTTCTGTGTGATTATTTCAGGAGACTGGGTGGCTAGGAAACGAACAAGCGGGCTCTTACAACATTACCCTACACCATTTTCTATCAAGTCTAAATTCAAATTTCCCAGATAAACATGATTTCCTAATCACATGTCACCAAGGATACTTGTTCTTAAAAAAAAAAAACAAACGGCTATAGCCAGGCAGTGGTGGCGCACACCTTTAATCCCAGCACTGAGGAGGCAGAGGCAGGTGGGTCTCTGTGAGTTCAAGCCCAGCCTGGTCTACAGAGCAAGTTCCAGGACAGGCTCCAAAGCTACAAAGAAATCCTGTCTTGAAAAACAAAAACAAAAACAAACGGAAAAAATACAGCTATAAATTATGCAGTTTTATCCCACAGGAGGCTTGGATGACAGATTGGTTTTGTTGCTGTTTATTTTTTCCTACAGGAGCTCACTCTATTGGTCTTGGGTCTGAGTCTCAGCAGTTCTTCTGCTTCTACCTATTCCCAGAGAACTGATTAAACCCCGCCCCTAACCTGCAGCTTCCCTGACACTTTCTTCTGTCGTAGCCCCCACTCCCATGCCCCTACCCCGTCCTACCCCTCCAGGAATGGACTAAGGCTATTGACCTAGGGAAAGGCTTTTGTAATGGGATTGCCCTATCTCTGGGTGCAGAGGCAGAGATGAGTGTAGGGCTTGGAGAAGGACTGGCATGCCAGGGTCAAAGCGGCATTGCTTTGGCAGGGAAAGCAGCTGGGAAGGGAAGGAGGCAGGAGAAAAGTTTGCGCAGTTTGAAGTACACAGAGAAGAACTCATCCACTGTTCCATTTCCTTCTTAAACAAAAGAAAATATGAAATAAGACAAAGAAACACCATAACAAAATAACACATGTTCACCTCAAAAAATGTGAAGAAAGCATAATGAATCATATTTTATTTCTATTCTCATTAAAAGGTTGTTAATCTTTCAGTTTTGGGCTAACTTTTAAAAATGCAAATACTATATAATAAAGTCCAGATGACCACAATGTCTTTTGTGTTGTATAATTTGTTTCTTTCTTTTATTCTGAGCTATACTGGGAATGTTCTCATCGGCCATTCGATATGTATGCAAGCCAGCCTTTAGCAGTTGCAACATGCTAACTCACGTGTGTAACACACATTCACACTGTTTAGTATCATTGTGAAAGCGTTATCCCGAGGGTCGTATACCTGAGTCTTGGAATGGGTTTCTATGAATATACTCCTTTAGGATAAAACCTGTCAGGAATTATCCTAGCCGGAAATATCAGAACATGTTCCCTTCCAGCGTGCTTCTAAGTTGACATGGTAACAGAAAAGGTATAAGTGAGTCCTCTTCCCCACATTCCTGTCGACTTTCCCCGTCTAACCTGACGATTAGACACACGCATGTGAAATTGCCCTCCCAGCCTGTTTCTATTCACATCCCTCAAACCTTTGACCTTTTATTGCTTTATATCAAACGAATAAGGTATGTGTTGGCTTTGGCTCCCAGCAATTGGCAAAAGGGAAGTGAAGAGCTGTGGGCTACTGTTGGGATAGAGGAGTTGGGCTACCGATGGAATTTGAGAGCTGTAAATTATTTCCTTACATAATTTGCAAGGCCAAGCGACACACGAAAACCTCCAGCCTGCAAATCTGGAAGAGTGATTTACTACCGAGAACGATGCTGTCTAAACACACACCATTATAGATGTAGTATATTCACATACATATTTTTACCCTTTCTTCTAAACTTTGGCTTTCTATATGAATTCTGGTCTATTCTGGGTTGGATTTTGTTTGTTTGTTTTTTAATCAAACCATGTCATATTGTTTTTTAATCAAACCATGTCATATTGTTTTTTAATCAAACCATGTCATACATCACATAGCTTATAAGCTTTATATAGATACATGCAAAATAGTCTCTATATGTACAAATGTGAATACTTTTCTTTTTAAAGAAGATTTATGTATCTGTTTTATGTATATAAGTGCTCTGTCTGCATGGATGGATGCACACCAGAAGAGGACATCAGATCTCACTACAGGTTGTGAGCCACCATGTGACTGCTGGGAATTGAACTGAGACCCTCTGGATGGGAAGTCAGTGCTCTTAACCTCTGAGCCATCCCTCCAGCCTGTGAATATTTTTCTTGAGAGAGAAGCCCAAGACTTCATATTGTCTAAAAGAGTACAAGAACTGATTTAAGGATCTTCAGCATGGAGAAAATTCTAAGTTATATCTGCAATGCTTACAGGAGCCAGGCAGGCAATGAGAGAGTACAGAATACAGAATGGTGGTTGGTGACTTTGGTATCCTCAAATGCATTTGTGCCAGCTACATCAAACAGTTGTCTCTTGTTCCAGGACACTATCGATATGGGGAAACATGGGCCCTGTTTGCAGATCTGATTTTTTTTTAATGCCAGAAATCTGGGTATTTATAAGAAATCTTCCAAACTTCAAATGCTTTTAATAATTTAAATAAGCAAATATTATATGAGACAAATAATGGATCTTCTGTTTTCCCCACCCCAACCCCTCAGGCTACTAGGCTTGAAAGAAACTATCAACTTTTAACCATAACTAAACCCATAAGTAAAAGTAATTAAATGTTCTCTTTAGTATTCTAAAAAGCCAAGAACAGCAAGGTTACTTAAGAAAAATGATCTCTGGTCTGCCTGGACTTTGGCACTTGGGAATGGGTAAATGTGACAGCTTTTCAGAGAACGTACCGGATGACAGTCAGTGCTGACACTCTCCCTGCCACCTCTAATGTCAGACTCAACAGACAGAGCCTTTGCTCTGAGAAGAGAGTTCTGGAAGGAGGACATGTCAAGGCTCCTAATTGCATAGTTACATAAAGCCTTGCGTTTTCAAGCCCATAACACTAGTGAGAGACACCATGCCACATTTTATCAAGTGTCAGAATGAAAGTCAGTGTAAGAAGCACAGAAGGTGCACAGCAGCATACCAACTTCAGATAAATGTCACTAAAAAATATGTCAATCTGTACATAAGAATGCTCGGTTCAGTTTGAAGGAACTCTGCCATGTCTCATTTGGCCATAATGACCCAAAAGACAAATACACTTCCAAATCCAACTGTATTGTAAGTGGAGATTTAAAAATACTAGCCTTTTACACTAGGATGCAAACTCTGATTAAACCTTTTTCATAGCTCTTGGCTGCTGACACCATGGCAGGCTTGCAGGGCAGGTACATAGAGCTAGTCCTGAGCTCTGTGGAAGAGGGAGTGGGTGACGAGCCAGGAGGAGAGGCACCCTCAGGACAGCTGCCCAGAAGTTAGCGGGCCAGAGAGCTGAAGCTGGGAACCAAAGGAGCCAGCTTCTGAAAGTATTATCGAAATTGACAACTGCGTTTTTCCTGAGGACATAAGCTGACATTTCCATGGCCAAATATGCATTTCCCCATTCTGTGCCCTAGATAGAATTTTATACATAATATGTTTAAAAATGGCATCTTGCTCACAAGACATCACATGCTGAACAAATGAAGGGTTGAGCTGGGGTCAACAGTGCCAGAGGGACAGCGAATCCCACTACACTTCAAATCAACGGAATGTGCTTTGCAGATGAGCTCTCTCTCTCTCTCTCTCTCTCTCTCTCTCTCTCTCTCTCTCTCTCTCTGTGTGTGTGTGTGTGTGTGTGTGTGTGATCTGTATGCATGCCTGTATGATGCACCTAATGCATTTTTATTTTTCCATAGTTAGTAAAGAACAGCCAAGGTTCTCATGGCCTCCTTAAATAATCAGAGAACACAAAGTACCTGTGATCATGCTGGATATAATCAGTGGCAAAATGACAAGCTTCAGCATCCTCATTAGAATTTCTCCAGGAAAAGCAAAGTAGAATTTATCCAGACTTGAGAGCTCACTGTGTTCACGAACCAAGACTCCTATGACAATGCCTAAGGAAAACGGGGAAGACAGAGAAAACACTTTTAGATCTCTTGCATATAATTTGATGAGAAAGTATCACAGAATGCAAATTTCAATGGCAAGAAAAGCTGTTTAGACCATCTCTTGCAAACCTATAAAGTTTAGAGTTGCAAAATCCAGAAGGTAATGAATAGGAAGCACGCAATAAAAAATGTAAAAAAAAATCCTTCACATGAAAGATTTTGCTTTGATTTCCTCCTCATTGGGTCTCTATTGAAATGACACATCATCAAAGGCGACTATGGGAAAGAAAAGATTCATCATCAGAAGCTCCTTGCTCTCCTTGCCTCTCTTCATCTCTCTCTCTCTCTCTCTCTCTCTCTCTCTCTCTCTCTCTCTCTCTCCCCTTTTCTCTCTGTAGTACCAAACAGCAGGCAAAAGTTTCATGTAGAGATGTTTTGTTTGTGTTTTAACAAATAAAGCTCGCCTGAAGATCAAAGTGCAGAGCTAAGCCACTAGAGGCTAGAGAGTGGAGGCACACACCTTTAATCCTAGGACTCAGAAGACAGAGGCAGAGGGATCTCTGTTAGTTCAAGCTACCTTGGGCTACACAAGATGGAGTCTGTCTAAAACAGAAACAGAGCTCACACAAAGGTGATTCCCGCACTTGGGATCCCACGCCTTTAATCTCAGCACTAGGGAGGTGGAGACAGGAGCTAAGCTGGGTGCAGAGAGGACCGTAAGATGGGAGGAGACAGGAGCTCAGCGCAGCATGATTCTTCCCACAGGCCACCTTATACTTTATCCATAGCAGAGACCTGTTACGTATTTTGTAGTTCGTTTATAGTTGCATTTTTCTCACAAGTGATATTACAAGATAAATTTTGGGTACTAGAGAGATGGTTCAAGGGTTAAGAACACTTGCTGTTCTTACAGAAGATGCAGGTTCAGTTCTTAGTACCCACACGGAGTGTCTCACAACCACCTGGAACTTCAGATTCAAGGAAGCTGACTTCATCTCACCACTTTAGATGCCTGCAGGCATGTGGTGCAACACACACACACACACACACACACACACGAGTAAATAAATAAATCTTTTAAAAGATAATTTTTATAATAAATTTATCTGCTTATGCATCTTTTATAATTTTAATGGAAAAAATAATTTCTGTTTGGTTTTTAGACAAGTCTCTATATATTCCAGGTGGTTTCAACCTTGAAATCCTGCTGTATTAGTGCTGAGATTATGGTATGTGGTACCGCATCTAACTAATTTACTGTCACTTTGACAGGTACCACATTTTAGAGCACCAATATTATCTAATGTTTCTCATTCATTATTCCAGCATGCTTAACTCTATCAAACCAAGAGCCTTTTTTTTTAAAAAAAAAAGATTGTATTTTATTTTTAATTATGTAAATATGTGGGGGGGTGTTGCACACATGATTGCAGTGTCTGTAGAGGCCAGAAGAGGGCATCAGATCTCAGTAACTGGAGTTACAGGCTGTTGTAAGCATCCCCAAGTAGGTGTTGAGAATTGAACTTGGGTCCTCTGGAAAAGTACTAAATGTCCTTAACCTCTGGGCCATCTCCCCAGCCTCAAGATTCCTTTTATGAAATTTCTGATCCCAATTTCATTATATTTGAACTTTGTAATTATGCAAATAGAAGGATGTTTTCATTATTAAAAAAGCTCCAGGTTCACAAATTAAGGGTAGTCTCACGAAACTGCTCTACTTTAGACATCAATCATAAGCCCTAGATAGCCTGGGTTTCTGGCTGAACTTCTCTAAGTCACAGTTCCTATGGCCCTGCCTTTGGGTTCGATTAGTTTGCTAGAACAGATTACAAAACTGAACTAAACCTTAAAGATATTACAAAGCACAGGGATGAAAGGTCAGGGGAGCTGACACACAAGCCCATGAATGGGAGAAAGGGTACAGAACTTCCCTGACTCATGGCATGCCACTTTCTAAAAGCTCAATTTGTTCATTTATCTAGAAGTGTGAAAACTTAAGCTTTCTATAAAAGTTTTATTATATAGACATGATTGGCTACATTATTGACTACTGGTTTATAAACTTTTTCCCCCTTGTGGAGGCCCAAAAATGTGAGCCTATTTCCCCTTTGACCAAAGGTCAGAGAGTTGGAATTTACCTCTAGTTCCTTCAAGGTCATCATGCCTCTGCCTCAGATATAGATCAGAGAGTTCTGCTCTCTCAAGGTTATTGTCAACAGGTGTGGCTAATAGCTAGCCCTTGTATTCCAAGAAAAGAGAAGTAGATTGCTCCCATCTCAAACAAAAGTCCAAGGATCCAACTAAGTTCTAGTTCCTTTATGGAGATAACTGAATTCCACCCAGGGAGTGGTTTGCTTACACAATGTTTTGGTCTAGGGTGTGAGCGTGGCTTATTTTGTTCTAGCAACAGAATGTTTAACTATGGATGTAGTCTGCAACCTTCAGTTGGTATGTTCATTTCCTTGTATCATGTTAATGCAGTTTTTTTTCTTACTTCTACTTTTTGGGGTCAGAGGTATTTAAAGCAATTTAAAATTAAACATGGGTGAATTTCAGTACTCACTGGAATTCCCTCCCGATACTATCCTATATGTTTCTGTTTTATTATTTTCCTTTGCATCTTCATATTCTTTACTATATTTCTAAATTTCCATACCTTTACCCTGGCAAGAGGTACTTTTGTATAGGCTGGTCCCCAACACCCCCACCCTTATGAATGCCTTGAATCACAAAGTTGGTTGGTTTCCCTGGCAACCGAACACATTTCCTAGCTAGGAGGGCCCCTCCTTAATCTCAATGATCCAAGGATTTTACATGTTCAGTAGCCCTGGGTCTCTACCTTTTATGTACTGTAGTTTCAATAACTTACACGAATCTCATTCTTAAAATACTGCATGGAAAACTCCAGAAATAAATCACAGGTTATTTATAAATAATTTTTAAAGAAGAAAAAGAAACAAGAAATATTATTGATTCTCTGAAATCTTGCCTTAATATGTCTATGTGAAAATTCCCTGCTGTATAGAAGCTCAACTTAACAATGCTTTTGATTACTAAAACTCACAAAACATTAAGATTTTCATATTATCTTGTTCCGACTACTTCAAATAACATCTAACTGCTCTGTCTTGCCTTCCCCTCAACATACACACTTTTTTTAAAAATCAAGAAATAAATGAATTAGATGAATATCATATCTTTCTTCCTGTGTGACATGTTAGCCTGATGAATGACATGCTAGCTGGAAGGGAAAAATGACTAAAATCACAGGAAGATTCAAAGAGGATATCGCTGAATATGCAAATTTAGAAACTCAGATAGTTTAAGAAAACTCAGAGTCATACGGATACAGTTAGTCACCACAGGGCAATGACAAGGGAACTCAATTATAACAGACTAGAGATAATCTTCATTCAAATGCAGGTATCCATCCTTCAGCGACTTCTAGTTCAAGTGGACGAACCTCACAAGATTCATTTTTAAGTACCTTAGTCTTTACCTAAATTTTATTCTTCTATATATTTTGCCTTGACACATTTTGATATTTAGATATTTCCCAAAGTGTAGCTATAAAACAGAAGAACTGTAATTCAATTCAATGTAACTACTATGTTAAAATCCAGAGTTAGAGATTCATAAATAGTTAAGATATCAAGTATCCAAACTCTTTTAAATAAATTTAAAAGGTATGACATTCTCATGTCTTGCTTTGTGAATTGCCTGTGTTTAACTGTTTCATAGAATACCAACCGGTTGCTTCAGGAAAATTTTGTGCTTTTATGTAAAAGGAATCTTGGTATATAAAAATAAAGGTGCCTCTATGTACTCAAAACCAATAACACCAGCAGCCCCAGAACTGCTACATTGAGCAGCAGACCCTATGTGTTCAACCTTTGCATGTACACTAATAATGAACAAGAACTATACCTGTAATCGTCTCCAACCCATACGAGTGCAGGCTGGCTAGGAAAAACTGTATTCTTTTTTTTTTTTTCAGTCTTTAGCCAGATATGTATTTTTATGGGAGAAACAAACGAGCTGCTTTGTGGAATGGTTGGGAGTCATGCATGATGAATAAATAGAGCACTATGTTTGGTAATGATGGCTATCAGGCTCTTTGAAGTTGAACGCCACAGGACCCTAACAGCTCTCCTTTCATTGCAGAGAGCAGAAATGTCTCCCAAGCTCCGAGGAAGCTATCGGAGGTTCGCAGCTGGCACCCTGGCATCCTGACCTAAAATGGTCTGGTGAGCAACCTTAGCCTAGGGCACAGCTTGAAAGTGAATGTGTTTTACTTTAGCTTCCAGAAAATTGGGAAACATCAGATTCGGGACAACGGCAGCAACTCAAGCACCTCACAAGGCCTACACTAACTACAGATGTCTGCTCAAGGCAGCAACAGTAGCTGGGAGGGAAACTCAGCAAGCCCTGGGACAACCTGATTCTGGCAGTCCGTGAAGTATAAAGTCCATGAAGTATAAAGCCAGGGTGTTAGTGCATAAGCAGAAAGGCATCTTCTGAATGCTTGTCCGTGACTAATGGAATGCTCCAAACTTACACAAGCAAGTGAAATGCTTACCTCCTCCTTTGTTTACCAAACAACCTGTTCAACTCTCTGGTCCTCACTGGCTCCCAGTTGCTTAGGAGCAATAGTTTCAGCGAAGCATTGCCTATCTTGTTTGCCATGCTTGGCTTGTTTCTTATTTACTGTTTCTATGTCAACAAGTGAAGTGGAATAATTCTTCTGTACACCATGAATATGTATGACCCTCATTACTTAATAAAGAAGCTGATTGGCTTATATAGCAATACAGGATAACGCTGGTGGGGGGGACAAATCAAACTGAGGATACTAGGATGAAGAGGAAAGGAGTTAGAGCATTGCTGGCAGATGCAGAGAGCAAGATGGGCATGCCATACTGAGAAAAGGTACCAAGGCATGAGGCAAAGCATAGATTAAAAAAAAAATCTGGGTTAATTATGTGTAAGGGCTAGTGATAAGCCTGAGCTATTAGCCAAGCATTTGTAATTGATATTGAGTCTCCATGTTGGTTATTTGGAAAGTGGCTATGGCACAGAAAAACTCCACATACAAACAAGTGTCCACATCTGTTATCAGGAACCTTGGGCTGGGTAAAGGTGTACAAAGTCTCCGAAGCCAGAGGGTGCTTTGAAGAATTGCTGACCTGGAGGTGACAGCCAAGTTCACCGGGGAGGGACAGTTCCCCAGCTAGGGAGGGGGAAGATCAATGACCTCTCTAAGGAGAGAGAACTTTGGCCAAGCCAACAGAGATCCTCAAAGCTGTAGTCATTAACTAGCAACAAGTTGCCTTAGAAACGGACACAGACCTTATTCTGGGGCTTCCTTCCCAAGCATCTGCTCGTTGGTCCCTAAACAGGTCCAGAGGTAGATTAGGAAGAAATCTACCAGAAATACTGGTAGTAGCTGAAGGAGTTCAAATCTAGTTCTACCGATTGGAAATTTTAACTTTTTTTTTTTAACTTAACTCTCCACTTAGGCTGGGGCAATATTCTATTAGCTGACCCCAGAGAGGCCTTCTACCGCCCAGGAGGCTGGAGCTAACTCTAGCCTTGTTTCTCTCACCTTAGAATAGGAACACAGAACGTCAGCTGAAACTTACATATGCTCTCTCCAGCTCTTATGCTAACACACACACACACACACACACACACACACACACACACACACACTTGTTATAGGTAAGAAACAAGAAACATGGGAAGAAACCAGCCAAGACCTCAGCTAAGGAGATAAGAACTGCACTGGGCTTAGACTTATTCCTTTTGAGGGGATTTAACAAAAAGATTCTAACCACATGCCTTGCCCATACCTAAAACAGTTGATAATAGTTCACTCCATCTTAAATTATAGCTCACTAGTACATAAATTAATGTGAGCTTGAAATAGACATTACTGACAAAGAAAACCATCACCAGAATACTTGCTGAGCCATGTTCTCACACTGGGCATTAATATAAGGGGCCTTTTTGGCCTTCTGGAGCTGTTCTGAGCTGAATTTTAGTGACAAGCACAGAGGGAACTTTCCTTATGGCAATGCGCATATGTGGGATGCACAGGGCCGGCTCTCTGTCTGGCCTCATACCGCAGTGGAGCTGGACCCTTCCCCCATCTTTCTGGCTCTTAAAGCTCATCGTAGGAATTTTGTTCTAGAAACCAAATGCATGGATTTGCAAAGCTTTTGGTTTTTTGTTCGTTTGTTTTCAAGTTCTTAAAATCAAAACCACTGTTCTATCCATATTGGTAAAACATAGACTGTAAGTTAAGCAAACCCAAAAATTCACCCACAGACTCACCACCTTTAATATGCAAAAGGTGAGACTGTTTTTATTTTCCTGTCTTCTACCACTGCAGCTACCACGCACTCTGTGGCAGTCACCCCACTGAACAACTCAAATGAATTCTCTCCTACAAGAGATGCCATCTCTTGTCATTTTAATGGGTATACAATTGGAGACTATTTTAGGGATGTGAGTTGTTTATGGATATTTGTATGTGGGACTCATGAATCTATGTAGGTGTGTACGGGGACAGGTGCATGGGGGGGTTTACATGTATGTGCACATGTGAGAAACTACCCAGCCTCCATCTCAGGCTTAAAAGCCATCTTGTAGTAAAGATAAATGAGATTCAGTCCTGTTTATGATTTAATCTGTTTCTTAAGGGATGGGCTATGCCCCACCTGTAACCTTAAATACAAATGTTTCTACACTGCCTGTTCCAGGAGATGGCAACCTCATCTTCATCTCAAAACGTTGTTTATAACCATCTTACCTTTGTTTCATATGACCACCTACGACTAGCTTGTTATGACTGCCTGTTAGGATTACCTTGTTCTGATCACCTGTTATGTTCTGCTACTGTAACCCCGCCTATTTTGTCTGTTCAATATCCCTACTATATAAACTATATAAACCCCTGAGCTATAAAAACCTTGTCTTTCTCACAGTCAAGGCTAACTAACCCTGCCTTAGGGGGGAAGAAGGCCGTGTGCACAAATAAAAAAGCTTGCTTTAATTAATTGCTTGCTTTAATTGATTTAACCATGATGATTTGGGTCATTGGCCTTTCTCCTCCCACCTGTGGGATTAACACAGGCATACGAAGACCAGAAGGCAGTCACGTGAGTCAGTTCTTACTGTCTAGCCCACATTTAATTCACACTGATTCCTGAAGCAGGCTGATTTGGGTAAGAATCTAATAGGCTTCTTTCTCTGCCATAGAGGTTTGAATTCTGTGACCTCGTAGTTTAAGTGGTCTCCCGCTGGCACCACTGAGGTAAACCAGCATCTTTAAGTCCCCCCCCCCCCCCGCCATACAACAAGGCTGCTCTTGAGGTAGATTCTGACCCACACACTGTACTTCATTCTCCATCATTGCTCTGCTGAGTATCTTATGCTTTGCTTTCGCTGCTCTGAAACATAGTGGTCCATGCTGGAGGGCTGTGTTCATAAATCTTCACTGTCACCGTGACTGGGCTTAGAATTATATACAAGACACGCCTTTTGGTTTATCAGGAGGGAGGGTGGGGCACCCTGAGTAGAGGTGATATCATCCTTTGGTCTGGGGTCCATTATTGAACAAATAGGGGGAAAAAAGAAAGTAAGCTATGAATACAAGACCATCTGTCTCACACTTCTGCCATAGCTGAGAGGAGCCCCTTCAACTCCCAGGACTTCAGCTCCATCTTCAAACTGTGAGTTAAAATTAACCCTTCCCCCCCTGAGTTACTTTTGTAGAGATGAGAAGAGAAAGCAGTGGGGACAGGGACAGAGGACAGCTTCTATAAAGGAGGAAGCCGGCACCAGGACTCCAGCTGGCTTTGTATGTGACAATTATTGACTTTCAATCTGCAAGCATTTGCAGGGGCATATGGGGTGGGGGGGGGTGTAACCTGACTTTGAGTCCCCAGAATATTTACTACCCCCAAACTGGTTTATCTTGTGTGATTGACAAAGTGATGGATGATAAAATTCTTAAAAATCACAACTGGGCAGTCTGCTTTAATTAAAATGTGAAATGGTCTGAAAAAATCTGATAAGTCATAGCAAGTCCTAAAAAAATACTACAGTGAGTTAAAAGGAGATGCTGAAGTAAGAAGCTAATTTTAAAAATTGGAGTTTATATCAAAACTAAAGATAAATTCTAAAAATGGCCCTACTCATCTCTTTCTGGGGCCTCCCTTCTTTACCTCCTACCCATCCCCAGCGCACATTAACTTGTCTTTATTACACAAACCAGTCCTGAGACTCCTTTGTCTCTGTTCAGACTGCACTAGTGTTCCAAAGGATTTGTGCTGAAAGCCATCTTCAGGCTTTGTGGTGAATTATCCTGTCTGTCTTTTGGCTGATTCTGTTACACACAAGTTTCTGTGTCCTTTGCTTCTGTTTTTTTTCTGACCAGAAACTCACTAAATATCTGAAAACCACTGACACAAAACAGACATTTCTTACACACTCTGCTCCTGGGTCACACTACTTTCCGGGTAACGTTATAGTAAACCTGATCCCTCATGTACCTGTATCCTATGCCAGTTCCTTACCTTCTAGAGGGCAACCTGAGACACAACAGAAAACAATTCCCCCCTCAGAGAGAGAGAGAGAGAGAGAGAGAGAGAGAGAGAGAGAGAGAGGAGGAGGAGGAGGAGGAAAAGAGGAGGAGGAAGAGGAAGAGGAGAAGGAAGAGGAAGAGAAAGGGATGGAGGGAGATTACCTTAAATCTGCACTATAAGCAGATTTCTGTGTTTCTAACCCTTACACCTTAGAGAAACCACAGCTATGTAAACTTGCTACTCTTTGTTTTTATTTTTTCTAAAGCAGGTGTACCCAGATTTTGTGTAACTCTGTCCTGCGTATCTATGATAATTGTTTTCATATGTTGTTTTTGTCAAAATAATTTTTTTAACAAACTGGGACACTTCAGTTCTCCTTTTTAAAAAGATTTATATGATTTATATGATAAAATTTTTATCATATTTTTTTGGCATATCCAATTAAAATGCACTTGCAGACTAACAAATCTAAGTGTTGATATATTAAAAGATCTAATACAAACACACTATCTTATTAATGTGAGTACTCTAAGCATCTTAAGACATTCAAAATGATATCTTTGGGTATATTAAATGTTTCATAAAACCTTAAAATGCTAATTGTTTACATAAAACAACATTCATTACTCCTACGATTTGATTAAGCTATAAAGTTCAATATCAGATAGATTTTAATAAAGATTTAAATATATATATGTTACAATCTATATTTCATATAATGGGTAGCATAAGAATCATGATTTCTTTTTCCAAAATATTCTTAGGATAACATTTAATTATAAAATTTATTTATTAAAGCTGGACTATATATGAATTAGTAGATATATATGTTTACTAAAGATCCTTGTGTTAAGTCTCCTTTTCATGAAGAGGACTACAGGAAATACAATTCCAACAAATAATAACATTAAAACTATTGGTTTATAAAATCTGTCTTATTTATGATTATGCTTATGTGATTATGGTTTTGTCATTGTTTTATATAATGTACTTAGTGCCAAATTTGCTTATAAATAAATGTTTGAGTTGTTAACTTGGCATAGGTTCCTCTTGACTCTGTGTCCAAATCCTGGCCTCACCACCTTATGAGCTATGTTATCTTGGCTAAAAATATCTTATCCTGCTGCCTGTACCTCACCTGGCCTAATGGGCATATCGGACTGTCAACTATAGAAAGTCAATAGTAGCATAAAACCAAGACCATGTGTAATGAATGAAAAGTAATGTAACTCAATGAAAAGCACCTGACTCACACAGTAAGTGGCGATAACTAATATCGACTAGTATTGATTTATGCATTCTTCAGAGAACTTCTCATGAGATCGTCAAACACAGTTATGGCTCTGACAGGTGTCATGGCCACAGACCTCAAAAGCAACAGAACTAAGGTTGAGAGAAGTTAATGTAAAAATATTTTCAGTATGTCTAAATTCACAAGGTCAATTCCTCAATCTAGCCTAGTTATCTGAACAGAGAGACATTTACTTACGTCAAAACCAAACCAAACCAAAACAAAACAAAAAACAAACAAACCAAACAAAAACCCCAGAATTGAAATTAGGATACTTAAAAGATCTAAGAAGTTCATTGATTCACTGAGTGTGACATCAATTTCTATACCACTACCATGGGCAGTCCCTGAGATAAAATTCTCAGAATCTTGTTAGGAACAGAAGAAAAGCCGTTTGATGTATTTTTGGTATCTTCTGAAATACTTTCCCTTGTAGTTCAAAGACCTAACTAAATCCTGTCACTATTCACTGCATACAGGGATCTGTTTTAGGCCCAGGCACGGGTTTAAAGACACCAGAATGGTTGACACACACCCCCTCCTTCAAAGAGCTCCCTCCGGTGAGGACCAATCACAGCTGCAAACCAGAGAGTGGCACTCTTATGGAACTGTGGACAAACCCGAGAGAACTCCATGCCAGTTGACTGGGATTATTTTTACTTGCCCAGCAATGAAGAGAATCTAGAGTCAGAATTAAGATGGCACCAAGAGTATACTAGACCAAATCAGTAGAAGCTATGGAAAATGATGAGGACTGACTCATAAGCTATTGACTGAACCATGTGATGTGCACAGGAGAGAGAACAGAGCACACAGCTATGCACATGCATGAAGACTTGAGTTCAGATCCCATGCATTAAAAGTAGGGTGTGGTCACATGAGCCTGTAATACCCATGCAGTGATTCACCTGTCAGCCTGGGTCCAGAGTCAGTGAGGAGCCTTGTTTCAAAGAAATATGATGAAAAGCGATACAACAAGACACCTGATGTCCTCCTCCGCCTCTGTCCAGGTACCATCACCACCCCCCACCCTCTCACACGCACAAATCTATTGCTCAAATTAGATATGCATATAAACCTGCTGGGGATCTTGTTAAAAAGAAAGTCCAAATGCATTAAGACCAAGACTGGAGTAGCAGACGTATGTGAGTCTAGCTAGCACATCCACAAGGGACATCCTTGTCGGTACTGACAAACACCTACAGCAGAAGAAGAGAAAGCTCCCGCTGCAGGCAAGAGGACAGGGAACATGGCTTAGTACAAGTGCAAACAAGTTCACTTGTCCCTCTATAAAGGTCTCGAGGACAATAGTATTTTTGCCCACTCTTCTTCCCTTCTCGGTTTCCATCATCATCAGTTACGGTCTGTCCTTCATCCGCTGTAGTCTGTCTTTTCCTGTTTTGCCTCCGTGTGGGGCTTCTCTGCCTGATGTACTGCTGAGATAACCGTGGAAAGTGGATGAAGGGTGGCTACGGCTAGCTATCTACCTATGTCAGGGCTTCGTCACAGCACCTCCAACAGGCAAGTTTGTATCCACAAGAACTGTCCTGTAAACATCCTTCCTTGCAATTCTGAAGCAGAAACAGTGTCTCCTTCTCACCCTGCCTAAAAGTGTGATAAACTATGTGGCCCCAGTTTGACCTATAGCAGCCATCTTGAGCTGTGACCGCCATGATGTGCCTGACTCATCCTGGTTAGTTTTCTAGTGTGCTGCAAAGAACAGAGCCGTGAGTGAGGTATGTGGAGTTTTACACCAGACTCTGCAGTTACTGCGCCAGGAATGTGCCTGGCTTCACTGAGAGCAGCCTGAGACAATTCAGCAACATTCAGCTCAGATGAAGTCACTTTACAACTCAATTAGCAAGAATCTCTTCCTGCAGTGCCCTTAACTATGTTTCCATCAGCGAGTCTCCAGAAACCTGCACTCTGCAATTCCGAGTCTTCCAGTCTTAATGGCTCTTAAGACAACTATGGCTGGATCTCAGTGCACAGTAGGACCAGGTTTTGCCGGTCTAGGAACCCACAAGCCACAACATGCGTGTTTAGCATTGACACCACCTTCCACCATGGGAGAGGGAACTGTAGCCTTCTTCAAGGTGGTGGTGGGAAAGATTGGTGCGAGACCTCCACAGTAAAACCCTTCAAAAGTGCGGATCTTCCTTCTTGCCCCCATTTCTATTTTCAAACATGAATTTGGTTGGCCTTCCAAGAATTAGCAGGTAAAGACACAGTAGGACTTAGCTTCACATGGCGGCAAAATAGAAACATTCTGAAAAGTTTTATATTTTTAACTAACCCAACAAAGGCAGATATGCAAATCATGTACCTGATAAAGGATTAGCAATGTTAAAAAAATCTCTAAAAGTCAGAAATAAAAAGACAACCGCATTTCTCTGGGGCCTACAGCAGCTGCTTCAGTCACAAGGGATGGACAGCAGTTACTAACCTATATGGCTTTGGTGTTGGTTATTCATGATGAGTTTAACCCCAACTTTTTCTCAATGGACAGGAAAGTCAGTGATAAAGCTTAAATGGGAAACAGAATATAAGGACCACCTGGAAGATGGCTACCTGAAAGCGCAGCTGGTAGATACCAAAGAATCTGTGGACGGGACATTGTCTGGACTTCTGGGTGGAGTTTTACTAGGGTATAATAATGTCCTTTATAGCAGGGGCATTTAAGAAGGTGAGGGCATGAGATAGTAGCTCTGTTTGTTAGGGAATTTTAAATATATATGTATTTCTATACAATAAATATCTGTTGACTTTTTTAAAATAGAAGATAATCCTAGCCAGGTGGTGGTGGCGCACACCTTTAATCCCAGCACTCAGGAGGCAGAAGCAGGTGGATCTCTGTGAGTTTGAGGTTCACCTGGTCTACAAGAGCTAGTTCCAGGACAGCTAGGACTGTTACACAGAGAAACCCTGTCTTGAAAAACAAAACAAAACAAAAAAAACAAAACAAAACAAAAAGATAATTCACTTCAAAACAAGCAAAGATTTTGAATTGGTATTTCTCCATGTAAGATATACAATGGCCAATAGGTACACAAAAAGAAAGGATTAGTTACGAGTAAACCAAAGTCACAAGATACTATTTTATACTCATTGGGTTGGTCCTATTAACACAACAAGAATAACAAACTCAAGTTAGAAACAGGTAAGGATGCGGGGAAGCCGGAATCCTTCCATACTGTGGGTGGGAACGTGGAGCGGTGCAGACCCGGAGGAACACTGGCAACTCATCATCAGTTAGCACAGAACCCAGCGGATCCACTCCTAGGTGTGTAAGCTATACACCCAAGGAAACAAAACGCACCCACACAGAACCCCACAGGAAATGTTCACAAGAACAGTGGTAATAATGCCCGAAAAGGGGAAGCCATCTGAATGTCCATCAACTTCTAAACAAAGTAAGGCATGTCTCCACAGGGGAATGCTGTTCAGCTATAAGAAACCATAAAGCACCGACGGGCACACACTCCAGCCTGGCTGAGTCCTGAAAACCTTAGATAAAGAAAGACAGCAAACGCATAACGCTATTACTATGTGGCTTCGTCAATGTAGAAAGTTCAGAATGGACAAATCAAACACCCACTGTCATGGGTGAGGAGAGGCTGACACTGACGGCAGGCACGAGTTTTCTTCTGAGCATGACTGGAAATAGGAAATCAGATAATGATGATGGCCGTACTAAATAAACCTCACACAGCAAAAGCCGTTGAATTGTATATGGAAGTGGTAACTGATGTGACTCACATTCAGGGAAAAGGATACATCACACAGGTAAATGAAGCTTTCATAAAAGGCTTAGGTTTGAACATGTCTAGATAAAAGAGCAAATTGATTAAAATGGGAAAAAGAGCCAGGAGGTGGTGGCGCACGCCTTTAATCTCAGCACTCCAGAGGCAGAGGCGGAGGCAGGGAGATCCCTGTGAGTTTGAGGCCAGCCTGGTCTACAAAGTGAGTTACAAGACAGCCAGGGCTACACAGAAAAACCCTGTCTCAAAAAGAGGGGGAGGGGAGCATTTACTAACGTTGACTGTGATCCATTTACATTCTGATTGGTTAACAATTGGATGGCTTTTCCTGGGGTGGGAGGGATGGCAGCAACATAAGGAAACGTGTTTATTCTTTTCATCATCATATTAACGGCACAATGATTGCCAAAGCTGTGGCATTTTGTTCCACTCGGTCGGCTGCATGAGAGCTTATCAGATCTGAACGTCTCACCATCTGGAAATAAACGCTTGAAACCCCGATTGGAGCCAGACATGTTTATTAACAGCTTAAAAGGAGACTTGTTGGTCTCCGAAAAGTTGTGATTGCAGATTGTGGTTCATAACTTGCAAGGGAGTGTTGGAGAGATTCATTTTCACTCACACCGTATAAAAACGAATCACAACGACCAATAGAAATCCAGGATTATTGTGAGAAGGATGTTAGCTGTGAAACACTGGAAGACAAACAATCAACACAAATGATGTAAGAAAAATCATCTGTTATTAGTGAAAGAACGACCTGTGTGCTTGCTACTTCCAATCTTCCTGCTAAGCTTTGTGGAGACTACAGGTCCTGGTTCCTACACGGTTTACAGCCTCAGCGGGTCTGATGTATTCTATTTTATGTCCATTTTGCATGCATAGATGTGTACCACATGTGCTCACGGAGGCCAGAAGAGGATGTTAGATTCCCCCGGCACTGAAGTTGTGAGCTGCTATGTAGGTGCTAAGAACCGAACCTGGATCCCCTGCAAGAGCAGCCAGTGCTCTTAGCCACCGAATCATTTCTCTAGCCTCCCTGATTTCTTGCAAGGAATTTCCAGGGGTTTTCAGACCTGGAGCTGAGTCCTCCCTTTCAGTTTCTAGTGCTGTGACTGTAAGCTACTTAACGTCAGTGAGCCCTAGTATCCTTACCAGTCAAAGGAGTCACGTCCCCTGGCTGTTGGGAACACCAAATGACGTAATGAAGGCAAGACTCAACCCTTCCCCTGGCCCAGAGGAGAGCTCAATCCGTATTTGCTATGACTGAATAGTGACAGGACGTGACAAAACTAACAGCAAAAGTAGACAGAACAGCATTTCCCAAACCCTGTAGCCCTTGGTACAGATATAAACAGAGCCAGATAATGGGAATGGAATCAAGGGTCTGGGTTTTAATTCCATTTGTATCACCAAGCTTTGTCATTAATCCTTTTGTTTTAGTTGCTTTCAGCTGAAAACCTCACAAAGTTACTTAGGAAAGACGAAAACGGAGGGAGAAAATCCACATAAGAAGCACTTTGCATTCCAAGTCAATATTGTCCACTATTCATATTTCAGAACATACCGATCTTCTACGGTTATTCTTACTTCCCAGAAAACCACTCAAATTATAGAGATATTTTGGGTGTAAAATTTGGAGGCCTAAGACATTTCCCAGTGGATGGCAGAACAAAATTTTCCATTGAGAACAGGAAGGAACCCAACTTCTGTTTATTTCAGCTCCGCTCACAACATTCTGCAGACTCACAAGCATCTGTGCGAGGATCAGGCTTAGAGACGAGCCAGAAAGATGCTGAAGACCCCACAGCAGGCAGGAAAGCGGGCAAACATGGGATAAAGCCTAAGGGCAAACATGTACAAGGGCACACGAGGTGGCCCAAACGCCACTAAACCCGTATTTCCTAGCTTCAGACAGAAGGCACATGACAGCCTCCTTCTATCTTTCTCACACCATAGGCCAGGAAGGAGTGACACCTGGCTTGGAGACAGGTTGAGTGCTAGAGGCTGGTAAGACATGGAGTCAGGACCCTCCCCTCTGTCTTCCCTGTCACACTGGTCCTTCTCTTCAGGGAAAGTAGAAAGCCATGCTGGAAGTGACAACGGAAGCAGAGTTACCTGTCAGCTCATGATGGCTCCTCCATCTGAAAGGAGCCGCAGGCGCGACATGGGCAGATGACTGGAGCTGGAAGGACTGAGGTCTCCTCCACAACAGACTCTAAGCCCAGAGGTCTGCAGATGGCTGGCACAGGGACGGTACACAAGTAACAGCAGAACCTTCCCGTTGCTCCAGGAAACCCCACTCCCTTGGTCATCTGTCCTAGACCCCAACAGTTAACTGAGTCTCTTTTCTACATTCAGCCCTTTCAATTCCCGACACAGAACAGCATGCAGGCCTCGTGGCTCACTCCAGGCTCTCCTCCACCCTTGCCCCACCGTTTTAGTTCTGCCCACGGCACTGGGCCTTTGTTCAGTGCTCCTTCTGCTCAGATGTGATTGCTATGTCAGTTGCTATGAATCACAATATATGGGTGTTTGGAAAACCTTCTCAATCTCCTCATGAGAACCATATTCTCCCAACTGAAACACTTCCTCTTAGAAAGAGGAGGGAGGTTCATAAAATTCAGGAAGCTAGCTAGGTGGTGGTGGCACATGCCTTTAGCCCAGCACTTGGGAGGCAGAGGCAGGAGGATCTCTGAATTCCAGGCCAGCCGTGTTGACAGAGTGAGTTTCAGGACAGCCAGGGCTACACAGAGAAACCTCGACCCCAACAACAACAACAATTAAATGCTGGAGGAAGGAGGCCGCTAGTTTCATTCCCAGCTGCTCAGCACCGAAATAACCACACAGAAACTGTATTAATTAAGTCACAGCTTGGCCCATTAGCTCTAGCTTCTTATTGGCTAACTCTCATATTAATTTAACCCATTTCTATTAATCTGTATATCGCCATGTGGCTGTGGCTTACCGGGTGAAGTTCCCAGCAATAGTCTAGGTACATAGCAAATGAAAGTCAGTACATTTGTGGATATTACCATTCAGTATCTATGTCTTTGGCTGTTAATATTAGATCTTCCAGTTTTCTTACACACCAATAGCAAACCCCCTGAAAAATGAATTAAGAAAGAAAATTCATTTCCAATAGCTTAAAATAATCTAGGATGTCAGGCACAATGGTGCACGCCTTTAATCCCAGCACTGGGGAGGAGGAGGCAGGAGGATCTTTGAGTTCCAGGTCAGCTTTATCTACATAGAGAGCTCCAGGACAGCCAGGGCTAAATAGAGAGACCCTGTCTCAAAACAAACAAACAAGTCTAGAAATAAATTTAACCAAGAAGGAGAAAGACCTCTATGGTAAAAACTAAAATAATGAAGAAAAAAGTCAAAGACACTAAAAAATTGAAACAACCCCCATGTTTATGAATTGGCACATTTAATATTATAAAAGTGTCTATAGTACTGAATAATGCACATATTTAATGTAATCTCTATAAAAATTCCAATGCCAGTCTTCACATAAATAGAACAAAACAATCCTAAAATTCATTTTTAAGTACTAAAGACCAAGGAGAGCTAAAACAATCCAAAGCAAAAAGAACAATGCTGGAGATATCACAATGCCTGATTCCAAACTATACTACAGAGCCATAGGGACATGACTCTCGTGGTGCAGGACAACAGCAGATGCGTAGACCAATGGCCTTGGGGACTCAGAAATAAACCTGCACTGTTACAGTCATGTGATTCCTGACAAAGGTTTCAAAAATATGTTGGAGAAAAGACAACTCCTGTAATAAATAATGCAGGGGAACCTGGAGATCCATTAAAACTAGACTTCTACCTCTCACCTTGTGCAAAAATCAATTTAAAGAGGATCAAAGATCTCAATGCAAGACCAGAAACTTTGAAACTACTATACTGTGGAATGATCTTTTTGTACACTGTAAAGATTTGTCACTTGAATTGGCTTAATAAAGTACTGATTGGCCAGTAGCCAAGCAGGAATAGGTGGAGTGACCCAACTAAGGATGATGGGAAGGAGAATGGTGGAGTCAGGAGCCACCAGTAAGACACAGAAGGAGCAGGAGATGAATGTGCCATGCTAATAAAGGTACCACCATGTGACAGAGCATAAATAAGGAATATGGGTTAACTTAAAATGTAAGAGCTAGTTAGTAAAAAGCCTGAGCTATTGACCAAGCATTTGTAATTAATACAAGTCTTGGTGTGGTAATTTGGGAAGTGGCTGCTGGCTATTTGGGAACAGCTGGTCAGGATAAGAAACTTCCGTTTATACTACTGGAGGAAAAGATAGGTGAAACTGTTCAAGACATGGCACAGGGAAGAAGTTTCTGAAAAGGACTCTAAAGTTAAGGAAATAATAGCAAGAGTTGGCAATCAGATCATACCAAACTAAAAAGCTTCTGTGCAGCAAATGACCACAATAAAGACAGAGAGTAAAGAATAGGAGAAAATTTAACCAACAGGAGATTGATACCTAGAACTCAAAGTAATTAGATATTGAAAGATCCAAATAATACAACCAATAAATGGGCAGTTGAGATGACTAGCTAGTTCTCTAAAGAAATATGTGACTAATAAATACAAAAAAATGAAAGTGTTCGACATTCTTAGCTATAGGCAAAGCACACATCAAAACTACACTGAGATTCCATTTCACCCTACTCAGAAGGGCTATCAAAATGACATCTATATATTAAGATGCCACGATGAAACCCCAGACAGAAAACAAACACTTGTACACTGTTGGTGGAAATGTAAATTAGTGCAGCCACTCTGGAAACCGGTAACAAAAAGGTCCTTCAAAAAGCTGAAAATAGAGCAGCTTCATGATCCAGCCACACTACTCCTTGGTACGCACCTGAACGAACCAAACTTAACTCAGCCCTGCTAATCACTACACCATTCCCAATGGTCACATTATGGAATCAACCCTCGTGCCTGTCAGTGGATGAATGGACAACGCTGTATGTATTCACCGAGTAGAGCTATGGAGGATGCTTATGCCATTTGCAGGAAAACAGACAGAACTAGAGGTTATCATGTTAGGCAAAATAAGTCAGACTCAAACAGGTATTGCATGTTTTCTTTTATATGCAGAAACTGGAAAAAAAAAAAAAAACCAAGCCATGTAAGTGAAAAGTGAAGTACTCTGGAAGAGGTGGGGGACCAGGGAAGGAGGATGACACGGATGAGATGGTCCAATGCCATGTGCGTGAACTTGAGTCGTCAAGATGAAATCCATTATCTTGTATAATTAATACATACTCTGAAAACAGGAAATATAAAACAAGAGAAACAAGCACACCTCCTCCCAGTCAGCTCCAGGGGCAGCCAGTCCCGCAGCTCCTGGAGAAGTGTGGGGGAGCAGAGTGGGATGAAGGCCTGACCCCCAGTCCCGCGGCCCCTGGAGAAGTGTGGGGGAGTAGAGTGGGATGAAGGCCTGACCCCCAGTCCCACAGCCCCTGGAGAAGTGTGGGGGAGCAGGGTAGGATGAAGGCCTGACTCCATCTGGCCAACTCTTCTTGTCTCAGGACTTAGTTGAGAAATGAGTCTATGGCCTAATTAGAGTTGAGGGAGCCTGGGATGTGCTGTCTGAACCTACAGGGATCAGAACATCTCATGCAGGGCAGGGAAAGGAAAGCGCTGAATATTGGGAACTGGCTTGCTAACCAGGGGAGCCTTGTGCTCACTGTAAACAGCACAGGGATGCAGACATGCAGGAAAGACGGGGTCATGGTGTCAATCCAGGGATCCAAGCACACCTGAAGCTAGGTGCTATATTTTTGGATGCCTAAGTTACGAGGGTCATAAATCCTCTCACTCTCCTCTCTGTTTGAACTGGATTTTCTGGCCCTTGCAATTAAGAGTCCTAAATTACAGGTGCGAAGCAGGTGTGAAGGTGTCCTTGGTACCCTGAGTAACCCCTCCACTAAACACCTATGCCCCGGTTGCAATGAAGAGAGGCTAGCGATGTGGGCGTGAGGTCTTTCAGATATAGTGCCAAGACATTTGTGGGGCAGGTCAAGGGAACCAACATGGCCATGTTGGTATTGAGCTACAGGAGGATAAAAACCATTATTATTCCCTCCCCTCCCACAGTGGCCATTTAGGGACAGCCCCTAATTATCACCAGTATTCCGGAAATAGATTCCTGGCCACTCATGGACCTTCTATCTCTTTTCAATGCTTGTTTCCTGAAAATGCTTCGGCGTGGCATCTGGTGCCACTTGCTTCTTCTCTGTGGCTTCGTGTACACTTGCCTTGCAGCTTCACTTTCTGACCCTCTGCTCTGTCTTGCTCCATGTGCTGGCCAACTAACCCAGGGTTCCTTGCCCCCTGGTTTCGGCTGGGTGTAGTCAAGGAGCAATACTAGCTGGAGATTGTGATGGCAGAACCAGGAACAGGAATTTATTTTCTCCTTTCCTTCCCTCTTTGCTAGGGGTTCTGGCAGCAGCTTTCACACACACACATACACATACACACACACACACACACACACACACACACACACTTGGTTTTTTGACGCAGAGTTTCTCTGTATAACAAGAGCTCTGACTGTCCTGGAACTGGCTTTGTAGATCAAGCGACTTTGTTCCTTGAGAGTTGTAAAAGTTCTGTCATTCTGTAGTCTCCGCCCTTCTAAGATGGTGCTAACACTGGCTGCTCAGGCCCCTGGGGAGATGACAACTTGCCACAGCTGTTGGTCCCTGGGCCCTCCCAACCTTCCTAGTTCCTGCAACTCCACCTGGCTCTATGATAGCCCTGTCACGGGATTCTGCTTGGTGAAATCTGTCTGAGTAAGTGCCAACAGTTTCTTGCCGGGTCCCTAACTTTGCAGCCCACCTTCCCAACCTCAGTCTCCACATTTCCAGTCACCACAAACTTCCTGATGCTTCTCGAAGCTGCTCTGCAGTGTTCTGCTTCCACACCCCTGTTCGCTCGCACACATGCTCCTCTTTGGAACACTTCTACCCTATCACTGCCTGGAGCCATTTTCTCATTCCTACTTAAACTGCTACCTTCCCCATGAAGCCTTTCCCAGGCCTGACCCTGAACCTTAGTGTCGCTGGCCCCCTACTGAGTCTGATCTGCATCTCTTACCCTCTCTGAGCAGCCCCTGTCTCCCTGTTCCAAACTGGAGGCTGAAGCACTCTGTGCCCAGCCCTGTCCTCCACCACCCGGCACTGAGCTTCACATCCGGTACATCTCTGGTCCCTGATACACTGAACTGAATCAGTGATGCTTTATAACCGCAATTTACGCGTATGTCCCGGCAATCACTGCATCGTCCACTTTGCACACATCAAATCGGATCATGACAGGCTGGGAAGAGGTCACTGGGAGAAAGCTAGGCACAAGAACGAGCATGGGGATAAATCCTGCCATTTTCCCACGAAAATTACACTCTTAAATGTGAACCACACAGCGATCCTGACTCATGGACTGGTTCTCCCTTGACTATGGCTAAGGAGCTGTGAGTATAAAGCTCAGGGATTGGTTCCTACACCTGGGGGCTTCTCCCAGGCTTCTGGGGGCCCTGGAGTCTGGCGAACCTCCTGTATTCAAAGGAAAGTGGAACTGGCTGGGGAAAGTCAGCTAACAGGAATCCTGTCTCTAGAGCAGGCACCCTACTGGTTGTGGTGATGGCCTCTGTCACCCCTGTGTAAGCCCGGCAGTGTTACGCGCGTGCTTAGTTACGTTAGTTCCTGAGAGATTCATCTATGGCATGAATAATGGCTTCTAAACTTATGTATTTCCTGTCTGGGGCTGTCTATTCCTCTTATTCCTCTCTTCTTAGAGTTCTCCTTATCTGCTCATCTCAAGGCCAAGTCTAACAACCACGTTTTACATATTCTGATAAAAATACCTTCGTCTACCTTGCGGTCATATTTCATTTTCTTCTCTATTCAGTGACTGTTTAGGCACCAATCACACTTGTATGACCTTGAGAGGCTCTAGGGTCCTCTGTTTGCAAGGTATAACTTTTCCTCAAGTGAAACAGGACTCCCAAGTCGACACACAATTTCGCAACCGCTGCAAAATATGGTGGCTCATTACACAATCTAAAGAAGCCTTTTCTCAGCCTGTAAATAAAACCCAACTCCGTCTCCAGCAGCAGAGTTTCCTTAGGAACCACCTGAGACTGGATTGGCTGCAGGGGGAGGAAGAAATCAACCGTGCTTGGACTTTCTGGAACTGCCACAGTTCTGGGATTCCCTGCTCTGATGGACTTCAAACCAACGTCTGAGTCTAGCTATCTGAGAGTTCTTCACTCTGCTCCCACCTTCGCCTGTGTGCGAGTATCTTGTACAGATACCTTGTATCACCTTGAACTCTGTTCTCCAAGATTAGGATTTGAGCAGTCAGCTGGCCAAGTATACCCTCAGCACTCCTAACCTGAACGAAGCTGCATTTCTATCCTCCATTCCCATAAGGACCCCAGAAACATTCACTTTTAATTTCAAGTGAGTTAAGATACATTTCAAACATTTGGTAATGGAGTCAAGATGAAGGCACCCACCCAATCCCTGCCCCAAATGTTGAAAGATGAAACGAGGAATCATCTGTAATACCCTGTAATCCTCACTGGAAGAATGGCACAGGCACGTCGGTTTAAATGGTGACCGGCCAGCCCTTCCCCTTAGTGTACAGGGCCCTGAGCAGGACCTAGGTAACTGTAAGAGTCGGGAATGAGCACTGCTAAAGCAAATCCAGAGTTCTAGATATGGGATGAAGCCAATGCTGAGGCTACTGATTTAAGAGGTTACAAAGAACAATCAGACCAAACAATCACGACCACTCCAACCAATGTAAATAACAAGTGAATTGGGGATTACTGGAAAATATTAATGTTCAATGTAGGCAACAAACATCTCAGGAAATTCTCCATCAGTGGTGGTGGTGCACACCTTTAATCCTAGGACCATGAGGCAGAGGCAGGTGGATTTCAGTTCTGTGAATCTGAGGACAGCATGGATTACCCAGTGAGTTCTAGGACAGTCAAGGCTACGTGGTGAGACCCTATCTCAAAAAGAGCACCTCCCCCAAGATAAAAGAAAGGAATCCATGGCGTGGAAGCAGAAGCCCGTTACACCTCCTGGTCAGTAATCACCTTATAATAAGAAAACAGAACAAAAACCTTCAATCTTTAGTCTTTAATGCAGTGGTTCTCAACCTTTCTAATCTGCAACCGTTTAATACAATTCTTCATGTTGTAGTGACACCAACCATAAAATTATTTTGTTGGTATTTTATAACTGCAATTTTGCTACTGTTATTATGAGCCATAATATAAATATCTGATATGCGACCCTAAGGATGGCGGTTGAGAAACACTGCTTTGATGACTAAGTCTAGTGTTTCAACAGTTTGCTCAAGGTCAGCTGTAACAGCAGCCCAGACAGGCAAAATTAACCTATTATCGTAGAAATTGTCTCCAGACTGAGAGGAAGTGGAAGAGGAAGGACTCTTGGAGGAGGGGAACCTAGGCATAAATTCACTCTAAGGTGTCGAAGCAGCTAAAGCTCACTTTTGAAAAATCTCTATGCATCTGCCGCTGCGCTAGCCCTAAGTTGAGATCCAACTATTGGAATGATCTACAGAGCAGGCTGGTTCTTGCTCTGATTTCATCTCGTGGGGTGTGGGGGGACAGGTGTGGGGCATGCACACTGACATGGACTCTTCCATGAGTACCAATCCCACCCCATGCAGACATCACTAAATGACGACAATGCTCTTTACTACTGAGCTCTGCCATGGCCCCAGCACCCTTGAAACTGTGCTGCCGACAGCTTGGGCCACACTGAGCTCTCACCACGGGGCCTGTGGAACTGTTCGTCATCAGGATCCAATTTTCCCTGGTACTTTTAAACTGGGACCTAGAAAACTAGAACTTAGATAACAGTGTCCTCCACCACTCTCTAAAATCTCATTCAAGTGTGTGGGTGATAAAGGACTGATGGAGTAGACTCATTAAGGGCTTACATATTTTATTCTTTGATAAAGGTTTTGTCATGCATCAAAAACATTTTTTGAGCATCTCTTATGAAGCAGATGCAAGGCTGCATGCCATCTGAATGATGTGCTCATCAAAGACAACATTTCTAGCCCCTCAGCGGATGGAGCTGAGAAATCCAACAGTACATATTGCTATGAGCTGGGTATGGTCTGTCCCCTCCCCGAAGCTCGTTGCTATGGTGGTGGTGTTGGGAGGCGAGGGGGCTATGAGGAGTGAATACATCACAAAAAGATTAATCCTTTTCTCCCTATGTGGGTTCTCACTCTCTCAGCCTGATGTATCCTTGCAGGAGCAGGCTATTAGGAACTAAGGCTATTTCCTTTATTTCAGTGGTTCTCAACCTTCCTAACTAATGCTGCTGCCATGACCCTTTAATACAGTTCATCATGTGGTGGTGACCCTTCAACCATGAAATTATTTTCGTTGCTATTTCATACTGTAATTTTGTTATTTTCATGAATCAAGGTGTAAATATCTGATATGCAGGATGGTCTTAGGCAACCCCCTTGAAAGGGGTGTTTGACACCTAAGGGGGGGGTGACCCACAGGTTGAGAACCACTGCTCTATTTCAGTTCTCACGGGCACACCTACTTATCTTGTTTTTCTATCATGAGCTGACACGTACCACCCAGTCCTGTGCACTTGGAACTCTCAGTTTCCAGAGCTTTGTACTCAAATACACTTTATTTTTGTTGACCCAGTTTTGGATTTTACAGCCAACTGAAACAGAATAAGACGATAGTAGTTCCATGCAGCTTGAACATCAGATGTGAAAGAATAAAGGCCTGTGACTAGGATCTGAAACTTCCGTGTGACCTTGACATTGCCAATATTCCAGCGCAGAAACCCTGCCCCACCTGCTCACAGCTTAGCAGCTTTGGCTCTGCCAAGAGCCCCTCCTGAAGCGAAGGAGCGTTGGAGCACCCTCCAGCACCACCTTATGTAGACTCACGAGTGTCATCCTTGCACACGTATTGCTACTAACAGACCGAGGCAATCTATAACAGACATCTGACTCAGCATCTCTCGCCAGTCATGCCCATTCTTGTTCAATTCAAATTGCTTTCCTCGTGAGCTGCTATTGATTATCCTAGCCACAGACCACACTTTTCATCTCATATGACAATTCTCTTTGATTAACAGTGGATGCCTGGAACAGAGCTTGAAGTATCCAAGCAAATTGCTGTCCTCAATTAGTGATATCTGCCACTGGGTAGGCTCGGGGTGATGATGTGAACGCTGAGTATTTGTGAATATAAATGTGTGGCTGTAAGGGTATGAAGAAGGGAGATGACCTGACTGAGCAATCAGAGAAGTCTATATGTAAAAACAGGAACTAGAGCTATCATCAATAGGCAGGTTAACGGTACATGAAACATCTGGGCATTAGCACCACAAAGTACAACCCACCCTGAGAAAGCAAGTACTAGCTAAGTTCATTTAAGATAGAACTTAAGACAGAGTTTATATAACAGAAAAGTTGTGGAACAATCTTTTTGTACACTGTGAAGAAGTGTCACTCAGATTGGTTTAATAAAAAGTTAAATGGGACTAAACCAGTGACCTAGTCCAGAACAGGACTGAGGCAGCAAACTCCACAGAAGCAGGACTGAGCCAGTGACCTAGTCCAGAGCAGGCCTGAGGCAGAGAACTCAACAAGAACAGGACTGAGCCAGTGACCTAGGCCAGAGCAGACTCGAGACAGTGAACTCCCAGGAGCAGGTACAGGGGAGCAACTGCTGAGGGAGTGGGCCTGTGCCAGAGACTTCTGTGGGTTCAGGCATGAATCTAGGACTTAAGAGGGTGTAGGCAGGAACCAGAAACCTCGGCAGGTTCGGGCATGAATCTGGGACCTTTGAGGGAGTAAACCTGAGCACCCCTGAGAGTCCAGGCGTGAGTCTGGGACCTCCGGGGAACTAGGCCTGAGCCAAGACCTCTGCGAGTCGGGGAATGAGACTGGGACCTCCAAGGGAGTAAGTGGGAAACATAGACCTTTGTTTATGAGGGCGTGAGTCTGAGACCTCTGACAGAGTAGGCCTGAGCCAGGACCTCTGCAGGTTCAGGATTTGGTCTGGGAACTCTGAGGGAGAAGGCAGAAACCAGAAACGTCTGCGGGTCCGGGCATGAGTCTGGGACCTCTGAGGGAGTAGGCCTGAGATAGGACCTCTGCAGGTCTGGGCACACCCAAGTCTGGGAACCCTGAAGGAGTAGACTAGAGCCAGAGACCTTTGTGGGACCAACCCCAAGCCATGGACCTCAGCAGGAGTGAACCCAGAACAGGGATATTTACAGTAACAGGTCTGAGCTGGTAACCTAGGCCAAAGCAGGCCTGAGAGCAAATTCCACAGTTGTGAAGCGAACCCTGAGCGCCAAACAACCTCCAGGAACACGGAGTGACCAATGGAGTGACTGGAACCATAGCACTGACTGTACTATGAGGAGCAATCATCTGAGCCTTGGATCCACTGACACCTGGAAGACTGATTACCATAGTCACAGACAACCACAACTACCCCAAATAGAGAAAAGATGAGTAGACAAGGTAAACACAAAGGGAATACCACAAAAAGCAGCACACCACCAGAACCAACAAAAGCAAAACTTGAACAACCAAATATAGGTGAAGAAGAAGAAAATGACCTAAAACATTACTTCAAGAGAATGTTTGAGGCCCTTAAAGAGGAAATGAGAAATTCCCTCAAAGAAATGGAGGAAAAGACAAACAAAAAATTGGAAGACATCAACAAATCCCTTAAAGAAAACCAAGAAAAAGCAATCAAACACATGAAAGAAACTATTCAAGACTTGAAAACTGAAATAGAGACAATAAAGAAAACATAAGCCAAGAAATTATAGAAACAGAAATCATGAGATAACAATCAGGAACCACAAATGCAAACATAGACAGCAAAATACAAGAGATGGAAGAGAGAATCTCAAGCACTGAAGATACAATAGAAGAAATAGACTCATCAGTCAAAGAAAACATTAAATCCAACAAAAGCTTAACACAAAATATCCAGGAAATATAGAACACCATGAAAAGACCAAACCTACGAATAATAGGTATAGAAGAAGGAGAAGTTCAACCCAAAAGCACAGAAAATAAATTTGACAAAATCATAGAAGAAAACTTCCCCAACCTAAAGAAATATATGGCTATGAAGATACAAAAAGCTTACAAAATACCAAATAGACTAGACCAAAAAAAAAAATAAAATAAAAAGTCCCCTTGCCACATGATAATCAAAAACTCTAAACATACAGAATAAATAAAGAATATTAAGAACTGTAAAGGCAGACCCATCAGAATTACACCTGACTTTTCAATGGAGACAATGAAAGCCAGAAGGTCCTGGTCAAGAGTTATTCAGACATTAAGAGACCACATATGCCAGCCCAGACTATTATACCCAGCGAAACTTTCAATCACCATAGGACAAAACAAGATATTTCACGACAAAACCAGATTTAACCAATACCTAGTCACAAACCCAGTCCTACACAATGTACTAGAAGGAAAACTCCAACCCAAGGAAGTTGGCTATATCAACAAAAACACAGACAATTGATGATCTCACAGCAGCAAATCCCAAAGAAGGGAAAATCACACAAATTAACATCACCATCAACAAAAACTAAATTAACAGGAGATAGCAATCACTGGTCATTAAAATCCCTTAATATAAATGGACTCAACTCACCTATAAAAAGACACAGGCTAACAGATTGTATACAAAAACAGAATCCATCCCTCTGTTACATACAAGAAACACACTTCAACCTCAAAGGCAGACATCACCATACAGTAAAGGGTTGGGAAAAAAATTTTCAGTCAAATGGACCTAAGAAACAAGTTGCTGCAGCTATCCTAATATCTAACAAAATAGACTTCAAACTAAAATCAATCAAAAGAGACAAAGAAGGACATTTCATATCAGTCACAGGAAAAATCCATCAAGAGGAAATCTCAATACTGAACATCTATGCCACAAATACAAGGGCACCCTCATATGTAAAAGAAATACTTCTAAAGCTTAAACCATACATTAAACCCCACACACTAATAGTTGAAGGCTTCAACACTCTACTCTGGACAGGTCAGTCAGACAAAAAATTAACAGAGTAATAAGGAACTAACAGATGTTATGACTCAAATGGACTCAACAGACATCTATAGATTATTCCATCTAGACATAAAAAATATACCTTCTTCTCAGTACCTCATGGAACCTTCTCAAAAATTGACCACACACTAGGTAACAAAACAAAACTCAACAGATATAAAAAAATTGGAATAAGCCCATGTATCTTATTGATCACCATGGCTTAAAACTAGAATTCAACATCAACACTAATTTCAGAAGTCCCACAAACACATGGAAATTAAACAGTGTTCAGCTGAATCATCAATGGGTCAAGGAAGAAATTAAGGGAAAAATTAAAGACTTCCTAAAATTTAATGAAAACCACACAATATACCCAAATTTATGGGACACAATAAAAGTAGTGTTAAGAGGAAAGTTCATAGCACTAAATGCCTACATAAAGAAGCTGGATACAACCGAATAGAAGACCCAGATATCTATCCACACATCTTCGAACATCTGATCTTTGATTAAGAAGCAAAAAATATCAAATGGAAAAAAGGAAGCATATTTAACAAGTAGTGTTGGCATAACTGTTTATCAACATGTAGAAGAATGAAAATAGACCCATATCTATCACCATGCACAAAACTCAAGTCCAAATGGATCAAAGATCTCAACATAAAGCCAGCTGCACTGAACCTTATAGAAGAGAAAGTGGGAAGTACACTTGAATGCATTAGCACAGAAGACTACTTCCTAAATAGAACCCCAGCAGCACAGACACTGAGAGAAACAATTAATAAGTGGGACCTCCTTAAACTGAAAAGCTTCTGTAAAGCAAAGGACATAGTCAACAAGACAAAACAGCAGCCTAAAAATGGGAAAAGATCTTTACTAACCCCACATCAGACAGAGGTTTGATCTCCAAATATACAGAGAACTCAAGAAATTAGTCATCAAAAGAACAAATAATCCAATAAAAATAAATGGAGTACAGACCCAAACAGAGAACTCTCAACAAAGGAATCTAAAATGGCTGAAAGATACTTAAGGAAATGCTCAACATCCTTAGCTATCAGAGAAATGCAAATCAAAACAACTCTGAGATTCCATCTTACACCTGTAAGAATGGCCAAGATCAAAAACACTGATGACAACTCATGCTGGAGAGGTTGTGGGGTAAAGGGAACACTCCTTTATTGCTGGTGGAAGTGCAAGCTGGTACAGCCCATTTGGATGCCAGTGTGGTGATTTCTCAGAAAATTAGGAAACAACCTTCCTCAAGACCCAGCAATACCACTTTTGGGTATATATCCAAAAAATGCTCAATCGCGCCACAAGAACATGTTCTCAACTATGTTCAAAGCAGTATTGTTCAATAAACAGCTCAATAAATAAATAAATAGCTAAATAATTTATTCAATAAATAGCATTGTTCAATAAATAGCTCAATAAAATAAAATAAAATAAGTTAAATGGCCAATAGCAAGGCAGGATTTTGGGTGCAGTGAGAATGCTGGGAAGGAAAAAGAAGGAGTTGGGAGAAAATACCAAGGATACAGAGGAAGGCATCAAGGGCAGTACAGAGTAAAGATAATAAGGCACAAGGCACACAGTAAATGAATAGAAATGGGTTAATTTGAGTTATAAGAGCTGGTTAGTAGCAAGCCTAAGTTATTGACCAAGCTTTTATAATTAATAAAGGTCTCTGTGTGGTTATTTGGGAGCAGGCAGGTGGAACAGAAAAATATGCCTACAGAGAAAGGACTGAGCAGTGTGGAATACTCCAAATTAAAGGACAAAGTGAAGAAGAACCCAGGGACATCACAGGGAGAAACCCAGAGGAAGTCCAAGTGCCTTTAGCTCCCTTGTAAGAAAAGAGTTCTGTTATAGTGTTCTTAACTCCCAATTAGGCATATCAGGGCTTCCTCAAAGGGAAGAAGCCTTGTTTAAGGGCTAACTTAAACTTCAGAAGCAGGCAGTCCTGGGTTTGCAGTTCTTACCCCCATGACCCAAGATCCGAGTTTCTGTTTCCTCATCACAAATTGGACCCTCACTGGTGGCAAAGGAAATCCACAGGACTCCCCACCCACCCAGTCAAATGAGCATTGCTTTGCTCAGCTACAGACAAGAACGTCTCTAAGGAGATGTCTCTGAAAGTCTCACAGGAATCCTATAGGAAACCTGCAGGTTGCCTACCTGTCTCAGAACATAATTAGACGAGAGACACACAGAAAGTTTTCTAGGAGGGTGGACAGGCTTCCTGCAGCTGGACATTTCCAGTGAGGGTACCTTTGGTCATCATTCTTGGCTAGAGATCTGCTGAATTATAAGTAACCAAATAACTTCCAGGCGGTTGCACAGTAGAGAAAAATAATTGGACTCACCTAAGCTCTCTCCCCCGAGGATTTTCCCCTTGACTGGATACACGCTATAGTTTTAAGTACCTAAACACTGAAACCAGATGGCTCTTTCAGCAGTCATAAGAACATACTGTGGATCGTCTCTAGGGTGGTTTCCCAGCTCCACTCCCCCACAGTGACCATTTTATGCCAACCTGTAGGCCCAAATCACAAGAAGATGGTGCCAGACCCTTCCTTGACTCACAGAGTTCTGTGATGAACACTGCCATGCCTCTGGATCTGAGGACTAAGGGTATAAGAAGGGGCGCAGGACCACAGCCTCAGGCTAAGCAGAGCGCTGCTGGAGGGTCTTACTCCTCAGTGCTGGTTCTGGTGAAATGAGGTCCACTGTTCCCCACTGGGCTGAGTGGTGATGGCTCCCTGGGGCTCACACAGCTGGGGCTGGGAGTGGGAGGGACCATTCAGGACAGGCTGTGTGAAGCATCTGCAGGCCAAGACAATGGTTCACTCCTTCTGAGGTTTGCAGGAGTGTTGCTGGCAGGATGGATCCTACCTAAGGTAATGGGAAGGCAGTTGGCAGGTACTGAATCAATGGGGCAGCATGTCTGGGAAGGACTGAGCCACAGAAACACCTCTTTACTAATGGAGGTGGCACTGTTGAGCGTGCTGATGACAACAGAGCCCTCTGTGGCACTTAAGGCTGTTCCCTCAGCAAGTTGAATGAACACACTCCTTCGAAGGCTACCGTGCCTTGCTAAACTCCGGGCGGGCCTCGGAAGAGAATTGTGGGTTCATAGTAACTGTCTTCAGTGCGGTCTTCTATTACATGCATATTCGGCATGCAAAACCCAAAAGGCATCTAAAGAATTTGCCGCTTTAACAGACACCACTGCAAGGGGTCAAGTGGTCACTCTGCTGTATCTAACCAGCACATTTCCCTCTATGAGCTATGGTCCCCACAGCCAAAGCAGTCCTCAGTCTCCAGTGACACTAGGAAGATTTGCAGCTCCTTAGGCAAACCCTGCTTCTCTGGCACCCAGCCAGTATGTTGCTACTCTCTAGGACAGCTATTTTCAGTCTCTACTAAAGGTAATCACAGTTTCTCAAAAGTAATTAATATGGAACACGTTATCTGTATGGGGAGTGCATGCGGGTGCATGTACACGTGTATACACACACACTCACTTACATACGCTCCATAGCTGATTCCTAACCCTACTTCTTCCCCCTTCCTAGGCGTTTCACCCACCTTAGCTATTCTCTGAGTGTCAGCATACACTAAATCAACACATAGAATTTTCTACACAGCGTATCTCCACTTGGAGCTTCCTTTATTTGTTATGCCCGGTGCTCAAATTTTTGAAAGGTAGGTAACTTTGATTCTAGGGTTCTGCTAAGTCAAAACAAAACCAAACCACCAACAAATCACTGTGTTTTAGATGAAATAGCATTTGGGAAGATATTTCATGTATGCCAACTATTAGCATTTACATTGACTGCGTTCTCAAATGGCAGCCATCCAGATGAAAGGGACACATACAGTTGCAGAATCTGGTATGTGAAATCATTCATGAGAATCACTCTATAATTTTCGCCTAGATAATTTGTTTTGGGTTTTGATCTAGTAGGTTTGAGGTACAGAAGAACATTCCAGAATTAGAATCTTTCCAGAGGTCTTACCAATCCCTGTATGATCTGGTTTCATTTCAAATTGAAAGCAGTCACAGACATGGAAAGCCCATTTTTTCTTTCCTGTTTAAAGTTTCCTTTTAAGGTCAACATGCAAACTAAGGCATTTCATAGGTGCACCTCATTATTTGTTCTCAGTAATCACTCCCCCCTCTGCTCTCCCCCCACTAACCCTCCCCCAAGGTGTTCTCCTCTACAGTTTGTTCCCTTCCACTCTCTCAGCACAACTATTCCATTGCCCTCTCTGTGGTCACGTCTCTGAAGATCTCGTACACATTTTTCATGATCTAGCTTCTACTTTTGTGACTTATGCACACACACACGTACAGAGTCTTAAATCTAGGTTCCACATGTAGGAGAAAAAAAATTTTTCTGAGCCTGGCTTATTATGCTTAACATAATGATTTCTCGTTTCATCCATTTTCCTGCAAATGCCGTAACCACCTTTTTCTTTATGCCTAAATAAAATTCCATCACACGTCTGTATTGCATTTTCTTCAACCATTCATCTGTTAGTGAACAGCTAGGCTGATTCTATTTCTCAGCTATGTTCAATAGTGCCACAACAAGCATGGATATGCAGGTTTCTCTGTGGTGTGCTGACTTAGAATCCTTCATATAAGATGGGCCTCCTGGATGTACAAGTTGGATATCTGGGTCATATGTAGCTCTGTGTTTAGCTTTCGGAGGAATCTCCATACTTATTCCCACAGTGAATGTACAAGTCCACTTTCCCATCAGTACTGAATAAGGACGCCTCCACCTCTACGCCCTCTCCTGAATTTCTTCTCATATTTTGTTGTTCATAGCCATTTTGGCTAAGATGAGAGAATTAAAAAGCATTAAATTTCATTTCCCTGATGGCTAACGATATTAAGCACTTCCCAAGTGTTTTTGAACTCTTTCTCCCTCGAGCTGTGTATTCAGTCTGTTACCCCATTTATTGATTGGATTACTAGTTGATCTCTGATGTTTACATTTTGCAGCTTTAAAAAAAATTTCTATTTTATTTTTACATTATGTGTACGTGCATGAGAGTGTGCACATGTGGGGGGTGCCCATATGGATCAGAAGAGAGCATCAGATACCCTGGGGATGGAGTAACGGAATTGGGAGCTACTTGACATGGGCTCTGGGAACCAAATTTGGGTCTTCTAGAAAAGCAGCAAGCACTCCTACTGGGACATCTCTCTGGCCATTGAAGTTCTTTATATATCCTAGATCTTAAATTACTGCTTGGTGCAATATTGATAAAGATTTATCCCACAATGTAGATGTCTCCTTAAGCTGATGATCATTTTCTTTGTTGTGGTGAGGCTTTTAATTTCATAGAACTCCTTTCATTAGTTCTCAGCCTTCTTCCCTCCGATCAGAAGAAAGCCCTTGTCTGTATCTTTAACTGTTCTATGGATGTTTTACTCTAGTAGCTTCACTTTAAACTGATTTTTAACACAGAGATAGCCTTACGCTTTTACACATAGAAACCCAGTTTTCTCAGCACCACCATTAAAGCGTTTATCATTCCCCCATCTACGTTTTTGACAAACTTTGTCAAACACTAAATGGCTGTAATTGTGTGGGTTTATCTACATATCTATTTTTCTCCAAGCACCATGCTGTTTTTATTATTATGACTCTGTTATATAATTTGAGATAGGATATTGTGACACATCTACCATCACACCCTCTGTTAATGATTGCCTTGGCTATCTGGGGGACAGTTGCCCTTCCCCATGAATTTTATGATTGTTATTCTAGCTTCACAACGAATGATACTAGGATTTGATGGGATTGCTTTTGGTAACATAGTCATCTTCACAATATTGATTATTCCAATCTATGTGTATGAGAGACTTTCTTCTTCATTGTAGAGAACTTTCATCTCCTAGTTAGGTTTATCATAGTTTTTTTTTTTTTAACTATTGTGAATGGGATTTCTCCCCTGAGTTCTTGGCAAGTTCACTATTGATGTTGTGGTGGTTTGAATAGGAATGGCGCCCACAGACTTATGTGTTTGAATGATTGGTCCACAGAGAGTGGCATTATTAGGAAGTGTGGCCTTGATGGAGTAGGTGTGGCTCTGTTGGAGGAGGTGCATCACTAGGGGGTGGGCTTTGAGGTCGCATATGCTCAAGCCAGTTCACTTCCTTCTGCCTTTGCAGATCAAGATGTAGGACTCTCGGTTCTTCTCCAGCACCATGTCTGCCTACATGTCATAATGCTTTTCTTCATGATTAAGGACTAAATCTCTGAATTGTAGGCCAAATTCAGCTACATGTTTTCCTTTAGAAGAGTTGCTATGGTCATCATGTCTCTTCACAGCAATAGAAGCCCTAACCATGGCAGAAGTATAGAGAAGCGTCTGGACTTCTGTTCTTTGTTTAAACTTTACTTTTATATTATACTGCTTTGATCAAAGGGTTTATTAGTTCGAAGCACTTTCTGGGATTCTTTGGAGTATTTTAAGCGTAATATCCCATCATCTGTAAGTACAATAATTTGACTTCTTCATTTCCCATTCTACTTCTTATCTGACTGCTCTAGATAAGACTTCGAATGCTAAAATGAATGAGTGGAGACAAGGCATCCTTGTCTCATTTCAGATTTTAAACCAAATGCTCTCACGTTTCCATCATTTAGTATATATAATGTTGGGCACCCGTTTGTTGTAATAGCCTTTATTATATTGGTGGGTGTGCCTTTTCCTCCTAGTTTCTTCAAGGCTTTTATCATGAAGGGATGCTAATGTTTTTCAAGGACTTTTGTTCTGGCATCAGTTGAAATGGCCGTGTAATTTCTGTCCCTAATCTTTATGTGCTGGATCGCATGCATTGACTGTGCACATGTTAGACAATCTCTCATCCCTGGAAATAAAGCCATCTTGGTCATGGTGCATGATCTTATTATGGTTTTGAATTTGGTTTGCAAGGCTTTCCCCACCCCCGACTTTTATTTATCCTTATCAGGAAGACTGGCTAATAGCTTGCTTTCCTGATTTTCTGGTGTGGTATATGGGAGCTGGCTGTGTAGAAAGGGTATCATTGTGCCTTTCCATTTCTATTTTATGGTGGCAGTTTGAGGTCAAAAGCCCATTCTTCTTGTTTCAGCTCTTCAGTGTGTGGAGCTTAGATCAAGACTCCTGGGTACTGCTGAAGCAGATATTGATGAGGGCAGATGTTATATAGCTAAGTACTCCGGAAGGGATAACATAAGAAGTACTTCTTTAACATGTAAGAATATGTGCATATGTACTTAGACATCTATATATGAGACAAATGTAACCAACAAACTATCAACCTCAAAACTTCCAGAAGAATGTCACAAAAACCCACTATAATAAGCATCTTTTTGCTGTCATATCTGTAGTAAGCTGTAGATTAATTATGCTATTGTAAGTAAAATGTACTCCTAAATTGGCATTTTTTCTCCAGTTTCTAGAAATATATAAACATTCTATTCATCACCAAAAGCTCAAATCCTAATATAGATATCCCTTATTACAAATGAGAAGTTATGCCTTTTGTTTTCCCTTCATCAAATTATTTATCATATGTCACAGAAATGAGTGATTTTGAAAATACAGAACCAAGTTATTCCTATCACTTTAAAGAAAGATCACATGATACCTTTTTTTTTGTTTGTAAGTTGGAATAGTCTGTTTCAGTAATATTTTAAGCTAGAAATACATCAAGGCCAAATGCCTGTATTTATTCGACCTCTGATGATCGCTGGGACTCATTTGACACTGACACATTACCCCGGTAAGTAGCCTCACGTATGACTAGTATTATTTTCTCTAAGTCACAGGACAGTTGATGGGACATCAAGGTCATACCATCTTCATGCAATACCCCTAGGACTTCCTTAGCACCCTACACGGGAGTCCCTCTAGTTCCTGGCAGTGAACTAAGAAGTGACTATATGACCATGAAGCTACAAGGATGCTCAGAGGTTTCCTAATCCAGGAGCAAGTAAGTATGTAGCACGCCTATTACTATGTCCAGCTCTTGAGTCCTTAAGAGACATTAATAATCAGTTTCAGAACTTTCACTTTCAATTTTTTCTCAACAAACACTGCACCAAGTCAGACAATCTACTACCTATAAACAAATTAATATGTGAATGAATTCATCTTTTCTCTTTTTAGATAATATAAACCCTTTTCTTTTCAACACGAAACAAAGCCCCTCAAAGTACATTTCTTCATGTGGATTTTTAAGAGTCATTTGCATTCTTTAATAATCTCATTCTGTTTTTGAGTACCTGTAGGTATTATAAGAGCATCCCAAAGGGTCTGGAATCTAGTTTGAAAAAGGAAAATGAGGATGCCTGATGTATATGCAGACTAATTAAGTGTTAAACTGAGCTACTTACGTAGATCAGAGGGGACTGGAGCAAGACGAAAAGAATCAATGGAGGACATGAAATCTGGTGTAAACAAACAAGGGCCATGCTTCTGGGTCCCAGTACCCTGGGCCATAAATTGCTCAACAACTCAACAAATGTACAAAACCTATAACTCGGTGAGACAGTGCTGTGGGCAGAGTCCTCCATCAGGGGCTGCGGTTAGTGGGGAGGCAGAGAAATCAGAAGACAGAGTTTCAAACACACAGCGCGTACGGGGTTTGTATATCAGAAAGCACAGTGGACAGTAGCAGAATCTGTGGAGCCAAACAAGCAGGGTTTGAACCACAGCTCTGCCCCTTGGTCCGTTTCCTGTCAGTGCCTCAGTTTCCTGGAAGTGTGCTTGCTGGAAAGATAAGAAAGGTTGAAGTACACACAGCCCTTATGATGTGACACCAAGTCCTAGATCTTATCAAAGGCAAAACAGGAAGGGAGGGTGCTTTGTATCTCTCAGAAGAAGGTGCAGTATTCAAGATGTGCGGAGCTGTCTGCTGAAGAATGAGGCTGCAGGATGGATGTAGACCGTGGGAGGTTTGGGATGCCACGCTAGAGAGATGGCCTATCTACCCTAGGGTGGCAGCAGCCATAGGTTATTTTAAGGCCTCAAATGAGAGAATCTGATCTGCTTCTAGGCAAGGTCTCTTGGACAGTATTCTCAGCTCTTCCCATAGCAGAGGTGTCAGTGGTGGCCTCCAAATGGACAGGCTATGCCTTAGTCTCCGGAACCTATGAACAGCATCCTCTACAGTATGATGCCAGTTAGTTAAGGATTGTGGAGGAGCGAGACTCAGACAGGCTCTGCCAACCAGAAGAGGCAGATCAGGCATACAACCCTGCGCCTTGCTCAGGGCAAGCCGTCACCAGGTCCCTCTACCCTGTGGGCAAGCATCCAGTTCTCCTGGGCCTTGTTCTACTCAGCATAATTCATATACAGTCTCTCTTCATAACCCCCTGTCTTTCCCCATCCCTTTATCTTCTCCCTCTCTCTTTCCCTCCGTCTCTTCCTCTTCCCCTTTTTCATCTCCACCTTCAAGACTGCTTACTTTTGAACAGACTCAAAACCCAAAATGAAACAAAACAGAACAAGAAAAGGTTCTCTGGCCATAACACTTAATCACCACTTTCTCCCAACTCCTTCACACCCCAGTGCCTCCAAAGAAAGTCTCCCCGGGTTACTTGGCCTCCTCCACTCATGGTGCACTACTGAGTGTCCTCCCCAGCTCTGTTTACGTCTTAACTCTGGTTCCTGGTCAGCAACCCCTGTCTGCACGCCTCAGCTCTGGGTCTTTTCACCTCCCTGTTAAAATGGGTTCATTTGTTCATAAAGAGCTTTTAACCTCTTCCTGAGTTTGATATGATCTACCTAACACTTACAACCTGTCTCTAGACTGAATACTCCCTGTTTGCTGCCTAGTTTCACCCAAAGGACCCTGGAGGTTCTTCCACCTCCATTTGTCCACACCCACCCCTTTTCTGGAATTCCTGATCCTGCTAAAGACCCTCACTCTGACCAAATTCCACCAGGCCCTAGTGAGTTAGTTTGATGGCCCTCATTATGTTCTACTTCCACTGCCTGGATGAGGCCCTTTCTCTCCTTGCTTGGACATGAACCTGGCCCACCCTGTTGTCCAGTTCCTTTCTCACCACCATCTCAACCTTCTAGTCCACCCAAACCCCAACCTTTCCATGCTATGTATCCAAGGAGCCAGGATGTCCCAGATATCTGTGCACCTTGTTTCCTAACTGGTTTCTGACTCACTAAGTAAACCAGGCTGGCCTCACACTCACAGAGATCTACCTGCCTCTGCCTCTTAAGCACTAGGATTCAAGGCATGTGCCACCACGCCAGGCAGATACACTCCTAAATCCTGCTGTACAAATGCCAGCGAGATGAAGAGCTGGGTCTGGAATCATCTGAGTCATGGCTGGCTCCAAAATAGAACGAAAAGCAAAGGCTAGGTCCAAATGAACACTGTCAGGCATACCCAGAGCCAGTCCCAGGCAGAAGACACAAGACTAAATAAGGCTTTACTCAGAACTTGGAGTAATTAGCTCAGAGTTTTACAATAGAGATGATTGATTCTTTGGAGCTCATAAGGATGGCTTTACAATGAACAAGTTTGACAGCTCCTTGGTGCAAGCAGTATCTGTGGCCTTTTCTGAAAGCCCCCAAGCAGAGCACTGCAGATTTCTCTACTGAAGGCCTTGGGGAGGGGGATGATACTGCCCATGGTGAGTGCGATGGAGAACCCATGAGCATCTCTCCCCGTACTACAAGCTGCCCTAGCCTTGGTGGCCAAATTCTCACACACAGGAATCCTGCTTGGACATTCTTTCCGCTGACTTTCTGCCTGTTAAGCAAGTTGAGAATTTGTCCATAGGGTAAAAGACAAAGTCATTAACTTTTTCTATTGCCTCTTTTTAAAGTGACAAATGCCAGGGAGATTGGCATTGCTTCGGCAGAGCATGCCATCAAATGCCATTACAACCATTACTATGGGCTTGGAATTATAAACTGGACATTAGGCAGAATAGAGACTCAATTTCAAAGCAATGTATTAATTTTCTCCTATTTAAATTCAGACTTTCTTCAGTGTAGCATTGACTGAATGTCTATTGTATGCCATCCACACACTGGGAGATTCCACAGTTTCCTAATCATCTCTGGTCACACAAGTTCCCGTAAGGTGAGAGGACTGAGAATCCCAGAGAATAAGCAAGGAACCTAGATAGCAGCAGGCAGAATCCGGGGCTCCAGCAGGGTTCCCGATTGTAGACACCATGCTATACTTATTCTGCTGTGGGAACAGGGAACCCAAATAAAATGATCCTCTTAGGTGAAAATATTATTTTCAGGATCTTGTAGGGTTCCACAAGAATTATCAAAGACAGTCACCTACTTAATACCAACTTTGCAAGTAAGGGCTTGTCAAACATTTATCTCAAAGATTCTCCTCGGCCATTAAAAACCAAACTAACATCACACTAATGAAAGTGATCTTTATCTGTATTTTCCCTCCGTAGCTATATCTCAGAAAATCAGACTTTAAATAGGAGTTCGAGGGCACACGCATACATACGCACAGTCTCGTATAGCTCAGTAGCTCAGTACAGCCTCAAACTCACTACGCAGCTGTGGCTGACCTTGAACTCCTGATCTTCCTCTCCAGCTCCTGATCCCTGACAACAGGCTTGTGCCATCTTGCCTGGCAAAAAGAAAACTTTGCCCTTAGTTTCACTAACCAAAACAGTTTACATAGTAATAGCTGCTGGCTTATTTGAGGGGGCGGTCAAATATTTGAATGGATGTGTTCAGCAGATTTCACAAAGGAACTAACGGCATTTAACATTTCCCCTTTTTTAAAGGTCTACCTGCCCAAAAACTCCCCAAAAAAGGCTTCCTGAGAGCGCTGGTAATTTTGCTGGATTAATTAAGGCATCTATTAAAGCAAACAAACAAACTTGGCTATCACAATCTGGAAAGGGCTCATAGATTCTCAGGACAAGTGGCTGGGATTTCACTGTTTTATTAAACAGGAAAGCCAGTGTAGACTGAACCAAGGAGGTTTGAGTTTTCACTCTTACGAAGGGACTCTGAGTGGTAAAGAGGAGGACCCCAGCTTGAGCACCCCGATGGGATTCTAATACCAGATGGCAACATGCCTGAGTCTGTCTTCACTTCTCAGAAAGAGCAACTGATTGGGAAGACCTCAGCTGGGCACTTGCAATTTTAAACGCTGGATTTACGGCTAAAACAAAATACCAGACCCATGTTCCCGTGTGGCTCACCCACACTCAAACTGGAAAAGGGGGTTCACCTGAGACCACAGGCCATGCCTGAGAAATTGGAGGGAACCCTTTTTTTGGCCTGAGGATGTTGCTTATGCTGCTGGTTCAAAGGCCAGCGAGTAATGGCTGGGCTTCCTTTCCAGAGTGGCCTCTGGTGAGCTGGGATGTGGGCTGTGGGGCACCAACACTCATGCCAACTGTTGGGTTGGAAACATTTGGTGACCAAGTGGAATCGCTGGAGTGCCCAGGGTTGCAAACACACCCAGAACTGGGAAGGAGACACAAGTTTTAGTCACCTCCGAGGCTTTCAAAACGAATTTAAAAATAAATTCTATACTCATCATTGGGAAAAACAAACAAGGCATGTCCTCAAATCCATCCACTTTCTCAGTAGGGCCTGTTATTTAATTGTGGTGACGCAAGATAAGCCTTCCCCTCCCCCCCCCCCATGCCCCAAACCACTTGGCACCTGGGAAAGTGAACACTAGTGGTTCTACTTCCCCCCTCTTTCCTCCCACAAAGGGCCTCTGGTAAGGCGATTTCAGGATGTTATTTATTTACTAGAAGCCCAACTTCCTTTTGCATAAGGTTCCAGAGGAGCCCAAATGACCCCAAGGAGTCCATTAATTTCCAAAGGCATTTTATTTCTGGCGGGGAAGACCTTGGAGGAGAGCAGGCAGCACCAAGTATTCTCAGACTCAAGAGCAATGTGCGACACCCCGGGAGAAGAACCTTTGGCGGCCCCAATCCTTTTCCAGCAGAGGCAGCTGCAATTTCCAGCCAGAGGGTGGAGGCTGCCTAGGAATTCACTTTCCCTCGAGGTGCACCTGCCGGCACCTGCTGGGCGGCTCCACCGGGATTTAAAGACCCACAGGGCTCCCACCCTAAACTACATTATCGTGCTCAAGTTAGACAGACAACCTGATCAGAAAATGAGATTTTAATACGAGTAACTCAAACCTCGGAGCAATGGCTCAGACATATGTCAGGCGTGGGTCACTTAAATACACGCGAGTGTGAACACGGATAAAGAGGCTTGTATTATTTCTAATAGGAAAACGTGGTGAACAGGTAGCCCAGGAGAAAGAAGGAGGCTGAGATCTCTTAGCACTGGTTCTTGTGGCCTCCCTCGAGCCACAACTGCTAGGTGGGAATTCAGGCATGAATCCGACTGAAGGGGAATCCTGTCAGGGGGCACCTACCCCCTGGCAGGGATTTCAACATTCCCGGGGTCTCCACCATTCCGCAGGCCCAGATGTCTGTTCAAATCCGACGGAGAACTGTAATTCATACAATCTCCGTCGGGCACGAAAGTGGTGGTGGTGGTGGTAGTGTTTGTAGTGGTGGTGGTGGTGGTGGTGGTGGTGGTGGTGGTGGTGGTGGTGGTGGAGGTGGTGGTGGTGGTGATGTGGTGCTGGTGGTGTGTGCCTGTGTGGGAACAGTTAAGGGTGAAGATCAAATTAAATCCTGCTTGTTTTCAAATGACCCCATCCACCTTCCAAGCCCCTTTGATCATTTTGGAGAAAGCAGGGACAGCAATTCGCGGAGTACCCGAAAGGGGCTTCCCTATGAGCATTGTCTTCTCCCCCACCCTCAATGTGAAAGCAAAGCCCTCGGGTTATTCCCCAAGCTTGGGTGTCCAGGACCGGAGGACGCGCGGGCAGCACGCGCTACGCCAAGCCCACCCAACCCCGCACGCGGCCTGTCCCCGGGCGTGCGCCTCGCCCCCCGCGCGGCTCACCTAGCACCACGGCTGCCACGGTGGAGAGCAGCAGCCAGTGATTCCGCAGGAAGCGGCGCCAGTCCCATCCAGAGCTCGTGGGCTTCCCCATGGTGGGCACTAGCGCTAGCGGGGACTCGGAGAGCGTGGCGAATGCAGGATGCGGGATGCTGGAGGCTGGGCGCCGCGGGGATCCAGCGCACGGGCTGCTGTCAGCGCTGCCACAGCCGCTGGGAACCGAGCACCGTGGTTTTGCGTGGCAGGCGCACCGGCTCCTCCCGCCGCCGCTCTCTGCAGCGCCGCGGCCAACCAGCGAGGCCGAGGGCGGAGCGTCCCGGTGGGGCGGCGCGCGTGGGGCAATCCGGTCCCCCTCTGTTCCGTGTTGAAGGCTTCCCACTGACGAAGCGTCTGACCCACAGCTATTCCACACCAGCCTCCTTGGAGACACTCAGCCTTGGCCCAGTGCGAAGGGGTTCAGTATGCGGACGCGTTTCTGCCTTGGTCAGTATGTAGGGGAGTCTCAAGGAGAAGGGGCACGGTGTGACTTCAGAGAAGGTTTGTGGAATTTTCCCAGCGGGTCTCTGATTTTCCTCGCGGCTCAGACTAGATCCGCCAGGTCCTACACCTCGCAGGAGGTGGTGATCAATTTAACAATTGCACTCCTAGGTGCCTTGCACAATTTAACAATTGCACCCCTAGGACTCGCTCTGTGGTCACCACTTGGTAATTAGGGCTGAGAACCAGGCCTGACTGGTGTGGGAAGGTGGGCGGGCCCATCCCAACCCCAAGGCCAAATACCTTACAAGCTATAGTTGGAGAATCTGGGTTAGTGTGAATTTCTCTTTGTTTCCACCGGCATTTAAGCATACTCTTTTCTTGTTCTAAGAAGCCTAACACCATAGTAACTAAGTGAGCCCTCTACATTTTTGGCGTTGTGGAGTTTACTCTCCAGTTAGGTGTCAGGGGAATACCCTTGTCTAGATTACTTGATCGCTAGAACCCCGCAGATAGAGACATCCTTTGGTTTAAGCTGATTTTTAAAAACCCTTCAAGATATAGTGGATTAGGCTTTATTAGCTGTGTACATTACAGTATGAAAGATCACCTTCTTTCCAGGGCTTGAACTCTCAAAAAAGTCAGGAGAGAGGAAACCCAAGATCATTGGGTGGCCTGGCTAGAGCTGGAAATAAAAATGTCCGAAAAAGGCAAACTACCAAGAAAAAGAATCATTCTACAGAAAGAAAAAAAAATGGACAAACTCAAATGTTCAACATCAGGAAAAAAATCGAATTAAATGTATTATGGAACTTCATGCAGCCATATGCAGTCTACGGGAAGGAAGGTGCTAATGGAGTCCCTTAGTACCATAGGGTAAGAAAAAAAGAGTTAAAAACTATATGTGTAATTTGATCATATGTATACAAAAATAAACCTATAAAGCAGAGCCATGGGCTTGGAAAAGACTCAGTGAAATATGCCAGGATTCCTCAGTGGTGTATGACATTTTCGTGCCTCCCCTTCCCAGTGTCCTGTGATTTGGAAGTGTCTACCATAGCTGTTTTCCAGGGTGCTCTACTGTATTTATAAAGCTAACACACCCTGGAGATGGGAAGCAGGTGAGGGATCAGAGATGGACCTTGTCTGCCTCATAGCCTTTGAGCTCTGTGGGGAGGAACTCACTTTCAGTGCCCGCCCACACTGCCTACTACTGAGATAGCTTGAACCTGTTGCTTAATGCCCATGTTTCAGTTTACCTGTGACACAGGTGCTCAGATCATTCCTGGGGTTTGTGGAGACTGTGAGACTCCAATAAGATGCTTGCCTTCCCTTCATCATGTTGGCGGGCAAACCAGGCACAACCGAGTTAAAAACTCTGCACAAATTTGCTGTGTTGCAAGGAAGAGGAGGAGCAAGGATTGAAGTGAGAAGCCTGCCTCCATCCCTGGTCACTGAACTACTTCCTCCTGGCAGGGGCACACACAGAACTGTGATGGGGAGGTTGTCTTTGAGTCGCTGGTTTGCTTGATGCAAGGTCCTTAAGGATACATCCTGTCCCCTTGCAGGAGACGCTTGGGTGTCTGAATGAGCTGAACTCAAGGCAACAGCAAATCCATTTGATGGGAGTAGGGAGTGAACTTCTGAATTCACAGTCACTGTGGCTGGCATCTCATACTTTGGGATTTCTCAGCCTAAACCCAAAAATGGTGGGACCAAACCCTACTCTGGAGAGAGAAGTTGGAGATCCCTAATTTGTTCTCGCTATCTATCCATCCATCCATCCATCCATCCATCCATCCATCCATCCATCCATCTATCCATCCATCTATCTATTCATCCGTCTATCTATCTATCTATCTATCTATCTATCTATCTATCTATCTATCTATCTATCTATCTATCTATCTATCTATCTACCTACTTATCTATCTACCTATTCATCCCTCTCTCTGTCTGTCTGTCTGTCTATCTATCTATCTATCTATCTTTCTATCTATCTACCCATCCATCCCCCCCTCTATCTCATTACCTCATCTTCTTATCCTGTAGTCACGAATACAAATAATGTCAGATGGGATGAGATTGGAAGGCCGTTTCCCCTGTATGTGCCACACCTATTTCTGGAAGAGGACTTTTTTGTGCTAAGAGCCTGAAATTAAGGAGAAAGAACCATTAGAGCTGTTTTTCTACAATAAATATGAACACCTCCCTTTTATTCCTAAGTCTATCAAATTCCTTTCTCCAGAGAAACCTTTGTCTGGTTTCATTCACTAAATTTCTCTAATGTGACAACACCCCCTCCTTCTTCTAAGAACCTGCTGTTCCTGATTGTTACTGTTTTTCCCTTTTTCTTTTAAATGTTGACTCATGGAATAACTAGTTAACAATTAAAGAAAAGGGACTTTGACTTTGTCACATGAGGTTAAGCAGCAGGTGACAACCTGGCCTTTCATATCAACAGAGATAGAAATGAAGAAGACACTCAGAAACCAAAGGCCAACTCTTTCAGAAGTGACTTGCTGACTGCAGTTCCCCCATCACAAGGCAAATATGGTTGCCCCGAGTCACACAGCAGTGATGGAGGAGGAGGCCACAGGCACACAAGTGACCTTCAGCTTCTCAGGTAGCCTAGGACCCGAGGACATTGTCAGTGTGTCAGATGCCCTTTGATATGGGCTCTTCTTTACCTTCTAATCTTGATCTGGACCCAAGTTATCTTGGAATTACAAGCCAAAGACATTAAATGTCACGTAATTCTCCGAATAGTTGTTTGCCAAGTTGATCTGGGTGAAAGGAACTTAGTTTCATTAGATGCTCTTGAAATCTGGACTTCAACAGAGCTCTTCCACCTTGGCTTTATTGCTTACTGGGGAAAACTGAAGAACAATTTTATTTTGTTTAGGAGATGAAAAACAAACTTTTAAATTTACTTAATACAAGCAAATTAGAGTAACTTACTTAACCGCCTTTATTTTCTTTTTACTTCTCTCAAGACTCCACATTGGGGCTGGAGAAATGACTCAGAGGTTAAGGATGCTGACTATTTCTTCCAGAGGTCCTGAGTTCAATTTCCAGCAACCACACAGTGGCTCACAACCATCTACAATGAGATCTGGTGCCCTCTTCTGGCATGCACTCATACATGGAGGCAGCACACTGTATTGTATACATAATAAATAAAATCTTAAAAAAAAGACTCCACATATGGCAATATCTGTAAAGGACATCTTCCCATCTTCCTTCCTTCCTTCCTTCCTTCCTTCCTTCCTTCCTTCCTTCCTTCCTTTCTCTCTCTCTTCTTATCTCCTGTCTGTCTATCTATCATCTACCTATTATCTATTTATTGTCTATCTATCTACCTATCTTTCTATCATCTGTCTATTATCTATCTATCTATCTATCTATCTATCTATCTATCTATCTATCTATCTATCTATCTATCATCTATGAATCTGTGGTAGTTTGAAAATAAATGGTCCCCAAAGGGAGTGCCACTATTATGAGGTGTGGCCTTGTTGGTGTAAGTGTGGCCTTGTTAGAGGAGACTGGATGACATACCTTTAATCCAGACCTTGAGACTGGAGGGTGCACCTTTAATTTGGACTACACCATCTGTTGGAAGTGTGTCACTGTGGGGGCAGGCTTTGAGGTCTTTTCTCAAGCTTCACTCCCTGTGACAGTCAACTTCCTGTTGCCTGCAAGATATAGGACCATAGGGCCACATATTGTACAGGCCCATATGTCTACATTGTATGGCAGCCAGACTTTCAGGCCAGTTCGCACCTGACCACACAGAAGGTGGTCACCTGGCTTTCCAGACCTAAACAAGGCATCAGGATATGCTAATATTGTTATGCTATCCTAAACAATGCATCAGGATATGTTAATATCATTCTGCTCCGTTTTTGTAATTATAGACATCACCTGGGAAGAGGTATTAATCCAGGCTACCTGACAGAGGAACCATAGTTGCGGACATGATTTTAGTCCCGCTACCTAGGAAACAGAATGCTAATGAATTTCCCCCTCAGTTTACATTTTGGTATAAAAGCTAGCTGTTTGGAGAATAAACGCGGGTGAATTTTCAGGATGTGAACTCAGGATTTCATGAGGGATCACTGAGAACTCCCTCCCGATAAAGCCATGTGAGTTGTGTCTTTATTCCCATGCCTCCCCTCCGGTCCGGAGAAATAATTTATGGTCTGGGTTGGCACTGGACCACGACATAGAACACTTCTCTATTTCTCCAGCACCATGCCTGCCTGTATGCCACCATGCTCCCTGCCATGATGGACTGAACCTCTAAACTATAAGCGAGCCACCACAATGAACTGTTTCCTTTAAAAGAGTTGCCGTGGTCATAGTGTCTCTTCACAGCGATAGTAACACTAACTAAGATTCTATCTATCTATCTATCTATCTATCTATCTATCTATCTATCCATCTATCATCTATCTATCTATCTATCTATCTATCTATCTATCTATCTATACATCTATCCATCATCTGTCTACCTATCATCTATTTATCATCCATCTATCTACCTACCTATCTTTCTATCATCTATCATCTACCTATCTGTCATCTATCTATCATCTATCTACCTATCCATCATCATCTATTTTATCATCCATCCATCATCTAGATATCACCATCATCATTATCTACCATTCATCTATCTAACTACCATCATCTATCACCTATCTATTGATCTCTCTGTCTATCTGTCTGAAACAAAAAAGTTTCAATTTTATTGGAAGTCAAAGAAATGCAAATTTAGCCCCAACATGTTTACCCAGTGGACAAAAGTCTGAGGATAAAATACATAGTTAGATTTTGTATAATTTTAATGTTTGTCATTTAATATTTAGGAAAACCCGGAAGAAATGGACAATAGTGTGCCCTGCATTTCTGTATCTAGAAAATACTATGATTTCTTTCTTGAGGATAACTATGCAATATGTACCTTTCTTTTTTTTAAATCGGAACTTTTCGACCAGTTTTGAGTTTATGTCACTGAGGACTGCTGCAGGGAGCTTTTCTGACCAGGGCTGACGACAGCACTAACCTGTGGGCACAAACACAGTAATTTAACTGTTGACAGACTTAGATGTCTGTGTCGCAGAACAACATCAGAGCCTGTGGTAGGGCCTGTGACCTCCCAGCTGTGGCTTTTTCTGTGGATTTACAGTATCAGATATGACTTATCTCCTATGGAGCAGGTGTCAAATCAGAGAATGCTGTAAACAACCCTGGTTAGTCTCGTCAGAAAAGCCATGAAAGTAGAAAGGTAAACTGGGAAGAGGAGGATTAGTGTTAGAGGGAGCAGAAGGGGAGCCGAAGGTTATGGGGGACATGAATACAATAGAAATAAATGCTTTATGTACAAGTATTAAAATGTCATAATGGAACCCATTATATGTATAATTCATATATGTTAAGAAAAAACTTTTTTTTTCTGTTCTGTTTTGTTTTTCGAGACAGGGTTTCTCTGTGTAACAGTCCTAGCTGTAACGGTCACTGTAGACCAGACTGACCTTGAACTCACAGAGATCCATCTGCCTCTGCCTCCCAAGTGTTAGGATTAAAGGCAAGCACCACCATCACCCATCAAGAAAAACTGTTTAAAAATCTGCTTATCTTCTTCACCCACCTGAACTAAAACCTGTGAGATTTCTACCAAAACAAGCAAACAAACAAACAAACGCCATCCAAAGATGTGAGCAAAAGTTGCTTAACCCAGGTCTTTGGAATTCTATTAACTAGCACAGAGACTGACAAAGACTCAGTGTGCAGAGGCTGAGAGCAGAGTGCCAAGCAGAGAATGAAAACATTGTAGCAGAATGTTGCTTATAAGCACAGGTGTGCATCCTAGAGCTAAAGGAGGCTAAGACAGGGTCTCAACTTGGAGGTCAGTCTAGGTCACCTAGCAGAACCCTGTCTCTTAAAAACAACAATATCAAATTACATGGGAAGCACAGGGGAAATATTAGGTTGATAAACACAGTCGGGTGCCTCTTTGCTTGTTTTTGAGACAGTGTCTTCTGTAGCCTGGGCTGTTCTCTAACTCACTATATAGTCAAGGATGACCCTGAACTTCTGATTCCTCCACCCCGCCCCCACTTCCCAAGTGCTAGGACGACAGGTGTGTACCACCATGCCTGCCATAAGGCTATACTTGGAAGTGTCAAAAATAAGCTATCAACCTGGGCCGGGTGTTTCCATACAATGAGGATACAGTCGTTTATCACTCATGGACTTGAAAATAGTAAACTACGTTTGTACATCACAGTTCCAGTGACATGTGGAAGAATTGTGACATGCTGTTTGTGATGTATCTTTCTCCTGCACCTGCCTTTCCAAGCACATACATACTCTTTGCTCAGCTAGCTGAGATCTTCGTATGCTTGGTGGACCGGGGGGAGGGGGCAGAATGTGCTACAGAGGATTCGAAACTGACCACAGCACTCCTCTCTTGCATATACGCATGATTAGTAATGGAAACCCGCATGATTAGTAATGGAAACCCGTGTTACTATCGGCAGGGACATGCACTTTCTTTTGTTGTCTCCCCATTTGCTATCAAAGCCTAACGTGGAAGATCTCTGCCACCGAGTTCTGCATGTGCCCCAGACAGGGAATGAGACATGGTGAAGGAGAAGAAGAACTCACCACAAGTGACCCAGTAGGAAGAAGAAGGGGTGTAGGGAAAGGGTTAGTGGCTTTGTCCAGGAAGAGGCTGTGGGTTAGAGAAAAGAGTAACTACTCTGTACCCTGTTGCCTATGTAGGAAACTGTCTGCTGGTGACTCCTTCCCATCCCAAGTGCACCCATCAGCTCACAGTCAGAAGAAAAGGTTGATGAAGCTGAGAACAGTGTGTGAACCCAGTGTGTGAGTTTGAATAGGTATCCCCCCCCCCCCCAATAGACTTGTGTGTTTGAATACTTGGTGCATAGGGAATGGTACTGTTAGGAGGTGCGGCCTTGTTGGAGTAGGTGTGGCTTTGTTAGAAGTGTGTCACTGTGGGGGTGGGCTTTGTGGGTCTCATATGCTCAAGTTATGCCCAGTGTGACACACAGTCTCCTTCTGCTGCCTGTGGATCAAGATGTAGAACTCTCAGTTCCTTCTCCAGCACCATGTTTACCTACATGCTGCCGCGTCCCACTGTGATGATAATGGACTGAACCCCTCTGACCTATAAGTGAGCCACCCCAATTAAAGGTTTTCTTTTATCAGAGTTGCCATGGTCATGGCATTTCTTCACAGTAGTAGAAACCCTAAGACACCCAATTATCCTATTCTTGATGCCTGTGTACTGGCCTGGGAGTCACTATAAATGAAAAGATGACTTAGAATCCGGGGAACCTGTATGTACTGCCTCCACACAGACTCTTTTTGCTGTGTTCCCAGCACTGGCGTGAGGCCCTGGATCCTACCAGGAGAAGGTATAAAATACATCTTCACAGCCACAAATTTCAGCCATGCTACATTGTAAGTCTGTCAGAGCCATGGAGAATGACCAAATGGATGTCAGACTCTAGATAAATCCATACGTCACTTTCATTATCCAACATTTTTTGTCCTACTTAACTTTTTGAGGCAAGCTCTTAGGTAGCATAAGCTGGCCTCAAACTCACTAAAGATGACCTTGCACTCCTGATTCTTCTGTCTGCAGCTCCCACGGGATTGCAGGTGTGTACCGCCACACCGGGCTCGCTCGTTTTTCAAGGCCTCTTTCCTGCTGCAACTGTTCTTGGTTTCATCTACTTGTTAAAGAGACCAGGTTATCTGTTCCGCACAGTTCCCCACATTCTGTACTGCTGCCTGGTGACAGCCTACTTGATTCTCTATCCTCCGTGTGTTCTGCAGGTGGCTAAGTCGGAGGTCGGATATCCAGCAATCTGCAGTTTAACACGTGAACGTTGGTGTCCGCTGGCTCGCCCGTGACACGTTCCCCCATGACTTTCCTCGGTGTGTGAGCATCTTCGGTGATGATGGAGGCCACTCAATTTAATTCATCCTGATTTTATTATTCCCCTTTGTGCATGATGCCAAGGATTTTACATGTGCCCCCACCCCACCCCCGGCCGCTTCTTGGTCTCTGTCTCTCTTTATAAGGTACTGGTACAACTGGTCTCCAATTAAAGATCCCCAAACGGTCTTCCAGGTGAGTTCTGGGATCACAGTTCCTTTGCTACCTCACTTGGTTCTTGCCTTCGCTCTGAACACATTTTCTGAAATGAACTATTTGGTCGGCCTGAAGTAGGTTTCCTACAGAAATGATGGGACCGTTTGGTTTTCTCAGGAACAAACGGGCGCACTAGCAACTTTGGATTGGGACTGCCGGGAGCTTTCTCAAGGTACCATTGTGAATACGTGGATTTAACGTGTTACGGGTAGATGAGAGTGTTCTAGTCACATGTGCAAGCTGCCCCATATTTAACCAATAAAAGTCCTCGCATTTTATTTTCAGAGTTTCAAATGAGCATTTGTCTACAACTACAGTCTTGGGGACAGGGTTCTTGGGGACCATGCTGTCCGTGTTTCCTAACTTTTGCAGGAGGCCTCCTGCCTCCCCATCCCTGGTGCTGGAACCACATGTGGACGTTGTCATGCCTGCCTTTCATATGTGGCTGCTGGGGGCTTGAACTGAGGTACTTATACTTGTGCAACAGACACCTGACCCGCGGAGACAGTGCCCCTTCCCCAAAGTTTTTAGTTTTATTAAGTCTTACTAGTTCTAGTAACAAGCCCACGGACTGAAACTTGATGTCCTGGTGGTCCCTGTGGCCCCAAGACCTAGGGCGTTAGGGGATGCGCAGTCAACATATGCAGTTAGGGGTCATTCCACACAGGTCAGCGATGTATCTATGCCCTTGGTCTGACACCCAAGTAGGATTATGGTTTCCGATTTGCTTTTAAATTTTAGAAATTCATTTCTAAAAAGTTCAGTAAACACTTTAAGAAGACATTTATTTGTTTTTCTGTTTATCTTAGGGGGCATGTGCATGCCACAGAGTGCATGTGAGACTCAGAGAGTCTGGGAGAGTCCTCTCCTTCCTCCATGTGGGACCCGGAATTGAGCTTGGGAGGTCAGGCCTGGAATTAAGCTAAAGGCTTAACCTTTGGTTGCTGAGCCATCTTGCCAGCCCTCAATAAATTTTAAATGATGTAAAAAAGAATAATAATAAAAAAAAAACAATAACAAAAACCCTCCCCTTAACTCACCAAAACTCTGGAAGAACACAGCCAGAAAGTTTTTCTTCTTCTTCTTTTTCCTGAGTCCTTCCCTCCCAGGGCAGGTAGTGATTAGTTCAGTTTGTGGAAGCCTTTGGTTGGGCCTGTCTTCTGTCTTAGAAAATACAGACAGGCGCTTCCATTCACACCTCCTCTGTTGATTCCACACAGGTGGCATTTTATGAGCCCTGCCCTGTGCTTGCTTTTCTTCGCTGAACAATACAGCTTAGTGCTCATTCACAGTGAAGAATTCTTCCTCATTCCTTCTTCTGCTTAACCCTGCTCTGTGCAGCCCTTGTTCTGGAGGTCTCTTCCTCGTTCCTTCCCATGCTTGTAGAATTGAACAGTGTGTGGCTGTCCCTGGGGTTTGTTTAACACTCTCCCTGATGATGGACATTTGGCTTCCTCCCAGCATTTCTGTCTTACAAACATCATCTCAAGGGGTAGCATTCAGCCCTCTCAGTGCTACTGTGGTACAAATGTTTGCCAACAAGCTCTCTGGAGGAAAGAAAGAAAGAAAGAAAGAAAGAAAGAAAGAAAGAAAGAAAGAAAGAAAGAAAGAAAGAGGGAAGGAAAGAGGGAAGGAGGTAAGGAGGGAGGGAGGGAGGGAGGAAGGAAGGAAGGAAAGATCGAACAAAAATGGCCTGATACGTAGTCTCTGATAAATACCCCATTAATTGCTACCTCCCTGGTTGGGCTCAAGTCAGCAGCATCAGGTCAGGGAATGTGGCGTCAGGAAGAGATAGATGTTCAATCTCAGGTTTTATCTAGTTGCTTTCTGGGAAAACAAGGCAGATGGAAATCATCTCAAGGGCATGCAACCCATAGTCTTTATTAATATTGCTTAAATATAACTTATTTAGTGTAATATTTAGTATATTTAGTGTTTTTGAGACAAGGTTTCACTGTGAAGCCCTGGATGTCCTGGAACTCGCTCTGTAGACCAGGCTGACCTTGAACTGAAATGCAGAAATATGCCTACCTCTGCCTCCCAAGTACTGGGATTAAAGGTGTGGGCCTCCACTGCCCGGCTTGCAATTTTGTTTTATTTAGGTGTGTGTGTGTGTGTGTGTGTGTGTGTGTCTGTCTGTCTGTCTGTCTGTCTGTCTGTCTGTCTATGTGTCTACATAGGGGAGGCCAGAGATCGGTGTCAGCCGTCATCCTCAGTTACCCTCCTCCTTGTTATTTTGAGACAGTGTCTCTCACACCCTGGAGCTTGTCTATTTGACTTGGTGGTCTGACCAACAACCTGCCCCCCAGGTCCTCCTGTCTCTCCTTCCTCAGTATTGGGTCTACAAATGTATACTATCATGTATACTATCACTATTTGGTTCTCATGTCTTGGCTTACGTCAACACATCATTTTATCTGTATCTGTTTTAATAGCAGGACAGGAAGTTGTGGTCTTTTTGGCCTAGGTTAGCTAGCACGAACATCATTTGAATAGCTGTGAGGACACAGGTTCTATTTTTCTCTGAGGACAAAAAGTTTAAAGGCAAGCAGCCTGGGGTCTACATAGAAGCTTTCTGTCAGCATCCCCAGCTTTCTTTCTGCTCCACAACTGAGGTGAGCAGCCTTGTGGCTGAAAGCGGATGGCAGGATACCAGATGTCATGTCCATAAAAATAGAAATGGAGCCGCAATGTCCAGACAAGTCTGCTGTCTTCCTGGGACCCTGTGAAGCATTGTGCTTATAACTGGCTAGACACCAGTGGTGCGGTCAGACCTGGCTGTGAGAATGAATGGAGTCAACTATACACATCTCAAATAAAACCAGGGCTTTCAATTGTTCATCTTTAGCTTACTAACTAAAAAATGGACAAGTATTAGGTGGGAAACAAGGAGACTGCATCTTTCTGCCTTTCTAGCTCCCCCACATCCCTCCCTACCCTGCAAAGATGTATCTGGTCACATACAGTTCCCTGGCTCACAGCATTGATGCTTCAGGGATGGTCTTGCACACAACATCACATAAAAGCTTCTTATGCCGTTACATTGATGTTTCATGTATGTGCTGAGTTTCCATGCTCTAATTCCTTTGTATTCATACACATTTATGAAACAGCACAAGACTTGTGTTTTGCATGTCTTTCTTGCTTCTCTTATAGCTTAAAAGGGAATCGTGAAAAAACAGTCCGCTCAGTAACACAACACTCTTACTGGGGAAAGAGAAAAACAAGACACACGGAAGACTGGAAGCTGTGGGGTGCTCCGCTGATTACATCTCTCTCCTCTCTTACCTCCCCATCATTCCTCTCATCTGTTTTTCCTTCCTCCTGTAAAATGTAAAGAGGAGACCAAGGAAGGTGGGATGGGAACCTCTCTCTTTGCGGAGTCAATGCTATGTGCTCGTCACTAGATGTCTTCTGTAGTTGCTGGTAGTATCTTGTGGGGGTTTGAACTTCCTCTTCTAGGCCCGTAGCTAAATAACCCTTTGGGTACATTCCCACTTTCCTACTCATTATTAACATATATTATTTTTTCTATCCTTGGTTTTGACTTCTTTCAATCCATAAATATATCTGAGTAATTTATCTATGTGGTCTTCATGCATCATGAGTTTCCATTGCATAAACAAGCTACAATTTATTTTCCCTCATGCCGTAGACAAACTTTCGGATTGTTTCTGGTACCTGCTAACTATTATAATTAGGTCTGCCCAAGCAATCTTACACATGCCATTGTTGTATATATGTATTGGGTATATGTGGGGACTGTGCGCCCCAACACCCAGAGCTCCCTGGTTCTACAGCTTCCTCAGTGCTTTATGAGCAGAGGGTGTTGTGGGACACTTCTCGTAAACCCTTGGCTGAGCATGAAGGCCCTTGTTCACTGAGTCAGGGATCATTCTTGGCTGACAGCTGTGTGCTAAGGCTCCCTATGACAATCACTTTCACACAGATAATGGCCCTACCTGCCTCAGGCAGGCCCTGTGCTGACTCACCTGTGGTGGTGGTGGTGAGGATGACTTTGGCTGTGATGGTGCTGGCATGAAATAAATCACCATGGATAATGGTGGCTTCTGCCACTCCATTTCCAGTGCTCTTGGGCAGAAAAATGGATGCTTTGGGGACATAATTATTCCTTTTGCCTCTGGCACCCTCACACCTCTAAACAGCTTCTCAAGAGAATTTTGGAAAGCAAAATAAACCTTTCCAAGTACAATTGGAAGGCGTTGGTCTGTTCCCTCCAGGACCTGACCTAGTTCTGTATTCTCAGATTTTAGGAGATTACCTGGGAGGCTGGGGAGATGGATCAGTTAGTAAACTACTTTTACAAACATGTGAGGTCAGAGTTCTGTCCCTAGTTACCCGTGTAAGATACCGGACATGGTAGCATATACTTGGCTTTTTGTTGTTGCTGTTATTTTTGGTTTTTAACATATCTTTTATTGATTCTGTGGGAATTTCACATCATGCACCCCAATCTCACTCACTTCCCAGTCCCTCCATATCTGCCCTTTACCCTTGTAGCAACTCCCCCACCCAAAGGAAAACTAGAAAGGAAATAATAAAGATAAAGTAAAAATAAGAACATTAATTAAAAGCAAAGAACAAAAACAAACAAACAACAAAAACCACTTTGCTCCCTCTTTCTTGCCTCTCCATCGCCTCTTCATTTGTCTTGATGGCCTTGGGAGCTGCTGTGTGCCACACAGTGGACCCTTTGGTCCAGACAGCTTTACTTGCACATGCTCACTGTGCAATGTGTTGTTGGTCAGTTTCAAGGTCTGTGGCTTCCGATACACCAGCAATACTGGACCCGCACCGAGACTCCTCTCAGATATCCCGCCATAGTGACAGTAATGGAGATCCCATGGCTGTGCTTCTGTGGGACCAGAACCTTCAGCCCTACTGCAGGTCAGAGATGAGGCAGATGTTCGGCAGATCACCTCAAAGCCCTGGATGTGTGTTTGGGTGCTAGCTGAGCTGGTCAGGTGGGTCACTGGGACCAACCAGCTTTCCCAAGTGCCGGAGTAGGGGTGTAGGGGAGAGTGTTGGGGGGCAGCTCTCCTATTAGGAACAGGGCCAGCTCTTCCTTGCTGGGGTCAGGGATCTAGCTATCTTGGGGCCAGCCAAGCTGAGTCAGCTCTGTAATCCTAATGCTAGGGAGGCAGAGACACAAGGATCTCGGGAACCCCTTGATCAGCATAGTCTGATTGTTGAGTTCCAAGCCAAAGGAGAAACCCTGTCTCAAAGGAGGTGGACAGTGTTCCTGAGAACGACACCTGAGGTTGTCCTCTGGCCTCCCCATGCATGTGCACATGAGAACACACAAATGTGGACACACATCCTCACACACTTTTGTCTGTGCATACATAACATACATGTATATAAAAAAATAGTGGGCCCTGTGGTGGGGAAAGATGGTATGCCATGTGCTTTTAATGTCCATTTCCCAAGCTCTCAAGAAGCTAAGCCTGTTCCACACCATGGAATGGACATTTGGACTCCATGACTGCCCAAGCATACAAGTTGACTGAAAGACAACAATCTTCTTCCTATGACACAAATCCTTTATCACATCTTCATATTTATCCCTTTTCTTCCCCTGGCTTGTCTTTTACTCCTCTAATGATTTCTACAGATTTTCTGAATTAATGAATTCTGGATATCTTCCAATTTAAGTTTGGAGAACCAAGGATTTTTGCTTAAGAAATGTTTGCCTACTATAAAGACATGAATATATTATATGCCTTGTTCTAGAAGTTTTATTTTCTTTCTCTAACTTTTGGTTTAAAATCTATCTAATCCATTTTTCTCTGTGTAAAAAAGAATCTAACAGCAATTTGTGAAAGAGAAATCGTCATTGTTCTCACAGCTAAGGGTGGGAGAGACACAAAAATATATCAAGGAAACAAAACCCTGCCCAGGAACAGGCTCCTTCTCTCCAGCTGTAAGATAAAAGAATCCCCTTCCTCTCCAAGCTGCTTTGGCCATGGTGTTTTGTCATAGAGATAAATAAACACCCTACTTAAGATATGCTACAATTTTATATCTATGTTATAATGTTACATAATTTTATTTTCTCCTTATGACTTTGCCTGGTTTTAGAATCAGAGAAATTATGGTCTCCCCTAGAGTTTCTTTGTGGGAGATTGTTTTCTAAGAATTTATGTATTTGTTTGTTTGATACAGGGTCTTGCTATGTAGCGTAGGGTGGATTTGAATTTACTCCACAGCTCAAACTGGCCTCAAACTCAGTCCCTCTTACCTCAGTCTTCCAACCACCAGGATTAATAATAGACACCACAATGCCTGGCTCTGAATTTAATTCCTTTAATTAGTATCGATCATTCAAGTTTTGTTTCTTCTTGAATCAATTTTTGTAATTCATATATTAGTGGATTTACTCATTTTTTCTAAGCTGTGAAACTTATTGTTATAAAGTGGTTCATAACACTCTCATGTGTTAATGTCTTCTAAGTCCACAGTGAAGTCTTACTGTTCACTCCCAATGTGGTGTAGATGTTGGTATCGTGTTTGCTAGCGCTGAGAACAGCAGGAACACTGACCTGCTCTGTGTCATTTATTAGTGCCTGCAGCCTTGGATGCCAATGTGAAGGAATTCTGGGTTCAAGACTTATCTCTGGTACTAGTGCTGCTATTACAGCCTGAGGCAGGTCCCACAACTCAGCGAAATATCAGTTTCCGTCTGGAAAGTCTTACAATGTTTCGGTAGGAACTAAGTCATTCAAGTGAAATTGCTTCATGAGCTATGATAAATTTCATAGACAATGCACAGTTCAGGTTTGCTTTCTGCATCTGTGGATGCCTTGCAGGAAGAAAGCGACTCTTTCTATAGTTCTGTAATACCTACCAAGCACAGTTCCCAGGACACTGATTTAATAAATATTTGTTGACCTCAACGTTTCATACATCAGTAGAAACAAGTCTCATACCCTGACTCCAAAGTATTATTATATGCCCAAGTCATTGATGACCTCTGCATTAACCAAGATCATACTGTTGTTTTTTATTATCATTATTTATACTAAAATGCACATAGTATTGTACGTAAATTTCCTGGCGTCTTACAGGAATAGCCTTTTCTTACGTAACTAGAAAATAAGTCTGATAATCTGTAAATGACGGGGGAATCCCCAAGCACTGTCGCATCCAGGACGCTGAGAAGGAAATGCCCAGACTTTGGCAATCCAGTAGGCAGAGTGGGCAGAGTCGGTAAGCAGTTTCCTAAGAGATGTGTCACTGAAGTTTGCAAACTCTGCAGGTGGCCACGCCCCTTTGTTCTGCTGCAGATTTGTCTGTGCAGAGTTCAGTCCACCAGAGACAGGTCTGGACCTCATCTTTACACCCCACTGGCCTTCCCTTGTCCATGCATGTCCACCTCCCACATCTGGTTTAAGTTCAAGTGTGAGCTTCATGCAGGTTTTATCAGTGTTTCCTGACCGCAACATTTGGCATAGAACTCTCTGAAGTCTTTGCCACACTTAGTTGCTACAGTCATGTGCTTTGCCAAAGATTGTCTTCTGATTTGTTTTCTTTTACTTAACGGGGTAGATCTTAATGGAAACAATGTTATCATCAAACATCAGAAACCAACAACACTCCTCAAGATCATATTTTATTTTATTTAAAAATAAAAACAGTGACAATGAAACAGATTTACTCAATGCTACCCAGAGACTTACCTGTTGAGGATTCCGAGGCAGAGGTCTGCTCTCTTTATTGCCATGAAAAGTAGTTAGAAATGTGTTAAAGCTCACATTGTTGATTTAGCTTCAATATAACAAAACTCCCAGAGAAACGGAAACCTGGGCGATCTCCTCACTGCCTGATTTCCTGTTGCTTATATCCCTCAAAGGAAGCTCTTGAGCCTCTCTTTGAGATATGCTCGCTCACGCCTCAGGCCCCTTCCACGTTGCAACCATCTACAGTGTCCTGTTTTCCCTCCTCTGAGCATTACTACCTTCTCCTTCAGTTCTCACTCACAGTGTCCCTGAGCTACAAATGGCTCCTCTTTACCTATGGATGGCCACCTCCTCTCTAATGCTGTCACGGTGGGGAAAAAAAAAAAAGAAACCTTGGGAATTTTATGTAGAAACAGTAATGGGGAAAACAGAAAAGCGTGAAGTGGTTGGTGACCTCAACTCAGATAAATGTCATGCAGTCTTCCTGCCCGGCAACATTTCCAAGCGTGTTCTCTTCACTTTCTGGCACCTTTCCTTTGAAATTTACTTGCTGTTGAAGTAGGCACAGTCTTCTAAAGTCAGGGCCTCTCCAGCATTCTTAAGAAAAAGAGCTGCTATTGTTCTGTCCTGTCTCTTTAAAGCACCAGGGACAGAGCAGGGCAGGGCAGTTGTGAAAGGATTGCCACTGAGACAATGTGAATAGGGCCTGTAGATTACGTAAGGGTATTTGGAGGAATGCTAATTGCCTAATACCAATAAGTTATATGAAATCTATAATGATTTCATAAGAGAATGTCCTTGTTTTAGGAAGTACATACTAATATCCTTAGAGTTAAAGGAATCTTTTGTCTGTATCTTACCACGAAGTGGCTGAGAATAATTACAGGTGGGCAGACCCTGACACGTAAGGAGAGAGATGATTGAAAGAGAAGCTGTAAACCAGTGGTGGCGGCGCACACCTTTCATCCCAGCCCTCGGGAGACAGAGGCAGGAGGATCTCTGTGAGCTCGAGGCCAGCCTGGTCTACAGAGAGAGTTCCAAGACAGACTCCAAAGTTACACAGAGAAACCCTGTCTTCAAAAACAAAAACAGAAACGAGAGAGAGACAGACAGACAGACAGACAGACAGAGAGAGACACACACAGAGAGACAGAGAGAGAGAGAGGCAGAGAAGCTGTAAAGAATTCACATTTCCATTTGGGAGAAGAATATATAATTTTTACACAGTTCTTAAGTTTCTTCTTCCTCCTGCCCCTTCTCCATTCCCTTGTTCCTCTTTTTCCTCCTTTTATACTGTAGCCTTGTCTGGACTTAAAGACTCAGTAATCATCCTGCCTCAGCTTCATGCACACCCAGATTGTAAGTGTGAACCAACATGCTTGATTCTAAACTTGTATTTTTCTGCAAGTCTGTATTTTTTATATAATCTGTCCTAAAAATCTGCTCTGCACTATAATAAAGACATATCTGTTATGACGTTTTGCAGATGTAGTTCACTCTAGACCCACATTTTCCAGGAAGAGCTAGAAGAGCAGAGTAGGTGCCGTGGTTTGAATGTGTCCCCAAAGTCTGTGTATTTGAAGTTTAACTCTTTTTTGTTAGCCATGAAGGTCAAACAGTGGTGGCACACCCTTTTAATCCCAGGACTCAAAAGACAGAGGCAGATGGATTTCTGTGAGTTTAAGGTCATCCTGGGCTACACAAGAGCGAATCTGTCTAAAAGAGAAACAGAGCTCACACAAAGGTGATCCCAGCACTAGGGAGGTGGAGACAGGAGTGATAAGGCTGGGCGGAGAGAGGACTAGAAGGCGGGAGGAGGCAGGAGCTCAGCGCAGTGTGAGGAACACCGCAGTCTGAAGATGAAGTCTGAGATTGCAGTCTCAATACACAGTCTGAGGAGGCAGCCCAAGAACAGGATCACCCTTTGGTCTGAGCATTGCTATAGGTGAGAACTCTCTAGTGACTGGTGGCTCTGCTTCTCTGATCCTTCAGCTTTCACCCCTGATAGGTAATTCCGAATTTTTACTATTAAGACCAATTAGAATTTGTGCCATAGTACTCTTTGGGGATTTCAATTTAGATGGAAGATTAGCAGCTGTCCAAGAATTCTCCAAGACTCACTCACCAGTTTGGGACTGTAGAGACATCCAGCTTCACAGACTGACCCACTACAGGATTCTCAATCTTCCATCCCGAGACAGTCATTGTTGGACTCTCCTGCATGCCAGTCTAATACGTGTGTGTGTGTGTGTGTGTGTGTGTGTGTGTGTGTTTCATTCTATCAGTTCTGTTCCTTTAGGGAATCACAACTAATACCACAGCCCTCTAAGACTGCATAAACAGAAAAACAAATTTTTCCCCAAAGTAAAGTAGGAGGTTGAACCACAAAAGAGATACAGGATTCTGGCCAAACACAAATCCATACTGATCTAAATTATTGAGTACTTGAGCAAGGCAGTGCAGTGTGTTACAGCTACCTCATAAATCACAATCCCTAACCTCATGATGTGGAATTCCCCTCTGTATGCTGTGAATATGTTTTATTATCATAAGTTAATAAAGAAGCTTCTTTGGCCTATGGCAGGGCAAACTAAACTGAATACAAGGAGAAAGAAGGCAGAGTCAGGCAGATGCCATGTAGCTGCCGAAGGAGAAGAAAACCAGAACCTTACTGGTAAGTGACAACCTCAGGGTGAATCACAGATTAATAGAAACAGGTTAATTTAAGATGGGAGAACAAGCTAGGAATACACCTGAGTCATTGACCAAACAGTGTTGTCATTAATACAGTTTCTGTGTGATTATTGGTCTAGGCAGGAAAAAAAAAGCATCTTCAACCTCATGTCATTTAGGATAAACTGGAGTCGCCCTAGTATTCAAATCCTACCTCAGTTGACACTGTAGTCTTTATGTTTAATGCTATCTACCTGCAGCCCTGCAAAATTCACCTTTCAAGGGAATCCCTCCACAGACCAGCCAACAAAAAAGACATTGACACCCACTGAAAAGAGCTTTGGAGAAAATATGCTGACCCAATGAGGAGCTGAGGAACTGAAGAACAGCTTATTTTACTGTAGACATTTCCAGGTGTCTGAGTAGAAATTCAAGCCAGTACATTGTAACAACCCTATTCAGCCAAAACAGGTTGTCAGGTCTTTGAAACACCATGATCAGCATTTTACTGTCATTTGAAGAACCATGGACAGCACCCGGGTTTGCATAAGTTCTTAGCCTCTGAAACAGAGAGAAGTCTTTGCAAAAGTATGTGAAAACTACTAATTTTATAGACAAGGAAAATAAAAGCTCCCCTCCAAAGGTTACATTTGATTTTCCACAAGGTTGGGGAGAGCTGTAACACAAATCTAAGTGTTTAAATCTGAGTCCGCATCCGAGTGTGTTTGCCCTTTCTGTTTCCCACCACACTGGGGTAGCACATGAGAGAAGACAAAGGGACAAGTTCAGGAGACAGAGGGGAGATGTTGCTACTCCCCCTTCCAACCCTGAGCCTCCTCTTACCGTGGCAAGTGTATCTTTGTCTTTTGTTTGAGGATCTCCCTTTCCCATTGATAATGCAGGGAACTGACTGCTCTAGTAATTGTTCTAGCTTGCTTTTTATTGCTGTGATTAAAAAAATAATCAAAAGCAACTTGGGGAGGAATGAACTTATTTGGCTATCGTCCATCATCTAGTGAACCCAAAACAGAATCTCAAGGCTGGAGCTGGGGGCAGGAGCTCCAGCAGCTAACACAGAGGAGCATTGTTTATAGGCTTGCTTCCCATGGCTCACTCAGATTGCTTTCTCGTCCAGGAATAGCATCATTCAGCATGGACTTGGCCCTCCTACATCAATCATTAATCAAGAAAACGCCCCACACACTTGTCTACAGGCCCATCTGGTGGAGGGATTTTCTCAGTCAAGGCTCCGTCTTCCAAGATGATCCCAGCTTGTATCAAGTTGACAAAAAAATAATAATAACCAGTACATCCATCATTATTAACCATCAAAGAGGGAATGAGTCAAGGCAGAAACAAATGCTTGAAGGATTATTTCAATACTCACCACAAGAGACGATGAGGCCTGGGCTAGGTGGTAAAGTTGGTTAAAAGTGATCAGATGTTGACAACTTTGAAGGCTGTCAGTATTACATGCTGAAGTATTGTATATGGAAGTGTGAGAGGAAAAGAGAATCAAAGGTCAATCAAGGGAGACTGAGGGCACAAGAGGTTGGAAACCTGTGCTCTCCACACTTGAAGCTGGGAATCTGGGGACAAGGCTGCAAATGAGCATGGGAAGGAACAGCCATCAAGAAAGAGAACCAAGAGAAGGGAGAAAGTGGAACAGGAAGTATCCAGACACGGTAAATACCGCTGCGTGGCAGAGAGAGTGAGGTTTGAAGATGAGCACTGGGGATGACCATCAGGCCACAGATGGCCTCAGCAGAAGCCAGCTGGTGGGATGAGCACTGGGGATGACCATCAGGCCACAGATGGCCTCAGCAGAAGCCAGCTGGTGGGATGATGGAGAACAATGGTCTACAGGCTTGTACCACTGAACTCTCAGTTCCACTAAAATATAGTTATTGTTCATTTTGAAAATTGTGTGCATGTTTTGCCAGCATGAATGTATGTGCATCGTGTGCCTGCAGTGCCCTTAGACACCAGAAGAGGGTGATGGATCCCCTGGAACTGGTGTTAGAAATGGTTGTGAGCCCTGTGGGTGCCAGGGATCGAACCCAGCTCCTTTGGAAGAGCAACCAGTGATCTTAACCTCTAAGCCCTCTCTCTTAAAACTCCCCAGCTCCACTCTTACAACTTCCAAGACAGAAACTGATTAACCCAGGCAAGGTACTCATCTTTAGATGAAGCAATTATGGTCTCAGAGAAGGGCCTCCTGATGACTCAGAGATAGGCCCATCAGCAGTACAGGGTCTCCAAAGGTCATGTGAGAACATGGGCATTGCTGTATGGGCATGTATGGACGAAGAAGGAAGGCAGTTCTTGGTGAGAAATAGAGCCATTCTCACAGTTGTGTGTAGGAAGGCAGCAACTGAGGCCTGATCTTCCCTCTATTGGGTCTGTGACTTAATGTTCAATTGTAAGATAAGGTAGAACGTTTGACAGAATCCGTGTCAGAATTAGATAAACGAGAGACTGTGGTCAGGGAACTCTGTGCTTGCTCTGACTTCAGTATGAGGCCAAGGAAGCATAAAGGTTCCTAACATATTTTCAAGATGGAAGCCCATACTGCATGACCCTTCTTAAGCGTCATGTTCTGTGCTCTGTGCCTCATGGTCCATGAAGAAGCTGCAGACACGTGAATGCAAACAAGCAGAGCTGGACGTTCTGGCTAGTGCAAGAACAATGGGACACCCCACCCCCAGTTTGTATTTCAGATACAAACTAGATAGCATGCTCTTAATGTTTTTCAAAACCTAGCAGAAATCTATCTCAGGAGGAGCTAAAACGCTGTAGCTATAAGAAACCTTTCCCACCAGCTCAGAAAGAGCTAATATAGTTATTAATGGACATTGTTTTCTGATTTGGCCTTCCCTCCCTTTTAGGGTCTGATAAAGGCATGGCCTTCATGTCCAAAATGCACAAGACCCTGAAACAAAATGATTAATTGTTGCAGTATATTTGATCACACTGCAAGCCTGAGATTTTGTCCCTAGTGCTCCGCACCTGCTGTCATACTGGGCAGAGAAAATTGGGAGCATGGGAGTGAGGGGAAAAGTGAGGGCAAGACAGGGAATCATGGCCAATGAGGAAGAGGAAAGGGAAAATAAAAAGCCCCATTGTGATTGGTTCTTCAGATTCCTCCATGCTGTGGGGATTTGTCCCTCTTCCCTCTTTCTGGTTCTGGCAAAACCTTTCATCTAAAGTAAGCTTAAATAAAGAGACTTTAAAGATCCACAGCCTCAAATGAGTCCCTGTGCTCAAAGACTGTATGTTGCATTCTTAAGGAGGCTTAGCCTTTGATACAAATGAGTCCCATTTGAAGAAAAGCCTGAGGGAATTTTGTTCTTACCTACACGGAATTGAGAATAGATAAAACCCAGTAGGACCGCGTGCCTGGAGTTGGAGATGCCCTGTCCATGGCCCTGCAAGAGAACGTCTGACGAGCCTCAGAGCACAGATATACCACTCTTTTCCTTTCCTTGATACTTTTCAGGTATATTTGCAGTATAACATTGTATGTACCTATCATGTACAATGTATTTTGAAGTATGTATACATCACGGAATGGTCATACCCAACAAATGCATTGCTTCCCAGTTACCGTGTTTCTCAGAGCCACTGCTGAGAATTTTTAATGCTACAATATGTTGCAGTTAACTATAGTCACAATCCCACCGATCTCCTGATCTTAGTGGTAATTATGCCTCCTCCTCCTCTTCCTCTTTCTCCTCTTTCTCCTCTTCTTCCTTCTCCTTTTGTGTTAGCTTTGCCTTTTTAATGATCACATAAATTAAGATGCTGAAGGTTTGGAACCTCAGGGATTAGTTGAGCTGGTATCAGACTAGACTTTATTCTTAATCATATAATTAATACTTGTTGTCATGCTTATTTGTATTTGAGCCTTCTATAATTTTGATATAAGGATAAATCCCCATGATGTTTCTCTTTTTAATATAAATTCTTACACAAGAGAATTTACATTTTACATTATGATGTTTTAGAACAATTTATTGCTATGTCTCACTACATCTTGTGTCCAGGCGGTTCAGCATACCCTTCGGGCCTCTGGCAATAGAAGAGGCAGTTATATCTTCTAGAAGGCACTATGTACCCCTATCCTCCCAGTATTCTGTGATTACTGACTGTAAAGCTGTATTACCGACTTTAGGAAACAAACTATAAATGTGGACAGCATGGAACTTCAGAGTAGATGTGGACCCTCTGGCTTATACCTGTTGGGTGATCCTTGATCCCCAAGAAGTCAAATGCAAGAGGTGGATCAATAGCTCTTAGAAATTTCTTCTATTGAAGGATGAAAAACTTAAATAGTTGTTTTAAACTATGAAATTAGGGAGTGGATTCGTTGCTACACGTAACTCAGTGAGTCCGGACCCAAACATCTAGTATGTTCTCAATATTTTCACTTTGATATGTTAGCTAGAGGGGCTGTTTGTCTATACAAGTAAGAAACCCTAAGTACAAACAGCATTATTACTGTAATGGTCATTCTACTGGCTTCCTTGTTGTTTGTATCTTCTGCCCACCACAGCCTAATCGGCACCCAATTCACAATGGATCATTTACTTCTTCTTTATTCACTGACACGAGCTTGAGTCTTTCCTTATCCTCTTGGCTTTATCTTCCCTATCGCCTTCGCTCTAGAAGCCTGTGTTCTCTGTCCAGAACAGTCTATACTTGGTGTTCTGAGGCTCTGACCATCTACTCCTTCTATCAGGGGAGTTACTTCCTCATTTTAGTAATATCTACTCATCTCAAATGCTAGCTGAGTTCTTTCTTAGCCTTTTGAAGGCCCTGTTATTCTGTTTAAATGTTTGCCCATATTTCTTTTTAATTCTAGCCTTTGTTTACTTGGTTGTCTTTTCTGTGAAAGCTTTTTGAAAGAAAAAACAAAATTGTCTTAGTCTTTGGACTCCTCAGCCTTAACATCAGTCACCCAGAACCTTATCTGGAGTTTCCAACATGAAAGGCTTCCTGTTGAGTGTGTTTTCTATCTAGCCTCATGACTGCCAAACTTCTTTAACTCCTTCTGGTACAGGGGATAGGTTCTGATTGGTGCACGGGGCAGGTGAGGTATAAAGCAAAGAAAGAGACTGCACAAAATGCCCCGTTCCCCGACAGACTCCTTAACAATGGAGAGCCTCATTTTCCTCCGCAGGTTAGGGCCAATCATATTTAACTTTCAGGGCCCCAGGCACAGGATATTATGGGTGCCAAGAGCAAAACATCACATTCCTCTCCCCTAACAACTCAGAGATCAGGGAAATGGAATACTCAGTGTCAGTGAAAGGAAAAGTATCTGCTCAGGACCCCAAGGTCAAGTTCTCTGACCAAGTTCTCAGCACAAAGGAGGTTTGCTCCAGAGACACAGAGGGCAGGGATAAGGATACAAGATGGGAAACAGGAAGGGAGAGGAAGAGGGAGTACGGGAAGGGGACCAGGAAGAGGAGGAAGGGATATTTCCCAGAGGATAGGGGGAGACAGACATGGCACTTAGGCAAATGGCGGTTTATAAAGGTAAAATGGGAAGCTTTGTGTTAGGATGAGGTGTCTAAGTTTAATTGGGCATATTAGTTAGGTGAGCCAGAGGGGGCTTCTGATTGCTGGATCTCAATACATTGAAAGCTGGATCTTGGTAGTCAGCCTCACTAGGAAGAAGTGGCCAAATAAGGGAATGGACCTTGGGGACTAGTTTCAGGAATGTAATATAATGGTTTTCAGCAAGGCAAAGGGTATTGGAGAGAAGGGCAACACCTGTCAGAGTCATATGATCATGTGGGCTACTGTCCCTTCAGTCAGTTACTTAAAGATTCATCTCTTGGTAAAAGTAGAATTTTATTCATTGCCGGATTTCAAAATTTCAAGATATAATATTTAAGTGTTTCTAAGAAGCACTGGTGAGATGGCTCCGAAGGTATCACGCCTGTCATTCAGCATAATGACCTGCATTCAATCCCTGGAACCCATACAGGAAAGCAGAGGACAGTGGCACACATGTACGATCACAACAGTCCCACGGAGAGATAGGAAATAGAGACAGAATTACTCTGAAGCTCACAGAGCAGCTAGCATGGGGAATTAGGAACATCAGAAACAAAGAAGACTTTGCCTGAACAAGGTAGAAGACAAGAACTGACTCCTTAAATCTGTTTCCTGACTTCCACATACATGCCTTAGTGAAAACATGCCTGTATGTGTATGGGTACACACACACACACACACACACACACACACACACAATTGTCTGTTCCTTCCTATTTCAGAGACAGCTGCATCTTCTCATTCAGGGCCAGCCTTATCCCTGGGACAGAAGGGTAAAGTTTGGAGGGAAGAGATTTGGTAGTATTGGGTGCCTAGTCACTAGGGATGCCTTTAACTTGGGCCAAGTAGATACTAGTCCCATCAAGGATCCCTTCGTTGACATTGAGTACACACTATACATGTTCTAATATGGCTCTACTCATAGAAAGTTCCATCACACAGTCAAGGCTGAGAATAGGAAACTTGTCATCAACAAAACTATTTCCATCTTGCAAGGGTGAGATCCCGCCAACATCAAATGGGGGACGGTTGGTACTGAGTATGTTGTGGATTCCACTGTGTGTTAATTACCATCTCTACTCCTTCTACTGATACATCCATGTTTGTAATGGGTGTGAACCATGAGAAATATGAAAACTCATGAAATAGTGTCAGCAATGCCTCCTGCATCACCAACTGCTTTGGCATTGGCCAAGGTCATCCATGATAACCTTGGCATTTTGGAGGGACTCATGAGCATAGTTTATGTCATTACTACCACCAAGAAGACTACAGATAGCCAATACTTCTAGGAAATTGTGGTTCAATGGCTATGGGGCTGCATAGAATATCCCTTAATCCACTGGTCCTTCCACGGTTGTGGGCAAGATCATCCCAGAGCTGAACAGGAAGCTCACTGGCATGGTTGTTCATGTTCCTACCCCTAACATGTAGTAGATCTGACCTTCTTTCTGCAAAATGCTGACAAATACAATGATCTCAAGAAGGTGATAAAGTAGGTGTGGGTGGGTGCCCCTAAATGACATCCTGAGCTACACCCAGCTTGTCTCTCGAAACTATAACAGGGATGACTCTCATTCTTCCACCTTGGATACTGGTGTGTCAATGACATCAACAGCCCCAGCAAGACTGTTTAACTAATTGGTTACAGCAACAGATTTGAGGACCTTGTGGTTCATTTGGCCCCCAAGGAGTAGGAAGTTTTGAATTGCTCATCCCAGCAGGAACAGAGGAGGAAAAGGAGGTCCATAGCTGCCAGGAATTCATCCACAAGCTCCTCCCTTCACAGATTCCAGTGCAGAAAGTGAGAAGGAGAGGGGCTTAGGAAACCCCCTTTTGTCCCACACCGTCAATTAAGTTCACTATACCCAGAAAAATTATAAATAAATGAATAGAATATGCATTTAAATTATGTACTCTATTTAAGGAAACAAGCTTAGTTTTGATAATTTTTCCTAACATCAGATTGGTAATTCTAAATTTAAATTCAACAAAAATTTAAATAAAAAATCTAGTAGTCATCAAATTTAAAAAGAAATTACTTCTTCCAGAGGATCCATTATAGTTCTGTTTTTATTTAGATGTTTTTTGTGTTAAAAGTGTAGTAAGGAGTCTGCTATTTTGTTCTGGCCGTCCAGAACCGAGATAACCACAGAGAAGCTATATTATTTAAAACACTGTTTGACCCATTAGCTCTAGCTTCTTTTTGGCTAACTCTTATATTAATTTAACCCATTTCTATTAATCTGTATATTGCCACACAGCAGTGGCTTACCAGGTAAAATTCCCAGCATGTCTCTGGCGGCTCCATGGTATTCCTCTTGACTCTACCTGTCTTCCTCCCAGCATTCAGTTCCATCTTCCCTGCCTACCTAAGTTCTGCCCCATTAACAGGCCAAGGCAGTTTCTTTATTCATTAATGTTAATCAGAGCACACAGAGGGGACTCCCACATCATAAAAGAGTCTTTATTTTTTTCTTAATACTTTTAATTTCCAAAAAAGTCTTGAGTATCACCAAAAGTGAGATTTAAATCACAAAGTCCTGAGCCTTGCCTGTGACTTCCGGGCACTGGGTGCGTCGAGCTCCAGTGTTCAGCACTTCCTTGCCTTGCATGCATTAATGGCTGTGGAATACACATCGTATGAAGGCCTCACATTCTTTCCTGATTCTGAACTTTTGCAAATTGAGAAAAGAGATTTTAAAAACAAAGATGAATCATGGGCTTCATGACTGAAGGAGGAATGTGGGGAGAGTTTCATATGTCTTGGGAATGATGCTATTCTAGGTCAAGATGCTACTGATGGGACCCCTCTGCTGCTGTGTGCATTACTCAAGAATGAAATATCAAAGACTCAGGAGTAGAAAGCTAGTCAAGCATGGTGGCATATGCCCTTAATCCCTGTACTCTTAAGGCAGAGGCTGGCAGTTCTCTGTGAGTTCGAGGCCAGTCTGGCCACTCTGGCCAGGATAGCCAGAGCTGTACAGTGAGACCCTGTCTCAAAAACAAAAAGTAAAAAGACAAACAAAACCCAGAAAACTATTATAATTTAAAATCATAATATAAAGATACTGTTAAGAATCATAACAACTTGGGATTTAAAAAAAAGATGGGTGTTGAAGTCCTTAGTCCCAGAACTTGGGAAGCAGAGGCAAGTGAGTTCAAGGCTAGGCAGGTGGGGTAACATAACAAGATCCTACCTCAAAAACAAAATGAAACAATAACATCACCCCTTCTGGTAATTATTAAATAAATATGGTAAATATGAAGTTGTGAAGCACACCTAGAATTCACGTACCCTGTCATCAACATGTATGTGTACATGCCCTAAAAAGCTATAGTAACAATCCCCAAATGTTTTATTAAAAACAATTATTTAAAAAATTACTCTCTTAAGTTATACATTCAAGGGAGGCAGTAACAAAATTAGTCATAGTCTTTTGGGGAACTAGACAGTTGGAGACCCTAGGTCAACATGGTTCTGTCACTGCTGATGTTGGAAATGAGAAGACATGGTGATTTTCACACAGCAATTAAAATTCCTTTCCAGAGTGATCCAAGCCATTTTGATTCACAGTCGTTTTTCTAAAGATATGGCTAGAGGGCCACGAGAGGCACGCGCCACCAGTCATTCAAAAAGACATGGAAAATGGCTGTACTGACAGCCTTCAGGAACAAAAGGGATGGCACTGTGCCGAAGTAGAAAGTCACCTTGAATTCCTGACTGCCTACATGTCACTTCCATAGCGGGTTCAGCGTTGACAGATGGCTCCTTCTCTCCCCAGAAGGTACAGATGGTACTGATGTGCCCCTCATCCTCTGTGCTCGTAGACTGGGGAATGGAATCTGTCTATCTATGTGTCTAGGCTGACTGACCCAACTTGTGTGAGTTTACTGGGTATGTATCTGACTCCAGGTTCTTCAATCCCAAACAAACACTAGATGGAAGATATCCCTGCCCAATATGCATTTATGCTGTGGATTATACTCATTGTTAATAATAAATCTAATTGGCTGATAGCAGGACAGAAAGAGATTGGACAAGACTGCAGTGATGGAGCTGCAGGCAGACCTGTTTTTCATCCTGCCCAGCTCCTGCACGGCTAGCTTAGCCCCGGAAATAACAACACACAAATTGTATTCATTTAAATACTGCCTGGCCCATTATTTCTAGAGAGTTAGTTACTGGCTAACTTTCACATCTTGATTAACCCATTTCTAATAATCAGTGTAGCACCACGAGGTGTGGCTTACCGGGAAAGATTCAGCATGTCTGACCTGGTGGCTGGCTCCATGGCGTCTGCCTCATAGCCCTCTTCCCAGCATTCTGTTCTGTTTACTCCACCTACCTAATTTTCTGTCCTATCAAGGGGCCAAGGCAGTCTCTTTATTGACCAATGAAAATAACACAATAGACAGATAACCCTACTCCATCACAAGACAGCCTGAGACTGGGAGAATGTTGGGAAGAAGAAGGACAGAGTCAGATAGTTGCCAGCAAATGCAGGGAAGCAAGATGAGAATGCCATACTGAGAAAAGGTACCAAGCTACAGAGCAAAGTATAGTTAGAAATATGGTTTAATTTAAGTGTAAAATTTTGTTAGTAACAAGCATGAGCTATTGGCCGAGCATTTATAAGTAATATTCAGCCTCTGAGTTGGTTATTTGAGACTAGGCAGTTGGGAGAGAAACATCCAATTATACATGTAGTGTAATCAAGGAGTTAGATCTGCAGCTGAGGAGAATGTCTTAAGAGACAACCAGAGTTAGAAACAGGAAACAAGGACTCACGTGAGAGTTCCAGGGAGCTGACTTTAGTGACTTGTGACAAGGAAAGTTGGGCTTCATTGGACAGAACATAGAAGAAATGAGTAGTGAGAAAGAATACAAGAGGAACTAGGAAAGAAGAATCCTCACATGAAACACTGTGGTCTTGGCACTCAACAGAGGGATGGGTTCAGACGGGCTTGCTGCTTTCTGTGATGTCTTGCAATAGAAGATGCAAAGACCCCTGGTCTCCTGCAGGGGCGTGCTCTCTGTCGAGCCATCTGTTGCACAGAAAACCCCACCTCTTGCCTAGATCAGCAAAACTTAGTGTCCGAGACAATTCTTTAATGGTGAGGTTCAAGAAGGGAGATGAGTGGTTGCTTCTGACCAAGAAAGACCATGAAAAACATTAGCAAAGGTTCTCATTGGAACAGACGTCAAACGAGGACTCTAGGTCCTACAAGGTAAACAGAATAGGAGATGTAAAATAGCGTGAGAAGACAACGGAGGTACATCTGGTCACCGCGCAGTGGTAGCGATTGTTCAGGGACTACGTCCTGGCAGGAACAAGATCCAAACCATCTTAAAAGAAGTATAAGGGATGGCAAAAGGCTCAGTGAGTAAAGGCGCTTGCCACCATACTTGATGACCTGAGTTTGATCCCTGGGACCCACATGGTAGAAGGAGAAAACTGACTCCCCAAAAGTTGTTCTCTGACCACCACACATGATCTGAGGTACATATGTGTGTCCCCTCCCTTCTATACACATACAAAAAGTAACACAAATTTTACAGAGAAATATAAGAGTTATAGCATAGATGTTTGTTGTAGGTGGAAGGTAAACTATGAACAAGAAGCAAGGGCACCAGGGTGGGAATCAGAGAGTCATTGGGCATTTGTTCAGTGCCGTTGGACCCCAAGCCAAAGGCCAGAAGAGGTAAGAGGTGAGCCAAGAAGGAAAACAGATCAGAATCCTGGAACATGTTTGATACCACAGTAATTAATTTGGATGTTTCTTTGTTGTCTTAGTCTGTTTGGGCTCTATAAGAAACTTAAGAGTAATTCATAAACAAAAAAATTAATTTCTCCTAGTTCTGGAAGCTAGGGATTCCAGGGCCAAGGTGCTAGCAGATTGGTGTTTGCTCTCTTCTTTGTTGATGGCACCTCTAGTTGTGTCTTCGCCCAGTGGAAGAGGGGCAGAGATGCTCGTTTGTTCATTTTGTTGAAGACACTCAATTCATTTATACTCTACAGTCTTTTGGATATCATCACTTTCCCATGGGCCTGGCTTTATAGACCAGTGACGTTGAAGTGAATGGGGAAGAGAAATCAGGAAATGTAGGAAGCTCAGGAAATGTGGGAGTTTGACCTTAACAAACTGCATGAGACTGGCAGGTCAGAGCCCAAAGCTTATTTTTCCTATTCGCTCAAGGAATGTATGAGCTGAACTAAAACTGAGATAACAATGCTAAGGAACCCAGATTGAAAGTTGTGGTGATATTTTGTTTGTATTCTAACAAATAAAGCTTGCCAGAAGATCAGAGTGCAGAGCTAAACCATAGAGACCAGACAGTGGTGGCACACACCTTAAATTCCAGGACTTGGGGAGGGGGCAGAGGCAGATGGATCTCTATGAGTTCAAAGCCACCCTGGGCTACACTAGATTGATCCAGTCTCAAAGAGAAACAGACCCAGGCAGTGGTGGCCCATACCTTTAATCCCAGCACCAGGGAGGTGGAGACAGGAAGTGATATAGCTGGGCAAAGAGAGGAATGTAAGGCGGGAGGAGACAGGAGCTCAGATACAGTCTGAGGTTTGGTGGAGACAATTGCAGTCTGAGGATGTAGTCTGAGCATGCATCCTGAGCATGCAGTCTTAGAATTAGTAGAGACAGGATTGTCCCTTCTGTCTGAGCATTTGGTAGCAGTTAAAGGTCTCTCTATTTGGCTGGCTGCTCTGCTTCTCTGATCTCTCAGCTTTCACCCCCTAATGTCTGACTCAGCGTTTTTATTAAGAACAGTTAGAATTCAGGCTACAGAAAGGAAAGGGGAAAATAAGCCTAGCACGTGATCACACACCTCCTATCTTGGTAGCACGTGAGTGTCTTTATTGCTCTGTCTGATACGCATAATAAAATAATAATACATAATGCTTTTGTAAATTAAGTGGCACATATCACTTTGTAGAACCTTTGTCTGTCTGATGCAGGTTGGTGGAAGGGCATCATGAATTGAATGAAAATCTGAGATTATATTTCAGACCATTAGATCCCTTCACTCCTGTCGTTGCTATAGTGGCGACCGACTGTCAGATCAAGACATGTCCCCTCCTTTGATTGGCCTCATTCCTTCCTTTTTCCCAGGGCTGGTTTCCTGAGGTGGCTCACTCACACAATCACAGTCTCAGGAATCAAGTCTTTTTGACTGCACTTTAGAGAGGCGTGGGGAGGGAACTACCTTAACAACAGAGTATAGGAACCCCCAGTCTGAATTTAGCAAATGGAAGATGGAGTAATAATTTTGAATTTTTTTTTTTTGAGCCAAGCTCTTAGATCAGAGACCAGGTCAACATTTTTCTCTTGGATTTGACAAACACAATGGCCCTTCTGAATTCTCTGCTCAAGCCAGAGTTTAGGTCAAAGCAGCTTTCTTAACAATCACTTGACATATAAGCGTATTATTTCCTTTTCTGGCCCCACAACCACTTCTGAGCCAGCTGGAGACTCTCTTCACGGATTCTCCAACAGTGTGGTCTTTATTCCCATAATTCTGCCTGTTCCCATTTCAGCCCTGGTTTTTCTTCTCTGTCATTGCTCCCTTGTCTAATCACCTTAATTGAATGGCACTTATTTCCCATAATCCTTTCCTTTGGTCTTAAAATCTCTAAGTCCTTTTTGATTTTGTTTTCTTTCTGTGAGCTAATTACTGACTCATTATGAATATGAATTTTCCATTAAGAGAGAGAAATGACTTCTAGTCAAATTGTAAAAAGTAATTTTATATTTTTACATACTCCTCCTACTTTACGATTTAGATACAAGGCATAAGCCATGGAGAAGAAACACTACTAACTTGAAACTCTTGTAGCTTAAATGGTAGCATTTTAGTAATTCTGTAACTTTCATCTTAAAACACAACTGAACTAAAAAATGGGTGACTTTCTTTGGACATTAGAAATGAGCTCTTGAGAGCTGAAATTCCAGGCCTATGTGGTTCTGGATCAGAAAATATGAAGTAGCTTATACTGAACACGGGTTTCTGGGATCATCCACAGATGTTGAAGGACTAGACACAAGTTTTATTGAACCAGGCACTGGAATGCAACCTGTATTTCAAATACCACCTTAAGGCCTTTTGAAGTACAGTGGGTTGTCTTCTGGACTAGGGTAGGAAAAGATGTGGAAGCAACTTCCAAACTCCCACAATAAAAGAAAAAAAGAAAGACAAAGAAAATGAAAATGAATTCTGCACAAACAAGCCTCCGAATTAGGAACTCCAAACACATAAATAAATCTAATGCTAAGAAAGACATAAATTCTTTAGAAATGAAGTCAATTTATGGTGAATTATAATGATGAATATTAGGATGCTCATCTCATTGCCCTTATAAATCTTAAGAGTGCTTTTTTTAGACATAAAGTATTTAAGGATTCAGGCAATGTGTTTGCCTTATTATGAGAGTTATTAATTGCAAGCAATGAGTACCCAGGTAACAAGTGCTCTACCTTTAGACCACTACCCCATAATCATTTTAATAAGGAGGGTTCTATGCACCAAAGGGTTTGTAAGATGATGGCAGTGTGTTTTTTTTTTATTTTACCTTGACCCCTATTCTTAATTAATTTTATTATTTTAATCTAACAGGAACATTAAGCTGTTTATATTTAAGATATTCAAGGAGAAAAAGAAAGGTATACATTTATTACAAATAAAGAACTGTAAAGCCAAAATAACAAATACAATCTAAAATAAAAGGAATGAATACGAAAGCTTGGACATAGGAAAAAAATTCTTTGAAAAGTAAAATATCATCCTTGCAGGGGTAATTAATAAACTGGAAGGTAGCGGTGAAAATTTTATTCAGAGTGGCAAAAGGTAACAGGCACACTGGGGAGACAATGAGTCACAGAGGACCACGCTACTTTAGATACATTTTGAGGGTGTGTATCCGTTCCTAAACACTATGTTATATTTAAAGAAAACCTACATATGTAGTAGGATTACGTAAAACATGCAAAAGAATAATAAATGCCAGATTCAAAAAAAGCCGTTTCTTCTGAAGTAGGATGGGGGTTGGGGTGAAAAACATCATTTTGGCGCCATCTCACCGTTCCTTGGCTTCCTGTTACGCTCCTTAGAAAAATGCTTCTGAAGCCCGCAGGTTTCTCTGGGACACAAATATAATCTATCTGCTACCTGGCCTTTCACTACATGTCATTACCATCTTCTGTAAATTACCAGGCAAATATGTCACCTAGAGCTACTTTCCCCCAGTTATTATATATCTTAAGAAATATAATAAAATGTTAAGATCTATTGGGACGGCATGATGGGTAACAGCCTCCGTTTTAGTTTTATTGATATATTTCTTTGTCAAGTGGAAAAATTTCATGAGTACGTCAATTTATGAGGTAAAAAATTCTAAGAAGCCAGGTAATTAGCCTAAGTGTTTCTAGCTCTGTCTGTCGACAGAGCTGCTCCTAGTGTATGAGCATCTCCAAATCTCTCTGGGGCTTAGTTACCTCCTCTGTGTGGAAGCAAGATGGCAGCCATGGCGCGTTCAGCCCAGCCGTGTTACAGGAACATCCAAACAAATACGACAGCGATGCAGGTGCCGAATCAGCTTCACAGCGATAAGGAAACCCTGGGAGTGACCACAGTGGCTGCTCTTAGGAAAGCAAACGGAAAATGCTGAGGGAGAAGGCAAAGTTGCCCTCCATCCCGCCTCCAATTGCAATTAACACCACTGTGTTCTGCTTGAAGGAGGAGGAAGAGAACAGAGTTTAGCGCTTTGACGTGCTGGACCAGGTGCACTGCCGTGAAATCCGTGCTCAGCCGAGCCCATCCTACTGCCAGGCCAGTATCAGTGTGCTGAGCAAAGGTGGACATTGGAGCTGCGTTAGACCAGATGGCGGATAGCTTCTACCACCCTTCTCCTAACCTGGGAGCCAGGTCTCAGGATTCCACCTTTAAGGAAAGGCCTGGTACCCAGCAAAGGCTTTTGTGTTGGAGCCCAGTGCCAGACCGTTCATGGTGAAGCTCATCACTCAGTATAACCTGGAGGGTCAGGATTAGCAGTCCTGGCCTATCTAGAGATCTGTGTGCCAGCTAGAACTCGACTTTTATGCTACATTCTGTGTTGTTTTGCTTTCGTTACAGCGGCTGTACTTTAAACTGCTAGCAGCCAGGCTGAGGCCACATTCTAGGTCCCCCAGAGAATGGTTCTAACTAAATCTCTAGGGTGAAAACCTGTGAACTCAGAGAGTTAGAGTAGCAACTGGCTAACTTTCTTTGCTGGCATCCTAGACTTCCACGCCACCCAACTAAAAAACCCACGTTAATTTTATTTAATTAACACAAATGCAATACATCTTTACATAGTTAACAAATGCAGCACATCTTTGCCTGCTTAAAAATATTTTCACAACCATCAAGTCTAGCTTGAGTGGACCAGAGGCAAACCCATCTCTGTGATTGTGAGGCTCAAAGATGCAGCTTACCCTTAGCCTTGATGAGGGACTATCTTCATCAACCATCCACCAACCTCAAATAGCATAGCTATCACTAACCCAGTTCTCAAAGGGAGGGTTCCAGATCTTTCTCAATTTGCTTCCTATTAGCATAGACCTCCTTCCTATTAGCATAGATTCATGTTTTTACCTATTGGTATTGGCAGGCTATTAGCTTAGGGTACGGCATATCTTGGTAGCACTGGCAACCCTGGTATGACATAAAGGTCTGGGGCTGGTACATTCACAGTGACTGCTAATGCTTGGGCAGAATTCCTTAGTGTTTAAAGCTAGAAACATACAGACCTACCCAGGCCCAGGGAGAGGCTTTTGGTACTAGACTACTTCTGTGTTGTTTCTTGTTTGATTTGAGCAAAACTTGAATAGTGCATTTTGGGAAAGGCTTAGTCTTAGATTGCCCTCCAGCATTGAAATAGTGACTGCATGTCAGCAGCTGATCCCAGCAACTGTGGACCTGGGCTCCATCCAGCGCTGAGGTAGTGTAAGCGACTGTAGACTCAAGGAAAGTGAAGAGGCTGCTTGGAGCTTCTGGAAAGACAGGAACAAAACAAAACCAGGTTAGAAAGAGAAGAATGGGACTGATCCCTCAATCCAAGTCATGTCCCAAGAACTTTGAGAAACTCATGACCTTCTCTCATAAGGTGTCTAAAAATGGCCAAATAGTAATCGATATGGGAGAACTCTTGGAGAATTTACAACTGTTTCAACTTCCCAGCTGATACTTTCCAGGACAGGAGAGAATGGTATAATATGTCCAAAGTACTGAAGGAACAAGCCAAGCACTCTGAATGAGCGGAGCTATTCTTTGGAGATGAAGGTGTGATGAAAATCCCCAGACTAGCAAAAACATAGAGAATAAATTTTCACAAGCTCCATTCTGTAAGAAATGCTAATGGAGGCCTTAATGAATGTTAATGATTAAGAAGAAAACCAGGAAAGACTAAACTCATTGGTAAGGGGGTAAAAAAACAAATTCAAAAGACTCTGTTTAGTAAGAACAGTACATAAACCACTCATATTTGACTATAAAAACTAAAACACCACACAAAAATATTAAATATGTTGATATGTTTTACAATATAGAAAAACTCTAAAGCGGGATGGCAAAAACCCAAACTTGTGGCCCGCAGGAGTGGTGGCGCACGCCTTCAATCCCAGTACTTGGGAGACAGAAGCAGGCGGACCTGTGAGCTTCAGACCAGTCTCTGCATAGGGAGTTTGAGAAAAGTCAGGGCTACCTAGGGAGACCTTGCCTCAAAACAAGCAAAAACCTCAACCTAGAGCTGATGGTTGATGTGAAGGGGCCCAGTCCACCATGGGCGGGGGCATCCCAGGGCAAGTAGTCCTGAGTGTATAAAAAACGCAAACTAAGCAAGCAAGGAAGTCAGGAGGAGCAAGTCAGTAAGCGGTGTTTCTCCGTGATTTCTGTTTCAGTTCCTGCCCTGGCTTCCCTCAGTGATGAACCTGCAAACTGTAAGCATAAGTTAACCCTTTTTCTCTCCATGTTGTTTTTGGTTGTTGAAGGAGGCTGCTTGTTCATTCCCGGCTGCTCAGCCCCAAATAATCACACTGAAACTGTACTAATTAAATCAGTGCTTGGCCAATTAGCTCTGGCTTCTTTTTGGCTACCTCTTACATATTAATTTACCCCATTTCTATTAATCTGTGTATCGCCACACGACAGTGGTTTACCAGCAAGATTCCAACTGGTGTCTATCTCTGGCAGTTCCATGGCTTCTCTCTGACTCTGCCCTTCTTCCTCCCAGCATTCAACTTAGTTTTCTCTGCCTAACTAAGTTCTGCCCTGCTATAAGTCCAAAACAGTTTCTTTATTCATTAATGGTAATCACAGCATACAGAGGGAAATCCCACATCATTTGGTCAGTTTTGTTTTTGTTTTTAATCACAGTAACAGAAAACAAATGAGAACAGAAATTGGTACCAGGTTCACAGGGAATTCCTGTGACAGACATGACCATGCTGCTTTGGAAAAGGTTGTGGAAAAAGTTCAGGACTTTGAGCTGGAAAAGCCACTGAGGGACCCTGGAAGACAAGAATACTGAGAGCAATATAAAGGATGAAGACATGGCATATGAAGTTTCAGAGGGAATTAAAAACTCTACCAGTCTCCAAAGCTACAGAGAAACCCTGTCTTGAAAAAAAAAGCAAACAGATGTGTGTGAGTGCACACATGTGCATATGTGCGTGTGTGTGTGTGTGTGGTTCTGGTCAGCTGGGGCTGAAGAACCAACTGTGAGTAACAAGAGACCAACACCACTGAAATGAAACCCTTCCTTCACTGGGACAGTTAATGCCAGTCTGCTGAGGCCAAGAAGTCAGTGGTGGTTAACAAGGGAAGACATCTCTGAGATCTTCCAGGAGTATTTCTTCAAGGTTGGCACACAGAAGAAAGGGGGTCAGGGTGCATCTCACGCTGGCATCCAAACCTGGTGAAATGTATGAGTCTCCCACACAGCACTGGTTTTGAAGGCATGAAGGGTTCACGGAGAGCAGCTGAGGCTTGGCACTGTGAGAGACCAGGCAAGGCCATTGGTGAAGGGGTGGCCTCAGTTGTAGCAGCAACCGTGGGATTGAAGGGGTTTGGAGAAGGCTGAGGTTTTGCAAGGTGAGGGGCCAGGAGGCCATCGGTTAAGGTGCAGCCTGGTAACCCTGGTATATTGGATTCTAGGACCATGAGATGACAGCTAAGGAGAGCAGCAGCCAGCCTGAGCCTATGAGATGAGCTATGAGTATTGCTGCTGGCAGAGCTGAAGAAGCAGGGCTGCCAAGGTGCTTCAGAGGACTGCAGATCATGGACAGGAGCTTAGAAGCCAATCGGTGAACTCATTACATTGTTGAAGTTTGGTTTTGCTTCCATTTGATTATGGCTATGCCTTGGTTCTTCCTTCTTTGAGTCATAAAGTATATATCTTATTTTTTATTTTACTGTTGCCCACTTAAAAGACTTCTGTCTTTTAAGGAGACATTGGACTTTTAAAGAAAACTTGGAGAAGTGTGAAGTTTTTTTGGGTTGTTTTTTTTTTTTTTTTAAAAAGAATGTGGGACTTTTAAAGTTATACTGTGTTTTCTATTGTGGTATTAATACTAATTGACATCCTGGGCACAGACAAGAAAGGAAAAGCTTGTGCTTTAAGTGATGTGTTCGTGTGTCACGTTAACAAGGGGGCACCTGCGTTTTTATCAACTTCACACAAGCTAGGGTCACCTGAGAGGAAGGAACCTGAGCTGAGATTGGCACGTAGGCAAACCTACAGAGCATTTTCTTGGTTGATGATTGATGTGGAGGAGCCCCGCCCACTGTGGTAGTGCCACCCCTGAGCTGGAGTCCTGGAGTGTATAAGAAAGAAACCTGACCAAACCTGGACTAGCAAGCCAATGAGAAGCATTGCTCTGCTTCTGCTCCTGTCTGCAGGTTTCTGCCTTGACTCTCTTCTGCCCGGACTTCCCTTCATGATGGACTGCAAACTACATGATGAAGTAAAAACTGTCCTCCCCAAGTTGCTTTCAGTCATAGAGTTTTATCACAGCAATAAAACCATAAGACACCCCCCAAACCCGTACTATAGTCTATGACATTCCTAGGCATTGGCTTTTGACAAGGCTGACAGCACCAGACATTAATTCCTTTCTGTGCAGAATGTCTCCAGTCCAATCAGAAAGTGGTTGATTCCCCATAAAAGCCAATTCACTATTGTACCCGTGGACTATCTTGCACGACAGGTGGGGGACACAGCGTGATGAGTCCGTTACAAGGTAAGTTCACTGATGACCTTTCCTACCAGCAGCCCGCATATCACTTTCTGGTACTATGGAGAAGCTAGACAGCAGGGAGTGATATTGTCATTTTTCTGTGTCCTCGAATCAAAGTGTGTTGTGTCCGAGTCTTGCCATCTAGCTATAGACGACAATCAAGAGCAATAGTCACGGCCTCTGATGTTTTGGAGGCCTTTGGGGCATCCCTGACCAAGACCTCATAGAAGATCTCCTACATCTGGCATCTAGATTTTCATCCAAAAACCCATGCCTTCTGGGGGAAGCATTGTCCATCCAAGCAGCATACCTCTGTTTAAACTTTGCACCCATGATTATTGCTGATCTATTCACAGTAGCTAGGAAATTGTTTCTGCCTAAATATGCAGCAAGTGAATAAAGGGCTAGTGAAAACATGCCACATACAAGGGAATTTTATTCAGCTATAAACAAGGTGAAATTATGAAATTCATAGGAAAGTAGATGGAACTGGAAAGTATGCTAGTAACTGAAGTCACCTGGACCCAGAAAGACAACTGCATCACATTCTTACTCATAGCTGAACCCTAGCTTTGAATTTTTAGATTTGTGTGTTTAATTTACAGTGTCTTCAGAGGTCAGGAAACTAGAAAGTGCCTGTGAGGGGAGGTGGGAGTGGGGAGAAATCTTTGGAGGGGAGAAGACAGTAGAACACGAGTGATCTAAAGGGAGAAGTGGGGATTTCTGGGGGAGTCTGGAGGCTGAAGGTTTAAGCAGAGAGGAGAGCAGCTGGATGGGGGAGGGGTGTTAGGGAAAGGGTTAACCAAAACTAAGAACACATGAAGAAGGCTTATGAAAATCCCATACTTGGTGAACTAATTCAAAATAATTTGGGAGAAAAAAAAAACAAAAAACAAACAAACAAAAAAAAAAACCTCTTTCCCATGCACTTGTAATGACTCTCTGAAGCCTGGCCACAGATTTCAAAGGTGTCCAGGAATGTTGAGAATTCCCGCACTAAGATGTGTCACGTGGGTCTGACTCAACACTTTAACACCTAGGCTTGCATTCTTGTGGAAGGAAGAACAGTCTTCCTGCTCCTGCTCCTTCCCAGCACAAACTCGCAGAATCAGTGAATGAGTGCGGAGGACGGGACAGTCAATGAGTCAATCCTAACAGAGAGCGCCCTTCCCTGGTCGGTTCCAGTAATGATGCTGTTTCGGGTGAGGTCCTTTGCGTTCCACCGAAACCGGGGGAGTGCCCCAGGCACAGCCAACCTAGAGCACGCATTTCAATGATAAAATGTCTCTTTTGGAAAAGACAGAAACACACCTCTAATTAAGCAGGTCCGGGAAGCAGAGCTGTGACGTGTCCTCGAACCAGTGAGTGTCCTTGTGTAGCCTTGTTCGCCTTTCCTGTCCTGTGGGAACAGAAGCCCCCGTGAGAAAGCAGGCCTGCTACAGATAAGGTCCTATATTTTGCCAGATTATTCTAGGCTCTCAAGAACCCCAATCAACTGAGAGGCCAGCCCTGTGTGGAGTGTTGTTCCCGTGGTTCCTTCCGACGCGCCAGCGCTCACTGACTCTAAGGAGCGCTCAGCTGGTGAAAATGAGATGAAGTTCACAGTATCGTGCTTCAGAAAAATCGCGCTGTATTAGCGGCGCAGAAGCCAGCGTCCATCCTTGGTTGCAGGCACTTCCCGTTAACAGTCGATATTTATGTAAGCGCAAGAGAAGTGAATTTACTGGGGTGGGGGCTGGTAAACAACACAGGGAAACCCGTGTAAATTTAAGGGGGCTGTGAAAACGAGGTGCTTGGCTGTGATTACACAGTGTAATCAAGGTATCGGTGTCATGCCAATCAAATAGTTCTGGCTAACCCACCTTATATAATGCTCACTGTCGTTCTTAATGCCAAACCAAAGAGTGACTAATGACATACGTCCTGGGTCCAGGTGCCTTACAAGTGATAGTTAAGGTCTAGAGATGCTTTTGTGGCTCTAGCATCATCCTCTAATTATCCCCCTTAAGCTCTGTGGGTAGACGCTTTCTCATAAGCTAGGCAAACTAATAGAATACAGATTCAGTAATGGAAGAAAAGTATGTCCCTTTTCCTTGATCTCCACCAAATTTCTGTCCTACTCTGCAAATGTGGCTGCTAGGAACCAAATTTGGTCCTCAGGAGGGACAGGATCTGAACCTCTTTGTTGGTCTAAGGTAACATTTGCCTCAGCAAAAAAATTTTGTCTTAAAGAAATCCATTGTCAGGCAGAGCTGGCGGTACAGGCCTGAAATCCTGCTGCCAGAGCAATCCCCATGTAACAGAGAGTTACCTAGTGTGCTATGCTCCCAAGCTAGTGTGCTAGTTCAGATCTCGGGGGCTTGACAAAACGCAAGCTAACTTGTAGCTTACACAGATCTACGTGGTGAGAAGGGTTGGAAAAGAAGGGCATGCTCCTCAGAGCCACTCAGAGACCCACGACAGAGGCCCTGCCATCTTTCGCAGGTTTGTGAGGTCACTCTGTGTGTGACATTGTGTGTTATTGCTCAAAACTATTTCTCTGACTTTCTAGCTTGTCTGGTATTGAGCTAACTTATTTTATATAAACTAGTCAGGAACATAAATGAGCCAAGATAGTAAATGGCATATTTAGCAAAATACAGTTCAAGAATAATTTCATTTGCTCTATAACTTAGAGACAATACATCAAATAAGTTTAAAGAGAGGAGGGTCACAGATTAAAATAAAAAGTAAAAATAGCCTATAAGACGGTGGTGGATAGTGATTTAAGCCAATTGCCCACAGGTTAGTTTTTTGGGGAGAATTAACTGTCAGTTTTTGTGCTTTGGGGCCTTAGAAAAGGACTGGAAATAGTTTACCACAGAGCATACAGCGCAAATCAAAAATAGGAATTTTCTAAAAATGATGTCAAGTAGAAAATAATAGAACAAGACCAAAGGGAAAGCTGTTTGCCCCTAGCCCCTAAATCAGTGGCTCCCAAACCAGAAACAAATGTCTAAATACTCAGCAAATGCTTCTTTTCTGTAAGCATTTAATACTTTATTGGTTTTCAAAATGATTAAAGCTAATACATTGGCGGGCAGCTAAATAGGACCTAAATTTTTCCAGGGATGTCTATCAAGGCGATGTTGATGAGCTCAATCTTTAGCATCCTTGGCAGCATCTCATGGCCACGAAAGCAATGAAATGACACTAGCACTGCTTCTGTGGTATCTTTGCCACGTGATGACCGAGGACAATGCATTGGTGGAGAAAATAATCACTCAGGAGCTATATTAATCACAACACTGCTCGGTCTAGTAGCTTATGCATATTTCTAGATCACTCTTACGTCTTAAATCAACCCATCTCCATTAATCTGCGCATCACCACGAGGTCGTGGCCTACTGGCAAGGTTCCGGCATCTGTCTCCTCTGGTGCTACACGGCATCTCACTCACTCTGCCTTCTTTCTCCCAGCATTCATCTTTGTTTTCCCGCCTAGCTCTATTCTGCCCTGCCATAGGCTCAAGCAGCTTCTTCATTAACCTATAAAAGCAGCACATATACAGAAGGACTTCCTACATCATTTGAAGACAAAGTAAAGTCTTCAGTCACTTGATCTTTTTGTTTTTAATAAGTAAAATAAAATTATAGCTGGTTTGTGTGAAATCTTTATGATTTTATTTCCAATCATAGTTTTAATGTGCATATTCGAAATCCTAACACTTAATTTGCATAATTGAATTTTCCTTTTTGGCCAATACATATAAAGAAATAGGATCATACCAAATGGGGAAAAAACAATCAGCAGTCACTTCTGTGTCATAGAAACTTTGTTACTATCTGAACCTTGATATAGAACTCTGGTCTTCAGATCCATCATCCATACATTGTTTGAGAAATCATTCCTCTGCTTGTGAGTACTGCCATAAAGATACCAAACATCCCTCACAGGTATTTGGGGACCAGGGAACTTCCTCAGCCTGAACTACCTAGGAGTCACAGCTTTTGCTTGTTTCTCCTGGGGACAGAGTTTCTTCTTGGACCCTCTTTGCGTCTTCTTGCTTGCATCCTTCACAGTGATAGTTCAGGGTTGAACATTTGTTCCTTGCTTTTCAACCTGCTTCTAATCATTCTCCAACCAAACAACCCCAAGTAGAAATATGATTGGGTCAGGATTACTGGAGTCGTGAATGTGTTTCCTGCTTGGCGATCTTTGTTTGGATACCATACTGTGGGTGGTGATGGTCACGGTGTCCCCACCACAGTGCAGTTACAGTGAGCATTTGACCTCATAGTCATTCATTTAGGAGACTTGCTGTAATCGCGACAAAGGGCAGCTATGGCAATACCTGTTAGTAGAGAAAATGGTGTTTGTTAACTCACCTGGAAGTCAGTGGTAGGACTGTTTCTTCTAGTTCTGTATGTGCTCCTAACAGCTTTCCCCAAGCTGGAGAATGCCCTCTTGCGGTCTTGAGTCACATCTCACTAATGAAGCCCTGTTAAGATTTACTGCACAAATAGTCTTGCCTATCTTTTCTAACTTTCCTGTATTCTTCTGGTTTGGATCACCATCATCTCCCATCCAGATTATTACACCTGCCTTTTAACTCTCCAGTTCCTTCAGGCTCTCTCTTTCATCCATAATCTTTCAAAAACATCATGGTCATGTGGTTCCTATGCTAAAGACCTCAATGGCATTCCTCGTCCCCAGAATGAGGAGCGACTGCTTACATGGTTTCTAAAGCTCTTAATAATTTGGATATAGATTGCATTGTATCTCTTTTCCCTCTTTTCCTCTCATGTCCCACAGCCCATCCCCGATCCTACTCCAGCCACCAGGTCTTTCTCTTCATTTCCTGACTCAATCACGTGGTCCCTCGCCTCTGATCGTTACATTTCTTGTTTCTTCTACTCAAATATGCTCTTCCTCATCCTCTCCTCTCACAACTTGACTATACTGTCAAATAAAATAAACCCCATACCCTGGATCAGGGTAGATGTTCCTCCCAGCAATGCTAAAGCATCCCACACGTAACACCACTATAGCTCACTCTTGCCTATGTTGTAATTTACTTGTCAGTACCAGCCTCTGCTGTGGGTTGCATGGGGAAAGGGACGAGGTATCGAGTGAAAGAAAGTCTCTATAAGAAAGAAATACAAATATAAACGAATACCGTGGCCTGAGCATCCAGCAACAAGTTACAGAACTTCACCCAGCAACAGTAGCTGCGAAAGAAAGGTAGCATGGCATGGGGGAACAGTGATGAGGGCTTGGTCTTGCTTCTGTCTTCTGACCCATAATTCAATCTTATATATGTAGTGATATTTTGTTTGTGTTTTAACAAATAAAGCTTGCCTGAAGATCAGAGTGCAGAGCCAAGCCACTAGAGGCCAAGGAGCAGTGGCACATACCTTTAATCCCTAGACTCAGGAGACAGAAGCAGCTGGATCTCTGTGAGTTCAAGGCCACCCCGGGCTACATAAGATTGAATCTGTCTAAAAGAGAATCAGAGCTCACACAAAGGTGATCCCAGCACTTGGAATCCCACACCTTTAATCCCAGCACTAGGGAAGCAGAGACAGACTGGGCAGAGAGGAATATAAGGCAGGAGGAGACAGGAGCTCAGTGCAGTCTGAGGTTTGGTGGAGACAGATGCAGCCTGAGGACAGGATTGTCCCATCTGTCCGAGCATTGATAGAGGTAAAAGATTCTCTAGTGATTGGCCACTCTGCTTCTCTGATCTTCAGCATTAATCCCTATATTTGACTCTGGATTTTTATTATTAATACCAACTGGAATTCAGGAGATATATATATTATATAATATATAATTATAATTTATATATTATATAAACATATAATATATATAATATATAAATATAATATATAATTATATTGTATTTAGTCTTCCTGGATCTTAATTGTTTTGTTCTTTCAACTAAATTTAAGGATAAGATTGTCACTTTCACCTTTTTAAATAGGGTTAAAATGAAAACAGCACGTAATAAAGCACTTAGCACAGTGGCCTGGTACACGCACAAGACAACTCTTAGGAGTTCCCCTCCCCCTTCCAAAGCCTAACCTATATAGAAGGAGGGTATGAGAGGAGCTTCAACACTTACACTAAGTCTCAGAGGGTGGTGCTGGAGGTGGGGCAAGGACTAGTCTAAGAACCACTTTTAGCTAAGGAGGAACCAAGGGACACAGCCCCACATTTGAGCCGCCCTGCAAACTGGAGCTCATGGGTACATGTGGGTAGGGGGAGGGGATTGGCAATGTTCTCCTGGTTTAACACTGCAGTGCCTGGATACACAAAGACAACTTGTGAGTGGATGGAAAGGCAGTGAGGATGGTATGGGTGAGAGGCTCTGAGATGGTGGTAGAGGACACTTTAATGGGCAGGTAGATTGTCCAAAGACATTGTTTGAAATACAGTTCTGATTCAAATCCTTGGGAAAGGCTTACAAGTCTGCATTCCTAACAAGTCACCAGGTAATGCCTAAACGGCAGCTCCACATAACCTACTTTAAAAAGCAAAACTGTAGAAAATATCCGTTTTCCCTTGCTATTAATGATCTGATAAATGTTAGCTTCCTAACAACACTGTGTGCTTTAAAGAAATATAGTGATAAACCACCTGGGTTTGGGCTGAGGTGACTCATCAGAACATATCTTGAAATCATAATAAACAGTCTTAAATTCTTTTTCCAGTGGGGGAACCTTTGGTTTCAGGGCCTTTTGCATGTTTATCAGGATGAAGAAGGGCTCAAAGAAGGAGGAGGAGGAGGAGGAGGAGGAGGAGGAGGAGGAGAAGGAGGAGGAGGAGGAGGAGGAAGAGGAGGAGGAGGAGAATAAGCAGAATGGCTCTGTCTAGGAAGAGAATGGAGAGGACACTAAGAAGTCATATTGGAAAAATGGTCATGGAGAATGGTCATCTGCTTGCTCGATACTATACTCACCTCCTTTCATTCCTTCCCAGAAGTCCTTGGGCTTGCTTGCCAACGCTTTGGTACTTATAGTTCCTTTCTTTGTTCTCTGCAGGGGGTGTGGGATTGAAGAGGCAGACTAGTGGGACAGATCACAGCAGCATCACACTGCCTTGAAGGCCTCTGCTAGCTTCTCTTTGGCAACTGCTGAGTGTTGGGTAGGCAGGAGGCGTGGGTGGGACTCCGATTTCTATTGTCGAGCAATATGACTCCACTGCTACCCAAATCAGCAATTAAAGCAAAGAGCAATAATGGGTTGGCAACCCCACAGGGAAAGACTATGGCAGGGGAGACAGAGAAGATGCCTGGAGAAGGTGAGGAGTGGCTGGAGCAACCTCCTAGAAGAGACAGAGTTACAGAGCAAATCCATTGTCAGGTCAAACTGTATCAGCCACATCCAGGCCTGCAGTAGTTCCTAATCTCACAAAACCATAGCACAAGGGACTAGCATTAGCTTTACAACAGTTTCAGCCTAGGATCCATGAAAGGGCTTTAAGAGGTAGTGTACCCATTTGTTTTGGTTACCTGGAAACAAACTAGAGTTGCTTGGGAAGAGGCAGCCCCAACCCAGGAGTTGCCACCATCAGATTGCCTCTGGGCATGTCTGTGAGGCACTTTCATTTATTTATTTATTTATTTATTTATTTATTTATTTATTTATTTATTTATTATGTATACAATATTCTGTCTGTGTGTATGTCTGTAGGCCAGAAAAGGGCACCAGACCTCATTACAGATGGTAGTGAGCCACCATGTGGTTGCCGGGAATTGAACTCAGGACCTTTGGAAGAAAAGGCAATGCTCTTAACCACTGAGCCATCTCTCCAGCCCCCAAGGCACTTTCTTGATTGCTAATTGATGTAGGAGGGTCCAGCCATATGTGGGCAGGTGGTCTAGAGCTAGATGAGAGAGAAGTAGCTGAGTTAGCCGTGGAAAGAAATCCAGTAAGCTGCAGCCCTCTGCAGTCCCGGGTTTGATTCCTGACTCCAGGATCCCACGTGAGTTCCTGCTCTGACTTCTCAGCCATGAACTGTTACCAGGGAGTTGTAAGGTGAAACAAACCCTTTCCTCCCTGTCCTGGTTAGGTTTGTGCCAATACGACACAAGCTAGTGTCATCTGAGAAGAAGGACCCTCAATTGAGAAAATGCTGCCACTAGATTACTCTGTAAGCAAGCCTGCGGGGCATTTATGTTAACTAATAATTGATGTGGGGAACAGGGCGTGGCCTACTGTATGTGGTGCCAATTCTGGGCAGGTGGTCCCGGTAGTATAAGGCAGGCTGAGCAAACCATGGGAAGGAAGCCAATAGCCAGTGTTTCTCCATGGCTTTGGCTTCCTTTCCTACCCTGGACTGTAAGCTGTAAGATGAAATAAACCCTTTCCTGCTCAAGATGCTTTTAGTCATGATGTTTATCAAAACGACAGAAACCTTAGACATACCCCAAGTTGCTTTTGGTTGGTGCTTAATCACAGCAACAGGGAAAAGCTAACTAAGACAATGTCTGGGACTCTCCTAAAACTACATAAAAATGCTGTGTATATGTGCACAAGCACACACTTAGGGAGAAGCCATGTGTCTCTGCCAAATATTATATGGTTGTAGCACAATTAATAAAAACCCAGAGACAGAAATTGGGATTCCACCTGAAGGCCAGAAAAGCAGAACAGCCAGCCACTGGTTCATACCTCTACCTCAGTCCAAAAGGGTAATTCCCCCCCAGGAATCTCAGAATGAGACTGTGTGTGAAAACTGACTCCTCCCGTCTTATATTCCTCTCTAGTGTTGTAATTAAAGGTATGTACCACTACTGCCCAGTTTCTATGGCAAACTAGTGTGGTTACTGGGATTAAAGGTGTGCACCACAAACCTGGTCTGTAAAGCTTTCGATAGGGTTGTTTTTACTCTCTGGTCTTCAGGCAAGCTTTATTTATTAAAATACAAATGAGATATTACTACGTATGGTGATATAAAAAGAGTTAAGAATCACTGAATTCAAAGTGATGCTAGCTAGAAAGCTACTCTTTAGTATTCTTGCCTTTAAAACGGGTGAAAAAGTGCTGGGCGGTGGTGGCACATGCCTTTAATCCCAGCACTTGGGAGGCTGATAAATTTCTGTGAGTTCGAGGCCAGCCTGATCTACAGAGCGAGTTACAGGATGGGCTCCAAAGTTACAGAAAAACTCTGTCTTGAAAAACATAAACAAACAAACAAACAAACAAATAATAAAACTGATGAAAAAGAACCAGAAAACAAAACAATTGACTCCAAATTATACGGCCATTGGTTTAGAAATCATGAAGTCTAGTTAGACGATACTGAATTCTGTCTGCTAGAAAGGTAGAGGTGACCTCTCATTTTTAACACCTGTCGTAAATAACACACCAAAACCTGACGTGAGAACCCAGCAGACCAAACCTAAGTTCTGTCTGTAGTGTTGCCCCGTAGAGACTCTGACAATGTCTGGGGATGTTTTAGAATGCCTTTACTAGCTGATACTATCGCTGTCAAGTACATACAGGTCATCCCTGACACCAAATACCCAACAGCGCCTCAGACACTTACAAGACGTGTCTTCACAAAGCGATATGCCACAAATTCAGCTTGCTGGTGTTTCTTGAGAGGATGGATAACTGGGTCTTATCTAATGGAGATGGCACATAGATTAGAAGCAGTCACCCTGCAGCAGAATCAATATAACTTTCCAGGGAGAGATCACTCACCACAATTAGAGATTAATAATGGAAAGGCTCTTTGCTGACAAACACGCAGCTGACTGTGGCTAATGCCTAAGGGAGAGTTGGCCTCAAATAGAAATTTTTACCAACCTGTATACACCTTAGGCTTTCGTATTTTACGTACTCTGTCATCGTTAAACCTCCGTTAGGTCCTTGCCCCTGGTTACATTTCAAACAATTTAAACAGAGACAAGAGCCTGCAAAGATATTGCCAGTATTCTTTCATAAGTATACCGGTGTTGTTCTTTCTGAACAGTTGTTACCCAGGGTCATCTTGCCCACCTGGAAGAATTATGCTTTTCCTGGTAAGATCAAAGGAGATTTAATAGCAGACCAGGACTTAATGGTAGCTGTGGCCCTGTGCTGTCTTGTCCCCTTGACCTGCCTGTCAGATGTCTGCTCTTTGAGGATGGGCCTAAAGACTGGTCAGTACTGGTGAACAAAAATTTACATCCTGGCATCACAGATTTCGCTCATCTCTAACAGGCCTAGTTAGCATACAACTTATATTTGTGGTATCATGTATAGGTAAATTCTACATTGTGTGATTTAATTTCTCCTAAGAAAATCTCCTACTAATTTACTATTAGTAGTAAATCCTTTAGAACATCAATTCTGTTGCCTCGAGTTCCTTCTACATAAGCCAGGGATGACATTTAGCCAGAGCTGTGTCAAGTGCCTGCTGGAAAGTGGCAACCACCCTCACACTATACCCTCCACACAGGCCTTTCCCAGAGCCAGTTAGAGGGGTTCCAGCCCTTTTAGGAAAGAAAAACATCACCCCTCAAGACACACGTACTAATGTTTGGAACCCCCTTTCCTTTGAGCTTGGGTGGTAGAAACCCCCATATATTCACACTGCTTGCTGAAGACATCCAAAGCTAACTGCCTTGTAAGCTCTTGAAGGGTCACATGTCCACACTGAAATCCTGCAGGGAGTGATAATGGGAAATGGAAAATCATGTCAGTGTCTCAACAAAAGCAATCGGGCGAGGCATGCAACTCATGTGTTTTAGGGGTCACATAAATAATGACAAGTTAACAAATAGGTTTACATTATACTTGCAAAACAGTGCCTTTCAAAGGAAAAGATGTGACTGGGATTTTAAAAATGGAATTACCATTATTTACCTTCATGGAAATAATTTGTAAATTCATGAACAGGGTCTATATAATGCCCTCAACATTAACCTTTACTCTATTGCATATAGGCAAGAGCTGTCCACTCAATTCTTAATGAGTAATTAGGAAACATTGTATACAGTCACAGACATGCAGGGACTATGGTTCTGAATTTTTAAATCAGCAATTAGTCTTCTGTTGAATATTTAATGCAAGAATCATATTCAGCGTGCTCTCAGAGACCAGACTGATTAAGTAGCTAATTATAGCCCTGGCTATTGTGGCCTCCGAGTGTAGAGATGCTCACAATACTTAGAGGTGGCAATATTTGGTGGTGTTTAGCTATCACTGTGATTACAGGGACAGCTCAATGAGGTTGTAATCATTCTTCTTTGCAGTGAGAGGAATGAGAAGCATGTTTGCTTAAGTCCACACTCACTAAAAAACAAATTTGGTATCAGCTGTGATGGATCTGATTTTCCTTAGGCAATGTGAAAAGCCCAGGCAGGCTTTTCGGAGAAACTTTGAAGTGGGATATAAAGCTGGAGGGTTATGATTGCTTGGTGTAGGAGGGTCTTCTTTTTATGTGTTGCTTTCATTGGTCAAATAAAGAGACTGCCTTGGCCTTTTGATAGGGCAGAAAATTAGGTGGGTGGAGTAGACAGAACTGGATGCTGGGAGGAAGAAGGCAGTGTGGCAGATGCCATGGCTCTACTCTCCGAGATGGATGCTGGTTAGACTCATGCTGGTAAGCCACAGTCAAGTGGCGATACGCATTAACGGAGATGGGTTAAACGAATATGTAAGAGTTAGCCAATAAGAGATTAGAACTAATGGGCCAGGCAGTGTTTAAATTAATACAGTTTCTGTGTAATTATTTCAGGGGTTAAGCTAGCCAGGTGGGACAGGACGCAGCCCACTCTCCATACAACAATTGCTTCTCACATGCAGTCGACTGGATGAAAGGTGAGCCTAAAACCTGAACATAGTTTTCCTTTGCTTGTTCTTTAAGAACTCCAACCATAAATAATTCCCTTTTAAAAGCAGACACCTGAAGTCTACCACTAACTTCCTTGATAATATAAAGACTGAACAGCCACAAATGACTCCTTTGGTCCTGGAGACAGGGTCTTGTCTCTGTTTTGGGTTGCTGTGATAAACACCATGACCACAAACAAGTTGGTGGGCAAAGAGTTTATTTCAGCCTACAGTCCATCACTGAGGGAAACCAGGGCAAGAACTTGAGGCAAGAACCTGGAGGCAGGAACTAATACAGAGACCGCAGTGGAATGCTGCTTACAAGCTTGCTCCTCATTGCTTGCTCAGCCTGCTTTCCTATACCATTCTGGATCACTTACTCAGGGACCACCCACAGTGGGCCAGGCCCTCCCACAACAATCATTACCTAGGAAAGGGAATGCCCCCACAGTCTTACCTACAGGCCACTGTTACAGAGGCGGTTTCTCAGTTGAAGTCCTCACTTCCCAGATGACCTTGACTTGTGCTAAAGTTGACCAAAAGCTAGCCAATGCAGGGCTCTAGAATTAGAATGCTTCTTTTTTTTTCTGAATTGCACTGAAGTTATCTAGAACAAAGACATGATGCTGCTATGCCCCATCTCAAACATCCTGTACCCTGTGTTCCAGGAGAACCCCGAGTCCTCAGGGCCAGCAGTGTATGAGCTACATTTCTTGTTGCTAAGACAAAAGAGCTGACAGGCGCTACTTAAGACAAACAATGCCTTTTTGGCCCACAGTTTGAATTGTGTATTATGCGTTGCTTTATTTGTTGGTCTGGTTTAAGTCCTTGAATCTCCAGTAGTTTCTCAGCTTTTCTTTCTGTTTTGACTTGTTCTTTTTTATGTTTTGGTTTTGGTTTGTTTTTCTGAGACACGGTTTCTCTGTGTAGCTCTGGAGCCTGTCCTGGAACTCACCGTGCACACCAGGATGGCCTCTGCCTCTCTGCCCTGCTTGGCTTGATCTTGCACAAGCCTTATGTAGGTGTCCACACTACTATGAGAAGACACTGTTTTGCTCTGGTTATCCATGATTTATAGATATCTCTTTTCTACCACAGTGGAAATAGTGTGATAGCACAGTTATAACTGAGGATTTCAAAGATACTTATTATTTGTGTTCTGACCAGTTGTGAGCTTTTGTGTTAACCACCATCCATTGCACATAGAATAGTGCCCAGTCCTAATGGCACATGCATTTTTTCCAAGTCCCAGCTCTCAGGAAAAGCAAGGCTGGTGGATCTTTATGAGTCTGAATTCTAGGCCAGCCTGGTCTACATAGTAAGTTCCAGACCAGCCAGTGTCACACAGCGGGACCCTGCTAAATCAAAGGGGAAAAAAGCAAAAACAAACAAAGAAAACAAAACAACAACAAACCAACAATTCATAATGTAACTAGAACACCAGAGCTCTCTGCAGACTGTCAGAGATAGCAATGGATAGAGAAAAGAAGTGAATCTTTAAACTGCTTTACGGAGATCACCAGCAACCTGAAAGCAGATCGACATGTTAACACTGTCTTCCTTCTCATCTCTAGTCAGTAGCTTATGCAGAGAGAATCAGGGGCCAAAAGTAGTCTGTTACTGTGAGGCTGATCCTTGCCCTTCTGGTCAGAGATCCCTTCAGCATGAGGGGCAGAGACTCAGCTCCACACTGCCACTCTCAGCAGTCTGAAGAGTTTCCTTAATCTCTTAGAGACCTCAACTCAGGCAAACCCAAACCTATGGCTTCAGCAAAGAAATGAGTTGCAGGACTAGACAGTATGAAATACAGTCAAGAATTTATTAAAAGTAGAAAGGATCATAGGAATAAAAGCACACTTGAGAACATGGGTGTGGGCTTCTCTGTTATTAGATAATATTATCTGTTAATAGATAATAGTTATTATCTATTATTTTGGGGTTTTCTTTGGGACAGGGTTTTTCTGTGTAGCCCTGGCTGTCTTGGAACTCATTCTATAGACGAGGTTGGCCTGGAACTCAGCGATCAGCCTGCCTCTGCCTCCTGAGTGTGGGGATTAAAGGACTATGCTGCCACTGCCTGGCAGAAAGAAAGAAAGAAAGAAAGAAAGAAAGAAAGAAAGAAAGAAAGGAAGGAAGAAAGAAAAAGACTAACATGGATTTTGATCGTGAAGGGTCAGGAAAGGTAAGATGTTCTCAAGTGGGTTTTCCGAGGAAGAGTTGTGGTTAATTACCATATCATCAGCCAGATTGACCGTTTCAGTGGCTCTCAAAATAAACCTCAAAAGTAGAAACCATTCCCTTCATTCTCTGTCTTAGTAAGTGAGGTTGCAGGATGGCTTCTAGACGCCTTATGTAATCTGATAACACTCTGATAACAGACCAGGGACCTCTGCAGTTGCACAGGGTTTTCTGATGAGATTCTTAGAAAATTGCAGGTTCTCAGCTTTGGAAAGAGAAAGGCCTTGAGCAGTCGGTGACTGGACTGAGGTTCTTGCTTCCCGGCTGGTAACAAGCTCTAACCCAATGGTTCTCAACCTGTAGGTCACGACCCTTTTGTGGTCAAGACCCTTTCATAAGGATCACTTAAGACCATTAGAAAACACAGATATTTTCATTATGATTCAATATAGTAGCAAAATTAAAGTTATGAAGTAGCAATGAAAATAATTTTATGGCTGGGGGTCACCACAACATGAGGAACTGTATTAAAGGTACCGGCATTGAAAAGGTTGAGAACCACTGCTCTAACCATGATGTGGGATTCCTCTCTGTATGCTGTGAAGGCCATTGGTTAATAAAGAAGCTTCTTGGGCCTATGACAGGGCAGAATAGAGGTGGAAAAACTAAACTGAATGCTTGGAGAAAGAAGGCAGAGTCAATGAGATGCCTTGTAGCCCCGGAGGAGACAGACACTGGAATCTTGCTGGTAGGCCATGACCTTGTGATGATGCACCGATTAATAGAGATGATTGATTTAAGATGTAAGAGTTAGCTAGAAATATGTATAAGCCAAGCAGTGTTGTAATTAATATAGCTTCCGAGTGATTATTTCAGGTCTGGGCAGCCAGGAAACAAATGAGCAGCCTCCAACTACATAACCAGACCACAAGGTGAGGGGTTCATCTTGCTTCTCCCAGCCCCAAAAGGTTCCTCCCACCTCAGTCACCTTTAGGAAACCCATGAGGTCAGTCTCTCTCTCTCCCCCTTTCTCTCTCTCTTTCTCTCTCACTTTCTCTCTCTCTTACACACACACACACACACACACACACACACACACACATACACCTTCTGCATTTTTCCTTCATTCTGTGGAAGTTTTTGGCTCAGACACTTCCTGGAATGCTGAAGGAATCTGGTTTCTACAGGGATTAACCTTATCTCCTCAGAGACATGTGGGTTGGAGTTAACATGCAACAAACCATCAGTAGTCTGTATGGCTATGTTAATAACATGTGTGGGCAGATTCCTTCCGAAACATGGAGAACAGCGTCTTTATAAAAAAGAGTCTTAAAGTGTCCCCATCCATCTCTCCTGTCCCCTAAAGCAATTTCTCTCTGCTTTCCCAGTTTGGGGCTTTTCTAAATAAAGTGCAGTTTAAAGAAAGGTGCAATCCCTGCTTTGTGTTTCAGACAGGTGGCCTAGTCCAGGGTCTGGTTTTAACAGCAAAACAACAACAAGTAACAAAAACAAACCCAAAAAACAAAGAGAGCTGCAGGTGCTAATTTGTTTTCCTTTGCCATAAATAGCTGGAATTTATGAAATTTAACAGTCTGGTCAAAGAGCTGATACTTAGAGCAAGTAATTTCTTGAAAGTTTTTAAAATGAAATAGGTCTATGGTGACTGCTTACTAAAACACAAAAATAGTTTAAATTAAACACTGAGAAATATCTGTTCTTCTAAAGGAAGTGTTTTAAAGAGTCACTAAGTGTTACGGAAAAATTAAAAATGATGCAGGATCCCCAGGGGCAGTAGGCAGCAGAAATGCTGTAGGTCCCCAAGCAGTGGTGGCGGGCCATGTGGTGCAGTGGGCCCTGGGAGCAGCCAGTCCCAGGCAGAGACGGCTGCTGGTCCCCGAGCAGTGGCTGGTCCCACGCAGGGAGACACATGGCGAGCGGGCAGGAGATGGAGACATGGATAGACATGACATGCAGAGTGAGATTGAATATTTATTCAGGGGGTTATGGAGGGGGAAGGGAAAAGGGGAGAAGAGCAGAGAGAGGAGAGAGAGAAGAGAGAGAGACAGAAAAGGGGGGAAGGGGAGGAGTGGGGAGAGAGGCAGAAGCTGCCCCTTCAAGAGAGGGACCAGAAGAGAGAGAGCTCAGGCCGGAAGCTGAAGATCAGCCTGCCTCAGTGGATGGGGGAGGGAGTGGACATGGCTTGTCTCTTAAAGAGACAGCACAATCATTACACTAAGAATTTAATTACTTCAGAGAAAACATACAATTTCTTCTTTATATAAAACATATTGAGTCATAAGATAAAAGTCTTGTTAAGTTAAAAAATTTTGCAATCATTGTGTAAATTTTAACAAGGATTTTCTTCTAAAACAGATACTAGAAATAAATTAAATTTTGTTTTTCCTAAGAAGTCAAGAATAGTAAAATAAGAGGATACAAAATGCTTTATGTTAATCAAAATGCAATATTTTAAATGTATTTTAAAACTAATGCCTAAAAGTCCAAATATGTTTGTGTTGTGAGATTTTCTTGATGTATGGAGGTTATCAAGCATAAATCTGATATATATTGTAGCGAGTCTTTCTCTGTCCCACCAGTCAGCTCCCAAATCATGACATGGAGACTTAGTAAGTATGAAAGCTATGCCAATAGCTTAGGCTTGTTTTTAGCTAGCTCTTATTACTTAATCAGTTTCTTTATCTATTAAAATACAATCAAAATGCCACTATAAGTGCCTATCATCCTTTCTGAAGTAAATTGGTGCTGCCATGAAATGCCTGAACTCATGATGTATACCAGGCTGGCCTCGAACTCACAGAGATCCTTGCCTGCCTCTGCCTCACAAGTGCTGGGATTAAAGGCGTGGGCCACCAGTTTTTTGGGTTTATGAGGTACCCTTTATCACCTTACTGGGGGACTGGAATTCTGTCTAGTAAGTCTTCACCATGTCTATACTTTGTAGCAAACTCCCACTGTTTTTCTAGCCCCTTAGGATTTACATTGAGGCTTCCATCTATTTGGAGTTTAGTTTTTTGTTTTTGTTTTGTTTTGTTTTGTTTTGAAGACATGGTTTCACTATGTAACTTTGACTGGCTTGGTACTCACACAGACTAGACTGTCTCATATTCACAGATATCCCCCTGCCTCTCCCTTCTGAGTGCTTGGTTTAACTGTGTATACCACCACACCCAGCCTCTGGAGTTTTTTGAGTGGTGTGAGAGATTAAGAGTCTAGTTTAATTCTTTAATATGTGAGCATACAGGGTTTTTTTGGGTTTTGGTTTGTTTGTTTTTTTTTTTTGCGACAATGTTTCATTACATAATAGCCACCTGAATGGGTGTTAGGAACTTAACTCAGGTCTTCTACATGGGCAACATGTGCTCCTAACCACTGAACCATTTCTCCAGACCTCTAGTTTCATCTTCAGAATCTCTTAATATATATCATAATATCATCTGCAACAAAGGATATTCTAACTTATTTTTCTATTTGTATCACTTTTGTTTCATTGTCATGTTGTTCTACATAAGAATTTCAGAACTATATGGAATAGAAGTGGAAACAGTAGACGGCCTTCTCCTGGTTCTAATTTGGGGATAGGATTTCTTTGAGTTTTTTTATTTAGGAAAGGATTATCAAATATGGATATGGATATATATACACATATATATCAAATGTTGATATGTATATATATATTTATATATAGGTAGTGGAAGAAGCATACCTCAATATAATAAATAACATATTTATAAATACATATATACATACATAAGGATTGTGGTTATGTACATATATCCATATATATGCATATATAATAATTTATTAAATTGAGGTATGCTCCTTCCACTACCAAATGATAGTTAGGCTAATGCTAAGATAAAGCAACAGTCAAAAAAAACTAACCACCCCTAAATGCTAATCACTTTAGGAAGCAAATGAACCTTGATAGTACTGTGTACACTAATATTAATAATGTATATTAATTACTATAGGTATAAGTTAAAGGAAAAAATACAGCAAGACTAGAGATTATTATATAGATAGAGGAAAAAGAAAAGGAGGGAAAAGTAAAGGGGAGGAATATTAGGGATGAGGCGGCAAGAAATGAGGTAGATTTTGCTAAATACAGAATGAAAAGAGATAAAGAAATGTAATCAGTTAACCTAATAGAGTCCTCTGTCTCCAGGAGCTGAGACAAGGAGGCCTCTAAACGAGGCCAGCCTATATTCTGTGGGAAAGCTTTTCAAAGGGAAAACAAAGAAAGGAATTTACAGAAAAAAATAAAAGGAAGGGTTGAGGAGTAAGAAGGGGATGGGGAGGAGGTGAGAGCCCACATGCTGGCCTGCGATATTGCCCATGTGTTTTAAAGGAAGGAGGAATCAAGGTGAAGGGGAAACAATTGGATGGGGGTAGGGGATAAAAGTGCATTTGGGCTGCTTGTGACTCCAATCTGGACTCTGGTTCTTCCCAGCCTTTTAGATGTGTGCCACACCCCTGGACGCCTTCTGCAAGGCTAGGTCATGGAGGCTGCCTCTCTCAGTGGACTACCCATCACTGGGTTGTCTTCAGGAGTCAGGTTTTGAAAACTGTTATCTCTTGCTGGTCCTTTGTGAGGTCTGCTCACAGATGTTTATTATATGTTTGAATGGGATGGAGTGGTGGTAGAGCGCACCTTTAATCCTTACCCCGGGGAGGTAGAGGCAAGCAGATGTTGGTGAGTTTGTGGCCAACCTGGTGTAAAAAGAGAGTTCCAGGACAGGGCTGTTACACAGAGAAACCCTGTCTTGAAAAACAAAAACAAAACAAAACAACAACAACCTCTTTGAATGGTCCATCAGGAGTTCAGCTGCAAATGCTGGGCCGGGGTTGTCCCTCTGATTCTTGGCATGCTGCTTGGGACCTGTGTCCATGTTGCCCTGCAGACTGGCTCCAACCAGGGTTCTATCTTGCCAAATACTGGACAGCTCCAATTCAGTTTCTCCTGGCACAATCTTGGAATGTTTGACTGGCTGGGGTTTTAGTGGAGGGGCCCATAGCATGTGCTCTGAATTTCCAGAGAGTGAGGTTCATGGACAGCCTGGTACTGCTGATTCACCAGCCCAGCAGAAACCTTTTGAAAAATGGAATCCGTAACTATGGCTGACAATACTTTATTGCATAGTTCAATATAGCAGGAACCTGTTGAAAAATGGAATCTGTAACTACGGCTGACAGTACTTAATTACATAGTTCAAACTGCCTCAAGTTTATGACATAGCTGAAGATGACCTTGAACTTCTAATCATCCTGCCTTTTCCTCTACAGTGCTGGATTTTCAAGCTGTAGATCACACCCAGGGTTCTGTGCATCTTAGGCAGTCACTGTATCAAATGAAGTACGCTCCACTCTAGAACTTGAATATTCTTAACAAAGTAGCCAATGAGTTGTTCACTATACAGCCCGTGTGTGTGTGTGTGTGTGTGTGTGTGTGTGTGTGTGTGTGTGTGTTGAAATAGACCAACAAAAATACCACTGTAACGTGACAAGAAGAGGGGTTTCCCTGGTGCCTTTCTCCCTTCTGCCACTGTTGTGTGCAATTGTCATCTCCCTCCCTTCCTTCCTTCCCCGCCCCAGCCTTCTTTAAAATATCTGTTACTAAGAAGATTGGAATGCCAATCTTCCGAGACTCTCTGTTTTAAGTGTTGTTCTAGACATTCCTCCCATTTGGGGCTATTTTTGAAGAACTAATTATATACGGGCAGAATCTGTGGTTTAAACTCTGGAAGAATCTACTTCAGCTGTTGCTTGCAGGTAGATGAACTCTGGGACCCTATGTAGTATGAGTTGCTTTGCTCAGTGCCTCATAGGAGTGTGGAATGTTTCTGCTAAATCTGCTGGGGTTTTTTCCTCCTTTAAGTGGTATTCCCTACATTTTGGAATACCTTAGAATTCATTAGACACACCATGATTTCTCATATTGAAGAATAATGTAATCAATTATTACACACTGATTTATTAGTGATTGCCTATTTGCCAAGTGTTAGTCTTCTACTGCCACTTTAAGAACTAACCACGCCCACCCAGCCACTTCTGACCTCCCCCTTTGCCATCTTTCTTTCTCTCTTGTGCAGTTGTCTCCTGTCGTGTGCACACGTTTCTCTCTGTCTCTGTGTCTTTATGTCTTTATATTTGTCTATCTCTGTCTCTCTGTTTTTCTATTTCTTTTTAAGTAATAAATGTTTACCCTTATGTTTATTTACTATGTCTTGTGAGCCTTTTATACGTCGTAACTACCCGCCTGACTCCCCCGGCCACATGGCACTGCAGGGACTCACGGCCATCCTTGCCGGACTCCGCGAGCCACCCGGGACTTCCCATCATCATATTCATCATAAAAGAACAAAACCAAGTATGATTTCATTTGCTACCTGGAGCACAATGACCCAGAGTAATGGCTGAAACAATGGGTCATTGCCCATAACAACCTTCTGACTGCCAAGTACCCAGATCTTGCTTGTTTGTCTGCTCTGCCTTTCAGAGTTTAAAATGAAAAAGCAAATTGGACCCAGGCGGAAGCCTTTCAGGAGCTATTCTGGCTTCAGTATCCGAGTGTTTATTCCAAAAGGATTCCTGCAACAATGTGTACATGTGGTTTCCCCTTCCTAGAATGTTTCTTTTTTTCTCTTCTAGTGGGAAATTTTAATTTGTGCCTTGGCCCATGACAGCATGTAGTATTTGTTCAGAATGTGTTAATGGAATGAATGACTATGAATGAATGAATGGGTCCTTCATCTCTCCCCCAAGTAATTTCTCCCTTCCATTTAACTTAGAACCTTCGAATGTACATTTATTTTCCTTGCTGTGATAAAATACCTGGTAAAAGCAACTTAAAACAGAGAGGGTTTCCTTTCTTTGGCTCACAGTCTGAGGCACAGGATCCTGGTGGAGAAGGAAGGAGGAGGTACTTGAAGCAGTTGCTTATCCTGTGTCTGAAGTCAGGAAGAAAGCAATGCACGCATACTGCTCAGCTCCCTCTCCAGTCACACAGGTCCGGATCCCAGTGAGGCAGTCACTCACAATGGACAGATCTCACTCAATAGCACAATCGAGGTAATTCCCAAAGGGCATACTAAGCAGCTCATCTCCAGGTGATTCCAGGTTGGTCAAGATGACAACACTGATCGTCACATGTTCAAAAGTGTCAAACATTTCTCTTATACTCTCCCGTTTTGCCTCCTCGGTTGTCTCTCTTCTGCAGGAAGACTCTTGATCATTGCTTTATTCATCAATCAATAAAAGCAACACATAGGCCAGGTGGTGGTGGTACATGCCTTTAATCCCAGAACTCAGGAGGCAAAGACAGGCAGATGGATTTCTGAGTTTGAGGCCATCCTGGTCTATAGAACAAGTTCCAGAGAATCAATCTCTCTCTCTCTCTCTTTCTCTCTCTCTCTCTCTCTCTCTCTCTCTCTCTCTCTCTCTCTCTCTCTGTGTGTGTGTGTGTGTGTGTCTGTCTGTCTGTCTGTCTGTCTCTCTCTCTCTCTCTCTCTCTTTGGTTTTTTGAGACAGGGTTTCTTTGTAGCTTTTGGAGCCTTTCCTGGAATTAGCTTTTGTAGACCACGCTGGTCTCAAACTCATAGAGATCCACCTGCCTCTGCCTCCTGAGTGCTGGGATCAAAGGCGTGCGCTATCACTGCCTGCTCACCTCCCTATTCTTAAGATAATTTTGACTGATGTTTCTTCAGAGTCATTGTTTCATCCACATGTGTTATTTAAAAAAAAGAAAACCAAATAGAGAGGGCATGAGAAATGATGTGTGAAGAGGCCTGTTCTGTCATTGGAGGACTGATCTCACAGAGACCCAAGTCTGGGTTGAATTCTGGAGTATTAAATCTTGGCTTTGAAATGCCTTTCGTGATTGTTACCTTTTCAGTTTGAAGTGTTTGATTCTTATCTGAGTTCTTCCTGAAGGATTCCAGGGCATTTGCAAAACTTAGTAATGAGAGGAGTTGGCACACCAGGAGGCCTCAGGGCTGAGGACCGCTTAAGCAAATGATTCCTTCAAACAACTCCAGATAAGAGGTTTTGATATATGGGAATTGCTCGCTAAAGGTGTAAATTGTGTAGCAATAAAAAAGCTTTTAGCAAAGAAGCAGTGAGTCTCCAGCAGATTTTGCTAAACCTAATCCATCCTAGAGTGACCCTTTTTCTTCTCCAAACCTGCACAAAACAGAACGCCGACACAGATTTCTTTGTGGCTTTTAGGTATAAGACCACTGCCCATAGATTAGAAGAGATAGGGCTTTTTGTTTGTTTTGTTTTGTTTTTTCAAGACAGGGTTTCTCTGTGTAACAGTCCTGGCTGTCCTGGAAGATCTTATGTCCTGGTAGATCAGGCTGGCCTCGAATTCACTGAGATCTGCCTGCCTCTGCCTCCCAAGTGCTGGGATTAAATGCGAGCACCGCAACCACCCTTCTAGAAAAGACAGTTTTTAAGATAGACATTAAATGGGTTTTCTGATGGCTAGAGTCATCCAAAGGTGAAATATTCGCTGTCTGTGACAGCACCCAGGCAAAGGCTAAATAATCCTGTGGGGAGTGTTGAATGACCTAAAAATTAGATGAAGGCTGACCGTATGGACAGTGACAGCTTCCTCTCAGTGTAGTGTCCTTTGGTTCACTCCATTGGGCTTAATATACTGGTCATTCCGAGTAGCAGGGTCAAGAATCTTCCTGAGTAATGGAGAGAGAGTGTTTGCGGGAACAGATCTAGATCTGAGCCAAACTCCATGATCTTCCACCCCTTTTCTGAAAGAATTGGTTCACTTTACAACACTGTTTCTTCACGTTGAGGGAGTGTGCGCCTTCACACCCACTACCTGAGATGTGCAGGCACAAAGCAGACAACACAGAGTGACCAGTGGGTGGAGGGGTTTGCATTAACAGTATTGTTGTAGGTGTTAGTATAAAGCAGCTTAAAAGTTTGATCCATCAAGTTTAAAAAAATGACCTCTAAAATCTTTCATGGCTATTTGTTAAGATTCAGTGTTTTAAAAAAAAGGTCACTGCAGTCCTGTTGTTGACATAATTTTTATAATAACAGTAAAATAATGCTCTTCGTCACTTAAAGTTCCTTCTGAATGAGGCAATTACAGAAGATTCTGTTTTTATTCTACTTTCCCCTTAAAATTCATCTGTGGATATGTTCTTATAAAGATATTAATGAAGATGAAGTGTGGAAGGAAGGGGTTGAATCCCCATACTCAGCGATGATGGTGCTATTGTTAAGTTGCTGTGGGTAGAGAAGCAGAGATGAAGTCCCCACCAGATGTGACTATTGATGAAGCATCTTAAGGTACGTCTTTAGATCTGTCACACAAGTAGGACAGCTGGCAAGTGTTTCATTATAAAAGATAAGAAAAATCTCAGGGACAAGGGAAATCTTTTTTTAAAATTTATTTTAATTTTATGTTCTTAGGTGGTTTGCCTTCATGTTTATTTGTGTGAGGGTATCAGAAACCCTGGGACTTGACGTACAGACATTTGTGAGATACCAAGTGTGGGCTTGGAATTGAACCTGGGTCCTCTGGAAGTGCAGCTAATGCCCTTATCTCTTGAGTCATCTCCCCAGCCCTGACAAGGGTAATCATTAGCATAGAAAAAAAGAATCGTATTTTCAAAATGCCAGGTCCATGGAAAAAATATATATGAAAAAGATTGAGTCAATAAATAAAACAAACACTTTATGGTAAACCTAGATGTTTGCTTAGCCCAAGGATATATAGCCGCGGCAGACATAAAGGAAAATTAAGCTTTCTTCAACTCAGATGTTACTGAAAATGAGAAAGATTGTTAAGGGTGAATTAAAAAGACAATGTGATCAAAATCCAGCTTCCCTCAAATGTCCGTTAAATGGATTCTCCTCTGGGCATCAAGATATCTACACCTGGAGGTTAACACAATGCTGTCTGCTCTCGTTAGTCCTTATTTCTGCAGTGAGGCCAGAAAGCTCGAGCAACGACTCGGCTCCCTTTAGTCCTTGCTTCTCCAGTGAGGCCACCGAGTTCAAGCCATTCTTGCTTTCAGAGAAGCCAAGCTGCGTAGATTTTTCTGTTTTCTTGGCAAAGTTTGTACACTTGAGAAGGGGAAATAAAGAGAAAGTGCAGAGTCCAAGTCAACTGTGGGAGATGCTTTCCAGGGAGCTGGGAGATATTAATTATGTGGTAGTGACACCACCTGGTCGTCCTGGGAATCTTCCCGTATGTGGAGCATTAGGAAAAAATCAGTGGACTTTGGTTTTCCACATATGCTGTGTTAGATGCAATTGAAGTTACACAGGAAATGTAAGGGCCTCCCTGACCCTGAGAGACTCAGTCCTCTAGATAACAGAAAAACCAACTTTGATTCTGGAGAGTGGGGTCTGTGGGGTCCTGAAATCTAGGCTTTTCTGGGAATTCTAATGAACACTCAGATTTGATATTCCTGATAAAATACACAAGAAACCCAGGAAACCCAGATCATTTGGAACTCACAGAAAAACCTCCTTTGAGGAAGAGATCCTTGTAGGTCTGATGGAAAAGCAGAATAATAATAATAATAATAATAATAATAATAATAGAAAAACAGCAATATGATATGATTCAAATTTAGATTTTCTGGCAAGCCTCTTCTTCTGTAGACTCTCTGGCTCATTACAATACTATTACCAGGAAACCAGTGCAAACAGTGCAGTCATGCAGCCCTGTTAGCACTTGGGAGGCTGAGGCAAGAGGAGTTCAAGTTTGAGGGCAAGTTCAGCTATATAGTGAGTTTGGAACCAGCCTTAACTACATAGTAAGACATTGCTGAAGTATTTATTAAAGTTATTCTTTTATCAATAAAAACTCGGGAGTCAGCTATTGGGGAAGAAACCTGATAGATCCACGGAGCTATGGAGAAACGACCAGGTGTCCCTGCCTGCTCTCACTTCCAGGTTGAAAATGCACTCAAATCTTTCTAAGCCCCTCCCTATTCTTTCCTGTGTCTCTCTGTCCTAATCTGGATCAGCCAAAGACTCTATGGTTAATTCTGGCCAGTTGAATGTCGACTCCACCCTCGGAGCCTCTGTTTCGAGGTATAACTTTATGGGCAATCTCAGGAGTGTCAGAGTGCAAGCAAACTATCCCACAACACCCTGTCTCAAAACAGAGGAAAGATTAAGAAAATGAACAGTACTAGGACAATGGGAACAAAGGGCCATTCCAGCTTGGGTAGGACATTCTGATGGTTACATGTGCAGCAGCCAACTTTCTACTACTGAGGAAAATGCTTGAGACAATCAGTTTCCAAGAAGAAAACTTATAATTTGACTTACCATTTCAGTGGGCTTAGTCCATGCTTTCTCAGGCACGTTGCTCTGGGCCTGTGGCGTATAGCGTATCATGGCAGAAACATACGGGGCAGGAGACTTGTTCATCTCAAGGTGTCCAGGAAGCAAAGAGGGGAAAATAGCATCACCACATCCCTTCTAAGAACATGTGTTACAGGGAGTTAGCCTCCTTCCACCAGGCTCATATACTGAAGTTCTAGCACTCTCTAGTAGTGCCATGGGGTGACAAGTGAGGTTTGTCACAAGTGAGCTTTTGAAGGACAGTTATGATCCAGACTGTAGTAGCATGCTACTTAGTAGTGATGCAAATATCCAATTTAATTTCTACTCTGGATCCCTCTAGAACAAATGCTCCCATATCCACTCTTCCTCCATCTCAACCATCCCATTTTCCCGAGCTCTCCCCAATCCTCCCTTTCTCCCTTCTCTCTCCCCATCTCCCCTTACCACCACCCCCGTGCTCCCCACTTTTGTCTGGCGATCTTGTCTACTTCCAATATCCAGGAGGATAAATATATGCTTTTCTTTCGGTTCACCTTCTTATTTAACTTCTCTAGGATCACGAATTACAGGCTCAATGTTCTTTGTTTATGGCTAGAATCCACTTATGAGTGAGTACATACCATATTCATCTTTTTGGGTCTGGGTTATCTCACTCAGGAAAGTGTTTTCTATTTCCATCTATTTGCATGCAAAATTCAAGATATCACTGTTTTTTTACTGCTGAGTAGAACTCTAATGTGTATATGTGCCACACCTTCTTTATCCATTCTTCTATTGAGGGGCACTTAGGTGTTTCCAGGTTCTGGCTATTACAAATAGTGCTGCTATAAACATAGTTGAACAAATGCTTTTGTAGTATGACTGGGCATCTCTTGGGTATATTCCCAAGAGTGGAATTGCTGGATCCTGATTTAGGTTGACTCCCAGTTTCCTGAGAAACCGCCACACTGATTCCAAAGTGGTTGCACAAGTTTGCACTCCCACCAGCAATGGAAGAGTGTTCCCCTTATTCCACATCCTTTCCAGCATAAGCTATCATTTGTGTTTTTGATTTTAGCCATTATGACAGGTGTAAGATGGTATCTCAAAGTTGTTTTGATTTGCATTTCCCTGATTGCTAAGGAAGTTGAACATGACCTTAAGTGTCTTTTGGCCATTTGACCTTCTTCTGTTGAGAAGTCTCTGTTCAGTTCAGTACCCCATTTTTTAATTGGATTAATTAGAGTTTTAATGTCTAATTTCTTGAGTTTTTATATATTTTGGTAATCAGACCTTTGTCTGACGCGGGGTTGGTGAAGATCTTCTCCCAATCAGTAGGCTGCTTTTGTCTTAATGACGTATCCTTTGCTTTACAGAAGCTTCTCAGTTTCAGGAGGTCCCATTTATTCATTGTTGCTCTTATTGTCTGTGCTACTGGGGTTCTACATAGGAAGTGGTCTCCTGTGCCCATGTGTTGCAGACTACTTCCCACTTTCTCTTCTATCAGGTTCAGTGTGGTCAGATTTATATTGAGGTCTTTAAACCATCTGGACTTGAGTTTTGTGCCTGGTGATAGATATGGATCTATTTTCATTCTTCTACAGGTTGACATCCAGTTATGCCAGCACCATTTGTTAAAGATACTTTCTTTCTTCCATTGTATAATTTTAACTCCTTTGTCGAAAATCAGGTGTTCATAGGTTTGTGGATTAATATCAGGGTCTTCTATTTGATTCCATTGGTCAACATCTCTGTTTTTATGCCAGTACCAGGCTGTTTTCATTACTGTAGCTCTGTAATAGAGTTTGAAGTCAGGGATGGTAATGCCTCGGAAGTACTTTTATTGTATAAGATTGTTTTGACTATCCTGGGCTTTTTTGTTTTTCCATATAAAGTTGATTATTGTTCTCTCTAGGTCTGTGAAGAATTTTGTTGGTTCTTCTTCTTCCTCCTCCTTTTTCTCCACCTCCTCCCCCTCTCCTCCTCCTCCTTCAACAGGGCTTCACTGTGTTATGCAGCCCTTGTGTCCTGGATCTCACTCTGTACAGCCAGGCTGGCCTCAAACTCACAGAGATCACCTGCCTCTACCGGGATTCAAGGTCTGCACCACTGCTGCCTGGCTCATATTCTTTTCAGCACAAGGTATTTAACAACTTGACTATACTCTCATTCACATGTGGTTGATAGTGACTAGTATTTCTCCATGTGTCTTCAGCATACCACCAGAATCTCAACTTTGATGTGTGAAAATTTCCCCTTCAATTTCACTCATTCTACTGATTCAGTCTCTGGGATAAGGGGCCCAGAAAAACCCCATGTTTAGCAAGCATGCCAGGTGGCTCTGATTGCATGAACACGTGAGTCGTACTGAGAACTGTCTTTGTTTTCAGCTCTGACACTTTTATTCTTTCTTCTTTGGGTGCTTTCGGAAATATTTTATCTTTCTCAGCAGATTCTCTTGTCATCAGACATCTAGATGGGCAGTGATGATGGGAAGTTTGCCCCCTTGTTTCTGAAATCATTTTTCTTTGAATCAATTATCCTTTTTATATGTGACAAGGGTTTTCATTACGTATAATAGAAAGTAGAAAGCCATTTTTAAAAGACACAGCACTAAATAATTGTCTAATTAGCATGTATCAAGAAGACAAAAATATTCCATTAGATATTCTTAGAGAGAGCTCATAATAAACCAATTGTATAAGCTTTCTTCTTCTTGCATATAGCAAAATGCCTTCCAGGCTTGATGCTGTGTCAACATAGGCCGGAGGAGGAGAGCAGACATTGGTGTTCTACAGATGCTAAAAGTAAGGCTCGGGACAACTAGAGATGCTTGTGGAGGTCACACAAGGAGTTTAAAATGCAGTACTGACAACGGAATCCAGGTTTACTGGGGCCCCTTCACCAGCTTCACCTCCAATTCATAGTTGATATATTTTGCTAACACGAACATATATGCACTTCACACACACACACACACACAAATTGACTATAGGCTCCTCCTTTGCACCCACTGTTTGTAAAGGTAACATGTCATCCTTTATCCAGATTTCTTGGACAATAGCTCAGCATTCCCAGTGAATTACATCTTACTCCCCGAGGGCTGCGGACTACAGATTGGGAGGCTGAGGCATGATGTGGTGGATCAGACAGCCACAATCCTTTCAAAGTCCACTGACCCAGCAAGAAACAAGTCAGTTACCACCAGCCAATGGGAACGAGGCTGCTCTGGGTCAACTTCCTGGCCCTGAAATCTTCCAGTTCAGAACAACCAGCAAGCATTTACAGGAGTACCAGTGAGCGTTTCCAGGTGTGTGCTCCCATCAATGACAGAAGAGACTGACAGAGTCAATTTTCCAAAATGACTAAACTTCCAAAATCATTTAGATTTGGCTTGGAAGCATATTTTCTTTTATAATCTTTTTATTATATTTATGTATTTTTCATGTCGAGCTGTGTGGAGGTCAGAGGACAATTTGCAAGAGAAAGTACTTTCTCCCACCAGGTAGAATCTGGGATGGAACACAAACCGTTAGCCTTGGTCACAGGTCCCTTTAGCTGCTAACCCATCTTGACAACCACACAACACATTTTTGCATTTAGTATTTGGATTTTTGATTAATATATTTTTGAGAAATTAGAATATTTTAATATGCTAATAATGAGAAACATGGCATAATAGCCTGGCTTTCTCATTCTGTAACACTCCTTCTTCACGTAAGGAGTAGTAGTTGGTGATCTCAGATGAACAGCCAAACTGGATATCTTTTGCCACATTACATACGTAATTATTGTATCTATTGACATATGACTGCCAGTAAACACATTACACTCAAGGAAATTTTAACACTAGATAAACATTAAGTTTAGCTTTAGTGTTAAATACTTAGCCTTAAATTATTTCAGAGAAACTCTGATCATTGCACATTAAAATTATTCATGTTTTGTTTGTTTTTTGCCTTTTTCTCTTCAAGACAGAGTTTCTCTCTGTAGCTTTGACTGTCCTAGAACTTGCTTTGTTGACTGGCCTCAAACTCACAGAGATCCACCTGCCTCTCCCTCCTGAGTATTGGGACTAAAGGTGTGCACCACCTGGCTAAATTATTCATTCCTTATTTGACATCAAATTTAACTGGAAAAATGTAATTTTATTTTCTAAACCTGGTAACCCAGAATGAAGATTAAATAAGATAAAATATACACAGTTTCAGAAGGCAATAAATGTTCATTAAAATTATTTTGTTATTGAGTTCCTATAGACCCTAACAAACAGTAGTAAATGTGATTTGTGTATGATTTGCCTGTGTCCAAAGCCTTCTTGCATTCATAACCTTGCTCACCCTCTTAATGACTGAGTTGTATCCCCTTACCAGGTGAGAAATTAAGTCTTGCAGCCATGTTCCACTGACTGCAGAGTAATCTGAATATTTACTGTGTGGGCATCCATTTTATGAGACAGATGTGCTGTGTACTAGCTAAGAGGGCTGATGGACACAGTTTTAAATACTGCAGCCACTATAAATATTATGAAATGAACATCAGTTTCTGTGGCTTTGATGTTAGTTTGTTTTGAGACATCTTCTGTGTAGCCCTAGTTGGTCTAATATTCCTTATGTGGACCAGACAGGTCTGCAATGTGCAATATTCCTCCTGCCTCAGCCTTCCATGTGCCGGGATTGCAGGTGTGCACCCCCTGCCTGCCTGAGCATGGTTGCTTTACAATTGCACCGTGAGCCCCTTTCACCAGAGACCATGGCTGCCTTCTCCTCTGTTTTCTGACTTCTAAGGAAATATTTTATGAGAAAATCAAACTTACAGATTATTGCTACATTTTTTGAATAATAAAAGTAATAACAATGCTAATTCCATCTATAGTGAACCAAGCTAATTCTAGATGGCTCATATTTACTAATATTTGCTAGTTTGTGAAATGGATGGTGTTAGCCCATTTTATAGATGGAGAAACTGGGCATAGGGATCAGTCATTTTCCTGTCTGACTATTTGACTAGTATATAGTGAGCTTGGATGGTGTTTCCAGGGTCTGGATCAGAGTCTTTACTATTTATTTATTTATGTATTATATTTATTATGTATACAGTGTTCCTCCTGCATGCCAGAAGAGGGCACCATATCTCATTATAGATGGCTGTGAGCCACCATGTTGTTGCCTGGGAATTGAACTCAGAAACTCTGGAAGAGCAGCCAGTGCTTTCAACCTCTGAGCCATCTCTCCAGCCCTGCATTCTTAATCATTGTCCTCTTCAGCCTCCAGCGGTGAAACACCAGCTCTGAGAGCGCAGGCATCAGAAGTGTCTTCATACATATGGTCAGTATGCTGCCTCTGTGACTAGGAACTTTTTGCCTCCTTTACCTAAAAATAAAAAAATCCAATAGTTCTCTTAAAGTTTTATCTATTTGCTTATTATAACTTGGACATTTTTCATATGGTTAAAATAATATTTCTTCTTTGATATGATGAATATTTACAAATGTGCCCTTTGACCTATGAGGATTGGACGACTACATTTTTATTTTCATTTCTGGAGAAAAAAGTTGTTTGCTTGCTCTTTGGGTTAGTGTTTGAAACTCTTGCTCAGTGGTTGTCAGATTTCCTAATGCTATGACCCTTAACACAGTTCCTCAAGTTAGGGGGACCCTAACCATAACATTATTTTTGTTGCTACTTCATAATAGTAATTTTGCTACTGTTGTGAACTGTAATGTGAATATCTGGTGTTCAGGAAATCTGTTATGCGACCCCAATGAAGGGGTCAGTTCGACCCCCAAAGGAGTCGTGACTCACAGGTTGAGAACCACCACTCTAGCAAACGATGTTAAGATACAAACACAGAGAAATGTGTCTGAGTGTCCCTTTGTGTCTTCCTCCCTTACTCTTGTATTTAGAACGAGAAACACAGATCTTGGTCTAAACTCAGTACTGTCTGCTACGGCTTTCCAAAGACTCTACCCAGGAACAAAAGCGTACGGACACCAACCTCTGATGTCTCTCCTTGGTTCCTTCAAGCTTGAAATGTTTGACACCTAAAGGTACAGGTTAATTATTCCTTTCTGAGCCATTCTACTTTTCTCTGTCAACCTAATCCTCCTGCTGTCTCTCCGGTGCTGGGGCTGGAACCCAGGACCTTGAACACACTGTGCGACTGTTCTGCCTCTGATCTACATGCCCTGCCCAACCTGTTTGCACCCTAACACTATTCCCCTGAGTGGAACCTTTTACATCATCTTCAGGAACAATCTAAGCTTTACTAACATTGTATCTGAGCACACTAAAGAAGTACACACACCGCTTTGCGTGTGCATGTGCGCGTGTGCAGTGGTGCATGCTTATCCCCACATGTTCACACAAAGACCAGAGAGAACATAGAGTGTCCTCTTTGTCACTCCCCTCTCGAGACAGAGTCAGTCACTGAACTTGGAGATAGGCTGGCAGCCAGCAAGCCTCAGTGTTCTTCTGGTCACCAGGCCTCACAGCATGGGCTACAGGTGCATGTGCAGCCACACCCAGCTTATTCTGTGGATTCCAGGGCTTTGAACTTGGGTCCTGGAACTCAGAGCAGGTGCTTTCTCCCAGTGAGTCATCTTTCCAGTCCCACACAAAGATGATGATGATGATGATGATGATGATGATGATGATGATGATGATGATGGTGATGATGATTTTGTAGATTTTTTTTGAGACAGGGTTTCTCTGTGTAACAGACCTAGCTGTCCTGGAACTAGTTTTTCAGACAAGCCTGGCCTTAAACTCACAGAGATCCACCTGCCCCTCTGCCCCAAGTGCGGGGATTAAAGGCATGCGAAACCACTGCCCAGCAAGAAAACCAGTTGTTAATCCAAACTTTCAGAACAGCAATAATAAGGGTTTGTGCTTGGTCCCATGCTTTAGCAAATTTCGTCCTGTCTCTCACAGATGGCCCTGACCTCACAACACAGACTCTCTGTCTCCTGCACACATCAAACTGAGATCAAACATCACTGCTTCTGAAATCATAGCCAGCACTGGGACCTGGTTTTTCTAACAGAAGTTGCTGTGACTTTTTTTTTCACCTTCTCCAAAATTTCTTGTGAATGAAACAGTATCCAACAGGGGAGCTAAATGCCTACCAAACGTTTTTGCTGTCAAATATTAGTGTTCTAGAAGGTTCTGGAACTGTCTCATACCTGCCTGCCTGTGGCTGGTTGAGTGAATGCTTGAAGCATTCATCCCACCTGCACTCAGTTTGCAGAGGTGAGGAAGCCACACGTGCACGTCCTGCCACTGCAGAAGTAAGTGTCTCTTCGCAGAGGGCCTTGCAGGACATACAGCACGTCTCGTGGCCTCGTGGGATACAGAGCTTGATGCCGTCTGGTTATCTTTTCTGCTAGCCACAAGATGGTACCATTGCACAGCCTAGAGAGAGCATCAGTCAGCAGAGACCCTCTAGCGGATGCAGCCCCTGTTAAATGTCCCACAGAGGAACCTTGTCTCTGTCCTCTACAGTATGAACATATTGCTCTCCTTCCCCACCAAAAGACTGAAAATGTCCATGTCTTGTAACTTGACCTGTTTTGTTTCTCTCACATCAGGATTCTGTTTGGCTTACTGGAGCTTTAGGATTGCCTTCACTTCTACTGAAGCGGAAACTTGTCATTTGAATGTTGGGAGTCGGTGAGGCTTGACTGAAACCCTGTTACCCTGGAAGCCTGTGTGCGGTTTTTCCCTTTCAGGAGGGGCTGACTCTAGGAGGCATGGGAACCAGCTCTCTGAAAAGGATCTGAAGTTTATTTCTGCAACACGAAGAATGACTGAGAGCAGTATGTTATGTTGTAAGACAGAATTTGGACTTAAGATCCAGCAGAAAGAGTGGATGGAACATCACTTACGGTAGTGGGAAGCTGGAAACACAATGGTAAGGAATAGGGTGGAATGGCCACACCAGAGACAGGCCGCTTCAGAAGACGCCAACTCAGAATGTCTTATCAAGTGGGACAATGCACAAGACATATTGTTAAATGAAAAAAATCAACATTACAAAGCAGTGTATTCAATTGCATGTATGTGTCTCTGGGAGGACTACAAAAAAGGGGGATAACAGCAGCTCCATCTAATGTGGTTAATTTATTTTTTTGGAGTAGCATCTACACTTGCTGCTTTGGGAATGTGATCTTTCATCCAGTAGATGAAATGATGCTGCAGCCAACTTGGCTCTTATTCCTCAACTCACAGGGGGAAGAAGAGATGCCTTGATTGACAGTTTCCTCAGAGTGATGAGTGGGGACAGGGTAAAGTGCCCTATGGAAGGTATGTGAGGGACACAGCTGCCACGTGTGAGCTCTGCAGAGGTAGAATTCACTGTCTTCAGGACCTCAAGTGGGTCTGTGTGAGATTATGTAAGATGCTCTTTTAGGAACTGGCCCAAAATTCTCAGAAGTATAATTTCTATATCTGTTTCTTTCTCTAATATGTGTATGTTTATATATATATATTACATAAATATATATGCAGATATAGATATAGTGTGTGTGTTACCTGAGTATTAGTTCTTTTAAAATGTACTACAAAGTAGAAGGTCAGGACAATCAGGAACACAGAACATGAAGCTGATCGTCAGCCCTTCCCACCATTTTGCTTCAGAAGGTTAGGTAGAGTAAGGCCTGGGACACAGAGAGGTTTGTTTTCTGCCGTGATGCTTCAGAGAAAGGGAACTGTAAATGGAGGAAGAGCTTTACTTTGGTCCTGACTGTCTGGTCCCAAATAAACACACAAAAGCTTATATTATTTACAGAATCTTTGGCCTATAGCTCAGGTTTATTATTGACTAGCTCTTAGAACTTAAATTAACCCATTTCTATTCATCTATATTTTGTCACATGGCTTGCAGCTTTACCTGTCCTCTAGTGCCTTGCTTCCCTGGTGGCTGCTTGCATCTCTCTCTTCACCCTGCCCTTCTTCCCTGTATTTTCAGTGTGACTGTTCTGCCTAGCCTTACTCTGCCTTGCTATTGGCCAAATCTTCTTTACTATCCACCATATTTACATATCCACAGTATACAGAAGGATTTTCTGCAGCAGGAATTGTTCTAACTCCTTTTGTAATTTGCCTTAGAGTGGAAACGCCTGGCCAGGATTGCATTCAGTCAGAAAGTGGTTTCAAACATCAGGGCCGCCTCTGCGTTTTAGCAGCAAGATCAAATTGTAGATGCTTGTGGAAAGAGACTTCAGCATCACGGTTGCTTGTTCCATTTGACTGATGGCCTGGGAAGTATCTGTAAGAGGGTACATGTGACAGTGTGAGCCATTCAGTCAAGACCGACTGAAGTCCTAACCCTGTACTAAGAATTCTTTAGCCCCAAGTTATTTAGCTTTGTGTTGCCTGAGGCAATCACCTGATAACTATGCAGGCTGATTTTGGCTCACAGTTTCAGTGGTTCCAGCCCAAGTCATTTGATTTGGGTTTGTAGCCAGGTGACCCTGCCTATGTGCACAGTGCAGCCAGGAAGCAAACAAGAGAACAAAGATGCCAGGGTACCACAGTCTCCTACAAGAGTGCATCCCAAATGAGGGAAGACTCCACTGTAAGTGGCTGCCTTTTAAAGATCCTACCATCTTCCCTGACAGTGAGACCTTCATATTTAAGAAGTCATTGATAGGCAGTATCTGAGAACAATGTTTGCATCCCCAGGCCCCACAGTGCTGCCAGGAAGGTTCAGTTTCACATAAGCATTGCTGAAAGCTGCAGAAATCTCAGAACCCCTTGTCTTCACATACTTAGATCAGGAAACACATAGCCACCTTCCTGGGAGTGAACACTGTCCTGAGATATGGTGTTGGATGTCAATCAGGCTGGCCTCAAACTCACAGAGATCCAACTGTTTCTGTCCCATGAGTGTTGGGGTTAAAGGCGTGCGCCATCACCACCTGACTAGACCCTGTTTATCTTTCTGATACATTTCTGTGCCTTCTGCAGACACTGATAGGAGACCTACTAGTGCCTCGTTACCGCACAAGACACCTAGGTGACTATCCCAGGGACCTCACAGTCTGTCAGAGGCTCAGAAGGGTGGAGGCATTGCTGCCACTATGACGGGAGGTGGCAGGAACATGAGTGGACGAGCAACAGCCCCAGATTCTATCTAGGATAGATGGACTCTCGGAATTATATCTCACTTCCCAACTATTTTTAGAGGTCTCTAGGAAAGCAGTCTACTTCAGCAGATTCAAATCCTTCAGAAATACTGCTGGCAGCAAGACTTTCCCCTTTTGGTCACCAGACAGTCCCCCAAATTAGTCGAATCTAGAAAGTTCTAAATCTGAGACAAAGTTTTTAATGCATAGTAGTTAGAATTTAAGTGCAAATACGGTGTGATTTTTTTTTTAATGCCGGCTTTTTATATGCACAAATGGCTCATCATTCTTGGCTACTCTCCATTAACGAGGGGGCAGCTGTCTTAACAGCATGTGTCTGCTCATCCCTCCAGGGCACGGTCCACTTGCTAAAGCCTTTGGTGAACTTGTGTCTTTTCTAACCAAATCCCATTCCTAACTGCGCCAACCAAGGCACCCCTCATTCAGGCACTTAGTGAAATTCCACAGTACTTTCCTTGGTAAGTGTACTTGGAGGGCTTCATCATAGTCAGGGTGATGAGAGCCTTCCTGCCCCCTCCTCCAGCTGGTCACATGATTTTTAGATGCAATGGGGAGTAGAAATGCAGGTCCTTCTTTCAAAAGGCAGAGAAAAATATCATTAAAGATACTTCAATAAAGTATGAAGTGTTTTTCTTTCGTCTACAGTCTTTTTTTTCTTAACTTGCTATAGTGTTTAAAAATTGGTACACAGTGCTAGTCTGGGTGATGAAAATTTAAATTTTTAGCATCCATCTTTATATTGTCAAAGCCAATTTCATTCTTTTGGTTTTAAAATAAAATATTTTGACGTAGCACTGTGCTGTTTATCATATAAAGCTGATGTTTTGGAGTGCATATGCGTTGTGGAATGGTTAAATCCTGCTGATTAACAGATGCATTACCTCACATAGTTATCATTCTTGTGGCGAGAGCAACATAGCATCCCTCTCTCTCCATCTCTCAAGAGCATAATTAACTGAGGTCAGCTGGGAGGCAGGAGGAATGAAGGGAACATGTGGCCCAGGGCCTTTGCTAGGGTTTTCATGAGAAGCAAAGGGAGGGGAAGGAGCAGCCTCTGAGTGTCCCTGTGACTATCTAGTGGTAAGAATTCTGGGGGACTCTGAGCTACAGGAGTGGTTCTCTAGCTGTCCAGTACCTGACCTTGGGGTCATGAGTGCTGAGGAATGTTGCCTCTCACTAAAAGTCAGCCTGGAGACATGTGTTGGAGTATCTCTCTAGACTAGCTGATTTGCAGAGCAAAGTCATACTCAGAGATACCTTGCTTATTGATTCTCAGAATTAACTAACCATGGCATGGACACTCCTAGCCTGGTTCACAATGTCCCCAAGATGTAGAAGCATCATTAAACACAGAAAATTAAAACACATGATTAATACAACACATACAGCAGAAGCTCAAAACTAAAACTGTTTAATACATCAAGATGGCGGCAACAGAGTGTGAAACCTGGTACTTTTGAGCCAAGGGCCCCTTGTCCCTGAAGCTGGCAATGTCTTTTCTTTTGCAACTTTCATTTACTTTCTTTTGTTGCTGAGACAGGGTCTCACTATGTAGCTCAGGCCAACTTCAAATTCACTATATAGTGTTTGGGAATTGGGCCTGATAAGCCAATGTTATTGGAGTGACTTAACCCTGTGGGCATGGTCTTCTCTGGGTAAGGGGCTGTGACAGGATAAGCACTTAGGACTAGGGTCTCTCCTTCTCTCTCTCTCTCTTTCTCTCTCTCTCTCTCTCTCTCTTTCTCTCTCTCTCTCTCTCTCCTCTCCACTCTCCTCTCTCCCTCTCCCCCACTTCTGTCTCTGGGATGGGGAGGGAACTGGCAGAGCCAGGACAGTGGCGGAGGGCTGGTTCCCCAGTGGATCTGAGGAGCAGTTTGTGACGACCCAGGCTCCTCCTCCTGTCTTGTAATCATTGTGCACAGATTTGACTTAATAAAAGGTAAAGCAGTCTTCAGGATTCCTGCTACAATATAGCTCAAGGTAGCTTTGCCTCAGGATTCTCCCGCCCCAGATTCCCTAGGGCTGGAATCACATGTGTGCCAGCATGAATTCCTTCCAAATTAGTTCCTCCTGGCTCCATTACACACAGAGCAGAAGCAGGGTTGGTTTATAAGTGTTACAGGGATCTTCCAGGATCAGGGCAGACAAGACTAGAACCAGGCCTCTCCAGGGATCAGAAAGAGACTCAAAAAAAGACCAAGGTGCAGGTCTGGCCAGTTGCAGTCAGCGGACAGGCAAGGCTGAGCATCAGGGATTTCATGACAGAAAGCAACGGTTTAGCAAGAATTTCTTCAGTTCTGTGTAGGATTGAGATGCAGCCTGCACCTTGGAAGCAAAGGACTGAGTCTCTAGTGGTGCTCCAGGACAACAAGCAAAATTCATCTTGTAGAACGTGAGGAACTTGTAAAGGCAACACAGAGTAATCTCTGTTTTATAAGGATGCTTTTAACCAAAGTGCCACCGTGAGCAGTGGGAGAGACAGGACAGAGGACAGAGGCAACTTGGAAGGCTGTAGTAGTAGTCTAATATAGAGTGAATAATATAGAGCTCAATGAGAGCTCAGCAGAAGGAGGTCAGCCTGTGGGTGCAGGGGAGGCCCTGCTGGCAGGTCTGGCAGGGAAAAACTTTCAAACTATTAACATCGGGTCGAGTTGGCACCGACCCCTAGGTATGGCGTGTTCAGGCAACATATGGAGTGTGAGAGTGTTAGCACATGTGAAGAGAGGCCAGGACTTAAGAAGAAGGTGGTATCTGGCGAGAGGAATGGGGGTGGTCAGGGGATAGGAAGGGTTCAACAGTGCCTCCTCCAGAAGGGTTCCATTGACAGCTGCTTGCAGGCCTCCGTTCTCTCCAGCCAGGATTTGTCCCAAGTGGGCACAGAATGTGCAGCAGGAAGATACTGTTTCTCTTAGGCAAACCTGGAAGCCAGACAGACTAAAAGGTTGGATCAAACATTTATACAAAGACTTTTAGAAAATGTGTCAAGATACTACATTTTTTTTTATTATAAAAATTTGAATCTTAGGCCAGGTGGTGGTGATGCACGCCTTTAATTCCAGCACTCGGGAGGCAGAAATAGGCGGATCTCTGCGAGTTCGAGGCCAGCCTGGTCTGCAGAACAAGTTCCTGGACAGGCTCCAAAGCTACAGAAAACCCTGTCTAGAAACACCAAATAATTGAATAAATAAAAATTTGAATCTTATAAATAAGTAAAATGGAAAATCTAAGTAAGTAAGTACAAGTTTGAGTCACTGTTAACCTTTAATATTTTATCTTGTATTCTCCCTTGATTAGCAAAAACGTGAGTCTTTTCATTATTTTGGAGGAGCCATCTCTGTTACTTTGGGGGTTCTATAAGAGCTAGTTCCAGGACAGGCTCCAAAGCTACAGAGAAACCTGTCTCAAAAAATAATGCTGCTCCCTTTGTAATCTCCAGGACCTTACAAATCGCTCTTGAAGTCTTCATCGAGGACCAAGCATTGGTGAACAGAAAATGGGTACCTGGGCACTTCAAAATGTGCACATGGGAATTGGACAGTGGGCACACCTTTAATCTCAGCACTTGGGAGGCAGAGACAAATGAGTGAGTTTGAGGCCAGCCTGTTCTACAGTGTGAGTTCAGGACATCCGGGGATACACAGAGAAACCCTGTCTCAAAAAAAAAAAAGTGCACATGGAAGATGATGGAAGATGATAACAATTCAATTTATATAATTAAATACAAACAATATGCTGCATTCATTAAAAGAAACAAATACACATATTTGAAATATATACATATTAAGCATGGTATGTTTGCTATCTCAAACCCCTGACCATGCCCAGCTCCTGTCTTTTCTGTCTTTCTCCACCAGTCGCAAGTTTGAGAGTCATCAGATTCTCAGAGAACAGAGACTGTGACCAAACTCAAATTTCTGAAAGTCTTGGCAGTTGGAACAGTGATTCAAATGAGCTGAGTCTAGAGAGAGTCAATTTAGAGATAAAGTTCTTCAGATGATTGAAAATCTAGTAAGAACCATGAAGAAGTGCACAACACTGGGGCAGTGATGAGGCCACTGGGGCAACGATGAGGTCTCTGAGGCAGTGGTGAGGCTGGTGGAGAAGATGTGGAAGAGTGTGATGCAGATGATAGTTTCCCTGTCCTGCATCCTCTTCTAAATAACCACTCTGAGGTTTATATTAATTGTAAATGCTCAGGCACTAGCTCAGGTTTATTACTAACTAGCTTTCACATTTACAATTAACCCATAACCCTTATTTTCGCTCTGCCACGTTCACCTCCTGCTGTCTGTCTGCATCTTCTGGCGACTCCTCTGACTCCACCCTTCCTCATCCCATCATTCTCAGTTTGGCTTTCCCATCTAACTGTATCCTGTTCAGCTACTGGTCAGTCAGTTTATTTATTAAACCAATCACAGTGTAAAGGACTATTCCACAGCAGCATGATGCTGCAGAAGTCTGTGGGAATGATGCTCTTTATTCAGTGCAGATAGCTGTGGACAAGGAAGCTCCTTGCTGATACAGAGCCCACAGATGTACGAGCTTTGGGGGTGGGGCGGGGGTCATAACATGCTACCGATCTGCATTTGGCTTCAGGTCTCTGATTCTTTTGACTATCTCTCCACTCATAGATTGCTTTTTAATTATTTGTTTTCTTGTCATGAACATGAGGGCTTTGTGTCTGTTAGATGACCCTCATTCACATATGGGTCATGGTTGTAGCTCATCAAGATCCTTTAGAATTCCGATTTGGTCACTGAGACTCTAAGCCAACTCTGCCAGCCAGGTGTGCATTTGATCAGCATGCTAGTTAGATTACAAACCTCTGTAATGGATGAGAAGTGAGGGATCGTGAGCCAGTCACTCCAGCCAGGGGGTATCAGAGCTGGGTCTTTTGACCTTCAGGCAATCTTCCTTCTCTGAGGAACAATTTTCACTGAGGAACACTTTGAAACTATGGGTAGATGTATCAGAACTCACATACAAAGACTTGTCTCTCAAGTTGATATTTTTGTTTTCATTTCTCAGAGGAGACTCTCGGGAAGGATTTCCGTTCCAAGTGAGAGAGCAAAGCAAGTGCTCCACAAGAGTTCTCACAGTGGATACTTACGCGAGAAAGATAATCTTCCCTTTCTGACAGTCTTCAGATGTCTTTGAGGCTATGTTTTTGGATGACTGAAGAGGGTGGGTGAGCAAGATTATTAAATGGAGAGGACTGTAGGTCCTAGTGGGTAAAGCTGCTCAGCCATGTATGAGAATTCCACGATGGGACTGGTTTCAGAAAAGGCATTGCTGCGAGAAAGCATGGAAGCCTCACTTGGGATCCTGACTCAGGATCTCTGGCTTTCAACTTAGAGAGGCTGAAGGGGTTTTCGGTTTATTCTTTGGCACCTGATTTGTTCTGTTTAATTAAAGTTTGGGCTACATCAACAAGATGTTGATTACTCTAACTGAAAAGTGCTTGAAGAAGTCTTTTAACTAGAAACAAAATTACAGCCTTGCCAGCAAGTTTAGGGCACCCAGCTCCACTTCAAATAGAACAATGGAGGTCGAGACCTGCACCTGGGGAAGGCTCTTAAAAGTCCCTTCTAGCCTCGGCTTCTATCCTTCCAAGTTTTGGCACAGTCTGGCTACACAGGCTAGGCAGGCCTTGAACTTCAGGTCCTCCTGTTTCAGCCTCCCAGCTACTGGAATTGCAGGGGAGCTCCACCATGTCCGCTTCCACTTCCTTCTTTTTGAAGATGAAGAACCAAGGTCCCGAGACCAAAGTAGCTTTAGGAAAGTCATTATGTGGCTTGGCTTAAGAACAGGATTGTGGATTCATTCCCCGGGGCTCTTTGTGTTCACCTTGTGATGTTCCATTGCCATTTGGCTCAGGAAATGCACTAATAAGGACTTCTCGGGATGATTTATTTTATTTGGAGACATCAAGAACATTTTAAAAAATCCCCTTTAGAATATAAAAAGAAACCCACCAGTTAAAACCCCGTATAAATGAGTTTTAGATGATTCTCTCTGAGAGTAGCCATGCCATGTGATGCCACTGATGACTCGAATAAGCAAGAGCAGATGGTGGGTACGTTGGGCTAACTAAGACAGAGTCATACAGCAAAAGTTTGCAGGCTTTTGAAATTGTGCTTGATTGTAATTTCAAAATTTCTGTGGACTTTGCTTTTCTGACTATAAATTGAAGATGATAGCATTTTCCTTCATTGTTTTGAAGGAAAAAAATATGATAATAGTGCCCAGCCTATATTTACATAGAATAAATGTCACTTCTTTTTTTCTTCTTTCTAGTCTTGTCTTGTTTTTTTCTTTTTCCTTTTTCCTTTTTTTATTTTTATTTTTTTTATTTTTTGGCTTTTTGAAACAGGGTTTTTCTGTGTAACAGCTCTGGCTATTCTGGAGCTCACTTTGTAGACCAGGCTGGCCTTGAGCTCACAGAGATCCACCTGCCCCTGGCTCTCGAGCACTGGGGTTAAAGGTGTGCACCACCACTGCCCAGCGACTTTTCTTCTTTTTATTTATGTTAGTTTGGGGGACCAAGGAAGGGACTGATGTTCAAGTTAAATCTTTAGACTTAGCCAAATGTAAAGGTAAAGGTGAAGAAAAAAAATGGCATTTATTTCAAAGTGAGGCAGCAGTCGGTCATGCAAACCCTGAAGGAAGAATGTGCGGGAACTGTGAAGTCAGCGTGATAGTGGCTGGCCGACCTTGCAGCTCAGAGGTAGAAGGGAGCTCATTTTGAGGGCAATGAAATAAATCACTAGAGAACTTCTGAATTTGAGCGATGATACTGTTTTGTCACTAAAATTCAGAGGCTGTGACTATTAGCTCACCGAGAAAATGTGGATAGCGATAGCCATCCAAAAGGCAAGCTTTGTTCCTGAACTCAGAGGCCATGGCAGTTGATTAGCCATCGTGTTCCACCACTAGAGGGAGCCAGTGGCCTTTCATGCCTGTGTGTTTTATGGTTACTGGGTTGTCAAATGGTGGCCTTGGCACTTGACTTAACAGTTTGGCTGTTTTTCAGGGACAGGGCCGTTGTGGCAGTTGGTGGTTGGTAACTTCAACCCCTGCACTCTCTACCCAACCATATGTCCAGCCACTACGGACAGGCCTGGGCCTGGAGCCTCCAGCCAGCTTTAGCATAAAGGCAGCCTGAGAAGACTTCTTGCCGTCAGCATGGAGATGACTTGAGCGTTTACCCTCTGAACAGCTCCAGCACAGGAGAGCGTTTGTGTGCTTTCGGAATGTGAGGCAAGGTTCATGGTTTTTAAAATTCATGAACTGCATGGAATGGAACGTTCTTTCTCCAAGTACGAGGAAGAAACAGAGAGGCTGTGTCTTCATGACACCCAAGCTTTGGTCATCTCTGGAAAAAGTCCAGTCAGGCTGTTTATCGGAAATGGTGTAGATTTTCTCCCCATCCTCAAAAAAAAAAAAAAAAAAAAAAAAAAAAAAAAAGGGCAGAAGGTTGTGCTTTCGGAAGGTTGTGCTTTAAAAAAAATAACTAATTATTTATTTACTTTTGGCTTTTAAACTCCATGCTTTGGATTCATTCAGCCTCAGGCAACTAGCCCAAGAAATTTAGTGTTTCTCTTTTAGATTGCTCTAAAACAGTTATTTGGGCTGGTCTATTATTAAGTCATGGTGAGATCAAAATACAGAAATGAGAATATGATCCACGGCTAGAAAAATGTGGAGTTGCTCAAGTTCCTTGCCCCATTTAGCGCTCTCTGGCCTCTTTGGTCCCCTTTGTTGCTGTTTTCTGAGCACCCAATAGCCCTATGCTAATGCTAGACCTATCTGCATACTCCCCTGGCCTCTCCTCCCCAACACACTTAAAAGAAACCTTAGAATCTGAGTCAGAAATAAAGGCATTTAATTAAATTGGTTTCATGGATTCCAACAGATGAACGTAGGACCAGCTCCTAATACTCTAGCTCTTGGACTCTTCTGGGTGGAAACAAGGCGGGTTTTATTTTAGATGATGCTGGTAGTTCAGCTAAGTCATTTGATTTTAGAAAGGAAGTATGAAGCAATTTTCCCCCCCTCAGGTGGTGGAGGATGTTTGGTAGTCAGCGGAGTGGAGTAAGTTGGAGAAGATCTGGTGCTTTTTTTGGAACTTCAGATTTTTATCTGTGTGAATAAGTCAGGGTGGTAAGAGGCACCACAAGGGCTTTGGGTGTGTCTGATGTGACCTTTCTCATTTGCTTGGGATCCTTCTCATATTGAAACGACTTCCACCCTGGGGTGGGGGGTTCATCCCTCATTCCCATCCACAAGCTAGTGGCATGTTGGTGGGGAGTATACCTGCCCAGAGAGGTGGCTAGGTAAACTCATACAGGGTACGAGATCCTCTAATAGGACAGACATCATCTTCAGAAGGCAAGGAATATGGCTGTAAGTTAAAAATAATCCATTTCCTTACACTCCAAAATAGAATGGTTTTACATTTTCTTCTTACTTTAAAAACAATATGTGACTGTTGTAAGAGGCCGTTTGTTCATTCCTGGCCTCCCAGGATCCCAAAATAATCACTCAGAAACTATATTATTTGAACCACTGCTTGGCCAATCACTTAAGCATATGGCTAACTAGCTCTTACATCTAGAATTAAGCCATTTCCAATATTTTATATTTTACCATGAGTTTGTGGCCTACCGGCAAGGTTCCAGCTGCCAGCTTGCCCCTTTCTCCTCTTGTGGCTCCATGGCTTCTCTTTAACTCCACCTATTCTCTCTCTATATCTCTTTCAGCCTGGCTATATTCTGCTAAGTCATTGGCTGAAAGAAGCTTCTTTATTAACCAATAAAAGCAACACACATACAGAAACTTCAAACACCAAGTGGTGCTAGCATAAGGACATAAAGTATAAGTGAAGTGTAATAGGGAAGTGGAGACAGACATAAAATGACAAACATGATCCCATATTTAGAAAATAATCACCATTAAAATGTTAGCATGTTAAGATATAACATTTGAGACATTTTTTCTTGTACTCATGCACATTTCACATAGAAATTATTGACATATTATGGTTATTATTTTGTAATCTGATTTTATTCACTTATCTACATATCATAAAATTCAAATACATCATTATTTTTATTGGTGGCTCACAGTCTTTTTTAACTGAAAATGTCATTATTTATTTAACAGATTTAATCAGCATAATGGAAATGTTCAGACTTGAAAATGGCCAGTGAATATTAGACTTGAATATTTGAACCTTATCTTTACCCATGGTATACACGACAGCGTGAATGAGAACTTGGCTCATGTAAACTGAAAGTATTGTTGTCCTGGCCACTTTTTCAGAATTCACTTCAGAGACAGGACCAGAGAACTGTGGGCTGATTTGCTGTCCCATTGAGTAGAAGTTCTTCTGGAGACCCAGAGGTATCATTAAGATCAAATAAGAATGATCAAGTGTTTCTGCTTTTAATATTCCATTTCTGCCTTAAATGTTCCATTTGGCTTTTATTCAAGTTTAACCCAGCGAGGCAGGGTTTTATAACATGGCTACTTATTCACTATCTGTGGTATGTGTTTTTAATTTTTAATAGGTCATTCTTGGTAGGGATTATATGCAGCCTGCTAACAGAGAAAAGCTTCCAAAGAGGAGCCAAAGACAAGGTTTGAACATTCCAGAAGGATACTCTGTATCATTGGACTAGGAGTCTTGTTATGCTATTCCAGAACTAGGAACACTGTTAGACCCTAACAAGAATAACTGCAAATCTTTGTAATTCAATTTATTAACCTTCATGGCCACTTGCTACAGATAGTGCTAAGTGTTAATCAAGGATGGTTGTATATTTGCACATACATGTTTTCTGAGCAGAAGAATTCTTTGGAATTTTTGTAGTTAGTCTTTACAGATATTGGTGTAGGAGGTCCTTCTGTATTTGCTTTGTTTTCATTGGTTGAATAAAGAAACTGCCTTGGCCTTTTGATAGGACTGAGCTGAGGTAGGTGGGGAGGACAGAACTGAATTCTGAGAGGAAGAAGTAGGGTCGCAGAAAGAGAGAGCTGAGCCACCATGGAGTCACCAGAGTCAGACATGCTGAATCTTTCCCTGTAAGCCACGACCTCATGGTAAAACACAGATTAATAGAAATGGGTTAGATCTAGATGTGAGAGTTGATCAAGAAGAGGCTAGATATAATGGGCCAGGCAATAATTTAAGTAATACAATTTCTGTGTGGTTATTTCCGGTATAAGCTAGCCAGGTGGCAGGACGCAGCCATGCCCTCCTACAGCAGATATGAATGGAAAACTAGGGCCTTAATAAATGTTGCTCAGGGCCTGTTTGTTAAGGCTGTAACAGAGATTGGGGGACTTCAGTTCTGGGATACCTAGGATGGAGAAAACTAAGGTCTTTTTAAAGGCTAACTACTCCCACCTTAGGACTTTTAACTGTTGCACTGGGCAAAATTCTGCTCTAAGATTTGTGTTTACTATATAAACATCTTAAATGTGTTTGAGGGATGTTAAGATTAATTCTTAAAGTAAATAAATTTTGATTATTTGTATAATAACATTCCTCAGTTCTTGATATTAAAGCAATCAAATCATTTAAAGCCATCTTTGATTGTTGAGAATGACTGATTATTGATCACTAGCTTTTTTCCTCTCTTCCTCCTCCTCTTCTTTTTCTATAGTTTTCCAGGTCAAGTCTGCCTCTTGGAATTAATGGAACTGATTGTTCATGAGGCATCATGAACAATCTAAAGATGCCTTTGAAGTATATAGAAAGATGTGTGTGTGTGTGCTATATACATATTTTAGCCATTTTCTACAGGAAATTTGGGCATACGTGGATTGGGGGTACTCATCAGAGGAATCTGGAATGGACCCCACACAGACATCAAGACTACTATATTTCTTCTTTGTTACCTTAGCCTCTCTTCTTCCTTCCTGCAACTTTTCTAATTCCATTTCTTTCTCCTTCAAATTACTTATATTTTACTTTATGCTTTCTCATCCTCTCCAAGTGGACTCACCAGATCGCTCTCTAGGTCTGCAGAATTTATTGTCTTTTTAGCTCACACAATGAAGAGCTCACACAATCTCAGTGTGCATTTTTTGCCCACCCTCATCTTTGAGTGAGCATTACTAAATGGATACCAAATGATTGTGTGTCGGGGTGGTGGGTACATGTCCACATTCATGAGTGTGTGTGCATATATGGTAGGTGCTTATGTATGTACTGAAGGCTGACATCAACATTTGGTATCTCCCTCCATCACTCTCCACCTTATTGTTTGAGACAAGGTCTCTCACGGAACCTGGAGCTCATCGGTTGGGCTAGGCTGGCTGCCCAGTGAGCTCCACCCGTCTTTCCCTCTCTCCCCTGCCCCTAGCACTGTGGTTACATCACTATGCCAAGCTTTTACGTGGCTGTTGGAATTTCAAACTTAAGTCTTCATGTTTGCAGTGCAGGCATTTTACCAACTGAGTCATCTCCTTCCACAGCCCTCCAAATGCTTTTGATCACAAGAACACCATCCCGACATTGCCCATAGGAGGTAAGGTACAGGTCCTGGGGGACCCTCTGCTGGCAGCGAATGCATGACCGAGCACCTGACTCTGAGAGAAATCCATCGGAAAAGCTCTGCTTGGGAATGTTTGAAAAATAAGCTGGTGCTGCAGGAGTTTAATAAAACTGGCCCTGTGCCAAGATGGAAAGAGTGTGGTCATCAACCCCAAAGGGAGCTTCAGCTGAACGGGCTCATTTTCAGACAAAAATTGCCTTCCTGTTCTCCGACTACATCAATGATACAGCGATTTCTTTGATAATTGCCAGTTGTGCACAAGCCAGTCAGCAGAAAAATGAGAGTTTCATTTCTTCCCCAGCTGAGAGAATGTTCTTGCAAAAGAAAGAAAAAAAGCGAAAGGAGCAAGAAAAAAAGGTGAAAAAAAAATCCATAACAAAGCCGTATTGTGAAGAACCTGCCCTGCCCACTGGCTTCAGAAAAGCAAGAGTGGTTTGATATCCAGCGGCTTGCCTGCATCCTCATCCTTGTCCCTCCTGGCGTGTGTGGCTGCAAAATGGCCTGGTGGGCCCCTTTAGTGACTTGATTTCACATAAGCAAACATAGAGCCCGTCACTGGCCATTTATCACACTGGCTGGCTTCTGCTTTGTAAGCTTAAAAGAGCATATCAGTTGATCGTCGGAATTCCACCTAGATTTTTCTCATTAAACTGCTAGCACATTTTATTTCCTTTGGACAGGGAGAGGAGAGATAACATTCCAAACTTGCAAGAACAAAAGAAAACAACAACAAAAAAAATCTTCAAACATCCTAACATCCTTCCCTTCACCATTGAGTAAGGCGCTTCAAATTAGGCTGCAGATTTTCTACTGATGTTCAACCAAACTGAAAGAAAGTTTGAAGATGTAATAAAGTCATCGTGCTGTGCCAAGGAAACATAGTTACTCATCTTTGCTGACTTTTGGTGCCAACTCTTCCTATTATGTGTGCAAGGTCAGAACAAGGTCAAGCCAGGACTTCTAACTAGAGCAGGATTGTAGGGGGCTGGAAATTTGGGCTTCTAATCTGGTTCTATCCCAGGACACAGCTTAACTTCAGCCTTGTAAATCTGAGTCTTTTTGTTGACATTAGGATGAAAGGGAAATGGGCCAGCCATCAAATCAATTTATTTAAAAGAACTGTCTTGTTGAATTCCTGAAGTAAGAGAACAGCAGCGGGGTGGGGGTGGGGGCGATACAGGGAGCCAAGGAGCAACTTTGGTCAGGAGAAGCCCAGCTATGAAACAGTTGTAAAAGAGGTTTTGGGGGTCCCCTGGGGAACTCTGTAAGTGGATTGTCTGCCAGGGGAGTTCATTCCTGAGTTAAGGGGTCAGGTCTTGCTGTTTGCCCATACCCACTGGCTATCACTTGAAAGCTGCTCACAATGAGGCAAGACTTGCTCTCTCCTTAGGGAGGGCATTTCCCTGGGCAGGGTATCCAGGAGCAGTCAGCAACATTACCCTCAGACAGGGACGGAAGGTATTCCAAATAACCAGCAACTATTGTGCTGAATGTTACCTGCGTTCATGATTGGCTACAAGATAGAGGCCCTGGTCAGACAGAAAGGAAGCATGAAGACTAAGAAACGGACATCTGGACAACATGAGGTTAAAGCAATTAGTGGCTAACCGCAGGATGCTCCTTTATCCCCTTGCCTTGTGCCTCCCCAAGCCAGGTCCTCCATCTCAGGAGCATTCTTCGACAACTTCATCTACCATGAATCATCTGCTTTTGCAGAACCTTTAAGACATGTGAATTTGAACACTGCTTTGTCAATCAGCAACAGACAACATAATTAAAATTTAAGAATATAGACTTTGAAACCAAACAGACATTGATTCAAACCCCAACACTTGTAGGGGGCCATGTGCAAAGGACTTAGCATTTCTTAGTTTCAAATATTTCATTCATAAAACGTGACTGATGACATTAACCTCATGGAGTTGAGGAATAACCTGATATGGTAAATGCAAAGGGCTCAATGCACTCTAGCAGTTAACAATGAAAATGATATCAATTTAATATTAATGACATTGTATTGGCTACCCAACCATGCCTTCCAAACTCGGTACAGTCGCATTGCTTGGGTGCAGGACGCAGGTGGACGTTGCCTGAGATGGGTCAAATTTTCCTCACAATGTTCAGACTTGTCAAGGGCACACTCTTCTGTCGCAGCTTCTCTTTGCACATAGAGGACGTGCCAAGATGGAGTTGTCTTATGCTTAGTGATCTAAAACCAGAGGTGGGACTGATGATTTGATCACTCTGCCTTTTTGACTTTCTCCATTACTTCTGTCTTAGGAGCAAATGTTATAATTTGCACAGAGCAAGGGTCCTGTGGGAGTACAGACATCAGGGGGCAGTGATGACGTCATTAGGAGATGTGAAGACCACAGGTGAGCTGCTGTTTTTATAACTTGCTTCTTTTACAAATCCTAACATTCTCTTTAGATGTTTAAAATATATACTATATAAATATATAGAGATTATAAGAGTAACAATATGTAAATTAGCATTTAAGTTTGCATATGAATAATCAATATTCACCAAGGACACACACACATATATATACCTAATACTTTTTTTTACCTAACATCAAGAATAATTATTTTCCCACGGTAAATATTTACTAAAGTGGAGACCAGGGCAGTATGATGTTCCTGATAGCACAAATCAGTATCCGCTTATTGTACTCCTAAAAGCCAAAGCAGGCATTCTGCCATTTTATACATTTTAGTTCTAAAATTAAATGAAAATAAAAGTGCTGAATTTCATGGATACCACGTACTCCCAAGTTATTTCTACAAAATGTTCAATAAAGTGAAACATTTCTTGTGTCTTTTGCCCCTGTCACCAGCCGGAAGCTGCCTCTCCACAGAGCATTAGAAGGAGGTTAAAGGTAAGAAGGAGCTGCTACAGGAGTTCTCCAGAAAGATTCTAACCTACTGTCATGATAGAAGAAATACCAGCCAGGAGTCAGCAAACATACTCCCATGAGAGTGAGCCACTGTTTCCGACAGCCGTTAGCCAGCTGGTCCGGGAGCAGTTTGGGTGAATCCACAGGTCAGAACAGGAAAGGAAACAGGGAAAGAATTATGCCAGTGAAGCTCCCGAGCCTGGACTGGGTGGGGAGGCTGGAGCTGTGTGGGGACTGTCACATGTGTGTGCATCGCTGTGTGTGCACTGCTATGGCCCTTTGTGAAGACCTGGAGTTAGTTCATCCCTTGGTACATGGAACTTGCTGAAGAAATGGGTGGATTTTACATCAGTCTAGTTTTTATTTTTTAAACGATTGAAGTACTACTTGGCCATAACGAAAAGAAAAACATTCAAAGGACTTTATAACAAAAAGTGGAGTTTCTTGTTGCTCTGACCACCATGTTCACCTCTAGTAGCAACGAACATCTCTAGTTTATGCCCTTTCCAGGAATGTTCTCTGTGTGTGCACACATATAATACTAACATGCACATACACATCTCTACATGCACATACACATACACCTACTCAAGTGTGAATGTGGTGTGCACCCTGTTCTTTTCCATCCTTGTTTCCCTCATTTTGCCAAGATTTCCTTATCACACTACACAAATCTGTTTTGTTTTCCCAAACAAAGACACAATACCCTTAGTATCTCTTCACATAAATGTAGCATAGGTTCTTTCATCTTCTTCCAATGGTGACCATATGCTGTGTTTGTCTCTTCAAAAATCTTTAATGATAAATGTCTTTGCTGTGCTCCAGAGGTGTGTTGAACAGGTCAATGGAAATGGTGTCTCCCAACAATGTGCACCACATCCAAGTGTGTCTGCAATACAAAACACCAGAAGACCAATCACTGAGGCAAAGGCTGTGCTCAGGGCACATTCTCATATTTAATCTCTTCAATGTTGACGGTGTTAACATGGAGAAATTACTAAATTATCTGAGAGTTTATCTAGAGAAACAGAACCAATGAAAGAAACACATACACATGTACATCTGTACATGCACACACACACACACACACACACACACACACACACACACACTGTAAGAAATTGGTTCACATGGTTATGGAGGCTGAGAAGTCTCACCATTGTCAGTCAACAAGCTGAAAACCCAGGAGAACCTCTGATATAGATCTTGTCTGAGAATTAGTGTAGTTGGTTGCAAAAAGTCTAGTCTGAGGTCAAAGCCAAGTCCACAATCAAGATAAAATCAACAGCCCAAACTGAAGTCAGCCAGGAGGAGAACAGGACTCATTATTCGGCATGTTGCTCCATGAAGATTCCCATGGCCTGGAGAAGCCCCCTACAGTGCAGAAAGCGCAGAGTTATAGCCTCCCGATTCCAATGTTCCTTTAATTCAGAAACACCCTCCCAGCCACAGCCAGAATAACACTTAACCAAGGCACCTTGTCAAGCTGACATGAAACCATTGCAGAGTTATTCTCCCAAACTTTCAGAAGAGAACAGGTTCTGCCCCTCGACAAGATCCACGGCCCGAATAGTACCTGTACCTCTGTCCTGCTGCATAGGGAGAGCTCTGCCTCCCAGAGGCCTGAGCATCCTGGGTTTAGGTTTTAGGTTCTCGGTCTTTGGAAACTACAGGACTTTATATTCTACCCTTTGAAACACTCGTGAATATTTTAAAGCAGTGTCATCCCCCAGCTGTTGACACACTGCTGCCTTTGAAAAGTCAGAGTCAACCTGGCTTTGGCATGTGTAATCCTGCAAACACTGATGGTCATTTTGTAGCCAAAGGCTTTGAGATCCAACCTTTAGGGACATTCTTAGTTGTGCCTCTCAGCTTCTAGTTAATCAGCAGATTGCCAACGCACCCTGGATGAGTGTTATTCCTCTAATGCGCATCCAATTTCATTTACAAATGACACAAGGGGCCTTTGATCACCAACTTTTTGCAAAAACTCTACCACACTCGGTCCAATCTGCTGCTTCCATTGTGCTCTGAGAGCAGGAGCGGCACCAGCGGCAGCTTGACCTTACCGTGAGAAATAGCATTTTATCACGAAACTTGGCAAGGCCTTCAATTTCCTCCCATCTAATATCTGTCAGTCATCCTCATTGTCCAGGAAACATTTTCTCCACTCTCCATGTGAAAGCTGTTATCTCTCGTGCCAGACACAACTTCTCCGGGACCAGATCGTCCCCATCCCGTAGCTCAATCATGGCACATGTCTGGATCCCTGTGGAAAACCAATTGTGTTCTTCAAAGTGTGGCTGCAAAGTCTGCGGTGCAATACAAAGACCCTGGGTCCCCCACATATGCCATTAAGTCACTCTCTACTCCTCTTAAATTGTGTGCCAATCACTCTGACCCTGTCATACTCAGTGGGCATAGCATAGAAGCTGAAATGAAAGAAACGGGTCCTATTTACTGAATTGCCTTGCTGAGATCTGTATAAACATATAACCCCTTTCCATAAAGACAGACGGTTGACTTGCATTGATACGGTAAGAACCAGCAAGCTCATGGGTGCCAGAGCTGGAGCAGGGAAGCATTGCTCTATTAATTAATTTTGCCAAAGTTCGATTTGCAGATTAGTACAAAGCTGAGGTGCTGAAGTGATTAGTTAATGAGTTTTAATAAATGTATCTGTTTATGCAACCACCGTACAGGACATTTCTTACATGCTGTCTTTCCCCTGGAAAGTGGCTCTTGGATCTCTGATCAGTGCCTTTGTCACCAAGGACTGCACACAGCATTGTTGGTGAAGGGGTCATGCTGAAAAGAGAGTAGCTGGTTGCAGACTGAACGTAAATAGCTTCTTGGAGCCAATATCTGCAGTCATTAAAGGACACGAACAAGGAGACAGTGTGTTTAAAAAGTTTCTTCACTGCATTGATTTATGTCTGTGTGTACGGATGTGGGGCTGTGTGCATGCATGCCACTTTGTGCACGTGGCAGTCAGAGGACAGCTTGCAGTAGTCGGTTCTCTCCTTCTACCTTGCATCTTCCAAGGCTTGAAGCCATGTTGCTGGTCTTGGCAGCAAGCGACGTTACCCTCTGAGCCACCTCACTGGCCCAAAGACCCCGATTACAAAGGTGACAAATCTGCCTTTGGTTCCCCGTGTCCACCCGTTCTGAGATCTTTCTGTCTGGCCTGTGAGGTATTATGAGAACCATGGTGAAAGCTTGTGACTATTGCAGACAAGCACACCTGCACGTGCCCGGATCTAGGACAATCCATGGCTTCAGTGAGACGGGGGCGGGGGGGGGGAGGAAGGGAGGGGGGAGGTAGATTGCTGCAGCGGCAAAGCAAAGCAATTCTAGGCAATCACAACGTGACACCTGGGCTGCAGTGCATAACAATAACGGGAAAAGGAGAGGAGTCCTCATCATCCACTCAGAAATGAATCAAAATAGGGACCTTGGGCTTGCTAACTGGTGTGGTGCCCTCTTTCCCACAGCATAAGGGGAGCTATTCTATTCTGAGGGTGTGAACAAAGAGCCATTGCTTAGGCCATGCAGTCTGAGAGGGCACTTCGAGCTTCATTCAGTTATAACATGTAATTTTACGCACCTTTGCCTCTCATCTGACTTGAGAGTTTGCTCTGATATTCTTTTTGAAACTTTCCTCTTGGTTAGTAAGGATGTCCCTGTAGTACCATCTAGGAGATAATAAGAAACGAAAGCAGTTGAACTGAACAAAAGAAAGCAAGCTAAGCTCCACACATATGATCCTGAACAGGTATCTCTTGTAGGACATATGAAGGCATAGGCAGAACAGTTGAGAACTTTCTCTCTGTGTGGTTCACTGGACAGGCTGGGTCTGTCTTCAGAGCCTTTTCCTCTTCACTTTGAATCCGCTGAGAGAGACTTCTGGGCAAGGAACCAGAGTGAAGTCCTTGGTTCTGTTGGCAACACACCAAACACAGAATGACCTTGGCCAACACTCGGCAGTCTTTCTGGAAATGCCTTAGTCATTTCTGAGCTGGGCTGAGTCCAGAGACAAACCTTACTCTGACACTTGGAAATCCTGAGGCTCAATAGTCTTGATCGGCTTGACTGCTGGTGAACTCCCACATGGCCCTCTCGTATTTTAAAGCAAGGCGCCTAAGATTGGAAGACCAAGTCTTCACCAAGGCAGATCATATAGCAAGCAGTTTCACAGGCAACCAAACAATGAAGGCTTTGAGGGGTTTCTGGGCTACTGACGTCTGCACCCATTTGTGGTTTTGCCTGGCTGGCGAGGCACAGAATTGAACACCTTTGCATCAATAGCTTTAGCACAGGAATGTCAAGAAATGGTGATCCTCAGAACCCAAGAGAAGCAGAGGTGGTGGGTCAAGTTGTGGTTGTTCAGTCAGGCATCAGGAGACAAAGCTGCGGCTTGGGAGGTGGCTGCTATCCTTGAGGCTCAGAGCTAAATGACCTCCTAATCAAACCATTGATTTGGAGCCACTATGAGCTTCAGCTCTGATGGGGCAAGAGAACTCTGTATCTCAGTCTCAAGAGTGAGTGCTTATTCTCAAAAGGTCTTGGGCTAGGGACATAGCTCTGAGATAGAGCACGGGAATCACACGTAGGCCCAAGTCCATGGGTTTGATCCCAAGAATGGCAGTGAATTTTTAATTTTTTCCAAACCTTTCCATGGTTTTTCAAGCTAAGAACATTCATTTTTTTTTGGCATGGCAACATCTGAAAATATCCATTTAGGACCAATTCTTTATTGTGAGCTCTCCGCTAAATTATTGTTTCCTGGAGTTCATGGCACAAGGCACAGGATCAGTCGACCCTCCTGATGCCAGGCCTTGCCCCTCTGGCCCACTTGGCTGCAGTTACCTCCCTCTCAGGATGCCATTGTTTGAAAAATCTATCAACCCCCGAGTTTCAAGCAAGCTAGATGCCAAACAACTCATACAGGGGCACTGCGAGATCTATTTTCTTTCCAGATTCCAAATCCTGCTTACCCCACCCCCAACAAACTGTGTGTTCATTTCCTCTGAAAAACACTTGTTTGTGCTCTGGTTGTCCCGTGGAAAGATAACACTAGATGCTCACTTGGAAACGAACATAAAACTGGTGGTCCATCCATAAGCGGCAGTGTTCTTTGGGTACCATTTTATGTTCCCTGTTTCAAGGGACCCTTCACCGTTTGACGTCCATCGTTAGGCATCTAGATCACACGGAAATCTCACTAATTCTGAGAAATGAAAATGCAGCGTCAAATCAGGATAAATTCCAAGCAGCATTTGTCCTGTTTTTAGTATGTGTTTTAATACTTTTTGGTAATTTTATAAAATATGTAAAAGGCTTTCATTTATTCTTCAAAATTCTGGTTTATTATGTATTTTTAAAAATCAAGACAAAATACGGAAGAGTGTAAAGTATAAGAAACAGTCTATACCTATGGGTTTTATTTTAAATAAAAAAATAAAAATGTTACAGATTTGAGCAAGACCCTCCTTATTCACCATTCTTCCACATTGACTGGAGACAGCTAAGGCTCTGCATGTAGCATGTATTCTTAACACATCTGTGAATCCTGTTTTCATGTATTGTTACATATCAAAAGACACCATACTATGAGGGTGTTTTAAGTGGTCCCAGGGACCACATATTTTTGCACCTCTTATCTCAAAGGCTTCTTTTTGGTATTGCCTAATATTTTATCACATATATATAGCATGCATTACCAAACCCAGACTCCTGCCCCACCATCCCCTTCCCAACTCCCAGCAGCCACGAATCCATACTTGTGCCTACCCTTTTGTAGCACCTACATAGAGCAAGACTTCAATACTTGTCTTTCTAGATCTGCCTTTTCTTGCTCCATACAGTGTCCTCCCATTCCATGCATTTTGCCACAAGTGACAATTTTATTCCTTATGGCTAACCAATATCCCTTTGCACACAAATGTACCACAGTGTATCTACTAATGTACAAGTAGACACTTAGGCTAACTCCATATCTTACCTGTTGTGAGCAGTGCTATTGTTCTCTAATTCCATTTTTCATTTTGACTTTCTATTCTGTCCTGCAGAAGCTTCTCTTACAAGGATCCTTTGGGTGGGAGTCAGCTAACTCTCCTGGGCTTTAGATATAGTGAAATGTATTTATACCCCCTTTAATCTTGCACGGTGACTTACCTGAAGCTAAAGTTCCATCCTGTCTATCTTCCTCCCAAACACTTTGAGCAGGTTCCATCTTCACCTGGCGCTTGTTGCTTCCCAGGAGGTCTGTTGTGTATCTAAACATGACTTCTCTTTTGGATCTATTGTGCTTTCTTTGTATGTGTGTTTCAGGAAGAACTCCTAATCTCTTGTCACTAAAATGGATCTATGTTGAGAAATGCTTTTTTTCCTGATCATGACTCTGTGAATTTTATGGGTTTTGTAAAATATATATATATATATATATGTGTGTGTGTGTGTGTGTGTGTGTGTATACATATATATGTACATATTACACCTAAGATATATCTATATCTATCTATCTATATCTATCTATCTATATCTATATATATATCTTAGGTGTTTTCTTTGGTTTTGAGAACCTCTCATGCATTCTCTCTCCTGTGTACTGGATTCCGACTGTAACACACAGCCTCATCCTGTCTCTACCCTCCACGTCTCTCACTCTTATCTTGATGTCCTTGTCACTCTGTGCTCTGTGGCCCTGTGCTGCTCTCTTTTCCTATTTCAGCGAGTTCACTTCCATTTCTCCCATTTCTCTTGGCTCCTTTCCAAGTCCTACTGTAACCACTTCACCATTTCCTCTTTGGCTAATTTGTATTCTTTCTTTTTTGCAACGGAGACACTATCTTAGAAACATTCTAAGCTATGGTACTCCTTGTCTCAAATGCCTTACAGTTCACATTATAAGAAAATTGGCAGTGTCTTTTTTAAAGATACAGATTAATCTTTATTATCAAATTAAAACTGTTTTGTTTTGTCTGTTTTGTTCTGGTTTTTAATCTGCCACAGGGAAAAAAGGCAGAAGTTCAGGTCCCTGCGAGTATATGGCACCAGGCTCATGGTCTAAGCCAGAATCAGAAACAACGATTGCTGTTAGCCAGGAGAAGGCAGCTGCAAGCCCATCACTGCAAGGTCTTGGTCACAGCAGGCCTAGTGGCATTATGTGTGGTCTCCAGAACCACCCCTGGCCCCACACCTGCTCTTGTTGCTATTGTGAGATTCCTAACGAGCTTGAAACCAAGGGCTCTTTTTCTTTTTGGAAATTGTGTAGCTGGCCCTATGCTATGGCAAGTCTAGAGGAGACAGGAAGAGGAAATAGAAAACAGACTCAATTGTGCCACCACGGCATTGTGGGAGAAGGGACATAGAAGGAGGGGTGACCCTGAGTGAGACTGTGGGTTTCCACTATCCTGTCAGAGAAAGGAAGAGTGAATTAAGAAGAACACAGAAGGAGGTTTCCTTCGGTTTCAAGGAACAATTTGGTTTCTTGAAGAGGAATTTGACTTCCTCTCCACCACAAGAAGACATATAAAAGAATCCGATAAACTCTTAAAATAAGAACATTCATAAGAATATTAATTTCAAAGAGTTATGAAACAGTAGGATTTTAAACTTACATTGGACTCAAGTAAATAAAACATAACGTAAAGAAATTTCTATTAACAGATCTGGTTTTCATCAATAGTTCCGTTCATTTACAGGTAGGATAATGACAAAACTTTAAGTCAGATCCAGTAAACTTGGCCTCATGCAAACATCTGCCTTAGGTTTAATTTCCGACCTTTGGATTTGGACCTGCCTAGTTCTCCACATCTGTCGTGTGTCCTGTGTTCTCCAGGGTGGTATGTGAGTTCTGGGAGGATCCAGCAGTATGGTCACGTGGTGATGGATGAAGGCAGGAAAGTCTCCCGTTTGCACAGGGCTCTCTGAAAGGCTCTGGGTCCTCATTGGCTTCTACCATACTGGAAAGCTGTGGTGGCCTGGTCCACGTGTAACTCTGGTAAACACTTGTCCTTATGCTGAAATGAACTGCATGTCTCTGAGGTGGTATCGTTTGCTGCCGGACCCTCAGTTTAGGCTAAGCTGCCCCACTGCGTCTCATGATCCCCATCTCCCTCCATTCTCTAGAACACTGGGCTGTCCTTGTAGCTTCTGGGGTAGAGCACCTGTTCTTGCTGATACTGGCCCAAGAGAAAGAATATAGACCCAGTGCCCCTGCCTTCCAGATAAATCTAAGGCTAGTAACTAACACATTGAGGCTTCTGAGATGTCGCATCCTGTCCCCGGAATGGCTGGTTTATTCCTTCCATTCTGGCACTTCTTGGTGACTTCGCCATTTTCCTTTTCAGACAACGTTTGAAATATGTCCCCATCCTTGTCTTATTAAACATTTCCCAGTGTTTCACAATGATCCTTGTTCTCCATTTTTGTCTTGAAGACCTGGATCTCAATTCTGCTAGTAACATATGCTCAAACCCTCTTTCCCAGGGGTTAACACTAGTCACTTCACCCTTTATTAGAAATGAGGTTCTGACCCTTAGGGAGCCACTCTCCTTTCCTGCACTGTTTAGCTGTGTGGAATGAAGGAAAACGCTAGAGATGCTGGCAGTCATCTTGGATTAGGACCACGAAGGCAAAGAACCTTTGTCTTTGATGCCATTTTGGAGGCACCGTATCAGCCCTGGATGGCCTACTTTTGAACTCTGCTATGGAGAGAAAGAAGTCAACTTCACTTTGAATTAGTTTTCTGTTACTCTGGCCAAGCACCCTTAAGAGAGAGCTTTATTTCAGCTCATGGTTCCAGAGGTTTGAGCCATGGTCTGCTGTGTCATTGGATTTGAGCCTGTGGACAGAAGAACAACACAGTGGAAGCACACGGCCGAATAAATTACTTATCTCGTGGCACTTCATCGTAGTCCTGCAGGCTGAGGCCAAGACTCTAGCACACAGCCTTCAGCTGCACTCCGGAAAGGAACTGTAGCACTAATCTATGGTTATCTGGGCTTCTGTTTTTAAGATTTATTTTTAATTTTATGTGCATGGGTGGGTGTTTTACCTTTGTATGTACAGTGTACCACATGCATGCAGTACACAAATGGGCCAGAAAAGGGCACCACTTCTCCTGGGACTGGAGTTCTACAGCTGGTTTGTGCCACTCTGTGGGTGCTGGAAATCAAACCCAGGTCCCCTGGGAGAGCAGACAGCACTCTTAACTGCTGAGCCACGATTCCAGCTCCCTGAAATTCTGCTTATTTGTTTTAAACTAAAGAAGTGTTTTAAATTGACAGACAAAATTTTATTTATTGTGTGAAGCACATGTTTAAAAATACATATATTGTGAAATAGCTAAACCTGCTTAGTTAATAGGCCTTGCCTCCCAGAGGTCCAAGCTTTGCAGGAGGACCATTTACAATGTGTTCCTAGTGTGTTTGGGGGACTGTAATATGTTGCTCTGACCACAGTTCCCACATGACACCACAGAGCTCTCTAACCTACTCCTGCGTTCTAACGTATTCCTGTGTTCTTCAGCCAGCATTGCTTTCTTTTGCACACGCAGACGAACCCAGCGCTGGCACAGGCACTCAGGCTTGTGTTGACGGCTGCTTGGATTAGCGCGGCTGGGCTAACATAGTCATTCAGGCTCATGTGCCTGAGACACTTCAGAGCTCTAGAATTGCTTATTGTTGCTGTTGTTTTGAGACAAGGCCTCACTGTGTAGCCCTAGCTATATGACACTTGCTCAGCAGATCGGGCTGGCCTTGAACTCAGAGATCCGCCCGCCTCTGCCTCCTCAGCACTGGGATTGAAGGTGTGCGCCACCATGTCCAGCTTTTTGTTTTGCTTTATTTTTTGTTTCTTTTTTTCTTCTTTCAGTACTCTAGACTATCTTAAGGTGAATGATAAAAGATTTAGGAACATTTTACACTATTTTTTGAAATATTTTTCTTTATTTTGGAATGCATCCTCTGTGGAGAGCCTTCAGACCCATGAGCACCTGAGGTGAGACGGTACAGGGTAAACGTGCCAAACACTCCATCAGCAGTTCCTGCTACGAGAATGGCTAATGAGCCACACTGAAATGTAATTAAAGGCAAAACCCACAGATGGCCATGTTTCAAGCTTGCCAGGTAGTTAGTCTCAAGACTTTCACTGGGACTAAGCTGTAAATACAACAAAACACACACCGAAAACCTACTGCAGAGGTGATTCCTTTACCTGATTCTCACGCGGTCAGTATCATCTGAGAGATGGCTAGGGGTAGCGGATGGTGGAAGATCACACTTATGAGCACACAAACGTCCATCGGGAAGCATGGATTCTTACGCTTCACTTTGTATGCGATTTACATATACACCATGTTTCCATCCTCTAGTTATTCTGACCCAGCTGGTCTGAAGTGGGGACCAGGAACATGCTTCGTATCAGGTATAGCACTTTGAGAAGGGATCTCATTTAAAGACCTTTTCAACTATGCCAGGAAACCCCCTTTGTTAGCAAAGTTTGCTGCCTTCGGGCTTCCTAGTAGCACCAGAGGAACTGACCAAGGATGGGCACAGAGGCAGAGCAGAGACAGGCAATTCTGCATCATTCCAATCAATGCATTGACATCTTGGGACTGCGGATGGAAAGCAATGGCCACCCTTATGAATAATGGATATGATATTTTAGGGATTATTTAATGTATTTTTTATTCTCTTTAGATCAAGATGCCATATGGCTCCCTATCCTTTTAATCAATGGGTTTCAATGCTTCAGGGGCAGGACAGTCACTGGCTAGAACACCAAAGTCATCGCCCAGCTTTGACTGTCAAATGAAGCTTTTTATGTATCGTATCCCCAGGGGGAAAGAGCTGTTGAAAGCCGGGCTGCACCAAGAGAGAAAAAGAATTTCGAAATTTCCAACGCCCCCTTCATATATCATTCATGTCTAATCTTATTGGATTCTTATTAGAAAATGAAGCCTGTTAAACTCCGCTCTTCATGTTTTCTTGAGCTCTTTCTTTGCAGCCAAGTGCAAGATGCATTCATGTTGTGTGTCTTCCGAATGTCAAGTTCTCTAACTGTTAAAGCAAGGAGGCTGAGTGCAGTCTCTGGCTCTTCCGTGTCTGTATTTATTTTCTGCCTTCTGGATCTCACTGCTTTGAAAGAAATATCCCAGACCCCTTTGAATTTTATTCATTCTTTTAGAATACTGAATATTCTTTTTGAGTTTAACTTCATTTTTATCAAAGCAATATTCTTTTGTAGTTAAATTGCTCTCCCATGCTTAAAACAACAAGAAGAAACAAAATCCCCCCCGAAATACCAACCACAAAGTCCCCTGTCCCATGTCTCCGCTTCTTCAAGTCCTCTCTCCCCAGAGCCAACTACTTCCATCTCTTTTTGCTTTATGTTTTGCTGGTTACCTCTGAGTTTTAAAATTGTATTTAACTTTGGCTTTTAAAAATATAAATGTTATCACTGAACATGTCATTTGATAAGTGACTTTGGAAAGAAAATGAAATAAATACCCATATCCAACCTATCATGTTTATTATTAACCAAGGGGAATTTTGAAATCTGAGGGTCCTAATTTCTTCCTTTCTAGGCCAAAAACCCAGTCATGTAATAGTGGCTGTTAGATACAGTACCATGTACTAGATAATATGAAGTACATATCATTCCGTGAAAATACTCTCTCGTTGCCATTCTAATAGGAGAAATATTAAATAAATGTGGAACATACATGTAAAATAATAAGACAGTGCCATGAAGAGAGAAGAAAAGCAAGCAGGTAAACGGTCTAGGAAGGCAAGGCTTCAGATGGTCCGTACTTTGAACTATCATCATTAGAGAGGCACCAAATACCAAAGAAAGAGCTGGACAGTGTCTGTGGTCACTGGGAACCCAGGAAGAAAAGCAGAGTGATGGAGGGGCGGTGACAGGAAAGAAGGCCAGAGAGCTCGGAAGAAGACAAGGCCCTTGGTGGGAAGGGATGAGAGTCCAGGGGCACAGGTTCTCACACACACTGGCATTTACTCTAAGATGGAAGCTTAAATAAAGGACTGATCTAATTCGACACCCTTTTAACCTGCTGTATTGAAAACAGACTGAAGGGAGACAGGTTGAAAGCTGGAGACTGGTGGCTAGTGGCGCAGTCCAAGTAAGGCACAAGCAGGATTTGGACCACAGTGCCAAGGTAAAGGCAGAGAGAATGCAGATTCTGGATACATCTGGGGACGGAGTTCACAAGATTTGCTGATGGAAGGCCTTGTCAATTGGAGAGGACGAGAAGGCCTATTTATCTTAAGAAGTATAAATGCTACTTCCTGCCATGGGGAAGACTGGGAAACTCTCTGTTGGGAACGGGGGATTCAGTATGGAGATGCCAAGTTTGAGATGCCTCTAGATTGTGCAAATCAAACTGTGGACTAGACAGATGTTCAAATCTAGAGTTCAAAGACATTAAGACTCAAAGAACTTGGGAGTTATTCACATAAATGGTGTTGAAAGTCAGGAGACTAGATAAGAACAGCAATGTACTGAGTTAGTATAAGAGAGATGAGCACCAGAGAGACCTAAGGAAGGAGTTGGACAGCTTAGAGGCCAGAGAGTCAAAGAAGCGTAGATAAAGAAGTCAGGAAAACAAAACAAAACAGGATTTCCAGGGACCCAAGTAAAGTATATCAAAGAGAAAATGCACTGAAAGGCTGACATTAAGCAGCAGGGGAACTGAGAATTGACAACACATTTCGCCAGAAGGAGGTCATCAGAGGCCTTGAAGAGAGCACTTTCAGTGGAGGGGTGGTGTGTGCGCAAGGGAGAAGTGGTACCATGGGGTGTGGCCTGTGAGTAGGATAAATCTTATTGGGAGTTTTGTTCTAAAGATGAGGTAGAAAGGGAGGTGATCTACAAATGGGAATGGAAAAAGACGTAGGTCCAAGGTAGGAAAGACATTTCAGGATGCTAAATTTAAAAGCCCTCAATGCTGGAGCCAGTGAGGATTCAGGAAACTGTTGTGGGTTTTGTCCTTAGAGAATGGACCCCCTGGGCTCAGCAAGGAGAGGTATATTAGCTTAGCATATGTAGACACGGATGTAGCTAGGAGCACTGTAGAATTTACCCATTTACCCCCAAAGACATGGAGATTAAGAAAAGGATGTCTCACACTCAAATTAGATCATCTATCCCTTACCTGGTAAGTGGAAGCCTTCCCCTAGCCACCTCTCACGTCTACTTAGCTCAGAAGTCAGATGAGGCCCAGCCACATGGGTCAGTGCTTGCCTCTAAGCCCAGAGATCCGAGTTCAGTCCCCAGATCCCATGAGGTGAAAGTTAAGAACCAACTTCTGAAAGCTGTCCTTCAACTTTCACATTTCTACACACACACACACACACACACACACACACACACACTCACACGTGCACATACATAGACTCATAAACACACACAGAAACACAGACACACACAGACACACAGAGACACAGACACACAGACACACAGAGACACAGACACACAGAGATACAGACACACAGAGACACAGAGACATAGACACACAGACACAGACACACAGACACACAGACACACAGACATACAGACACAGAGACAGACACAGACACACAGACACACAGACACACAGACAGAGACACAGACACAGAGATACACAGACGTAGGAAGCAAAGGAAAGAGCCGTTTTTCCTCAGTTGATTTGTAATGTAAAAGCTTCTACCAAAGAAAAGACCCTTTGGATTATTCAGTGTGTTAGAAGACACACACTCCTTCTCTTTCCCAGTGATATTTGCACGCTGGCCATGTAAGGAAACGAGGGTAGGTTCATAAATTCTAGCGAAATACCAACCTCCTGCTAATATGACCCACGAGAATCTTATGAAGTCACTAATGAGCAAGAAGAAAGAAGGGTCACTCATGACGGCTGGCATTAAGGGGGCTCTGAATCTTTGTGAGGTGACCATCACCAATACAGAATTATGTGCTCTTAAGATTACTCTAGAAAACATGCCCCCAAAACAAGCTCCCCTTTGTATTTGATTTGTTTGTTTTGGAATTTTTGTTTGGTGTTTTTGAGATAAGGTCTCACTATGTGTACACCTTGGCTGGCCTAGCACTCACTGTGTACACCAGGCTGGCCTGCCTCAGGTTTATAGACAACCACCTGCCTCTGCCTCCCCAGTAGAGTGTGCACCACCACACTGTTACAGACTACTTTTGAAGGAATCTTTCTATGGCTCTCTGGGGATTTGATGTGTTGGGTTGCTTTCCAGTTTTGAATTTTGATCGGGTGCATCAGGGACCCACTGCCCATCAGGTTTCGACCTACAGCTAAATGCGATCGAAGCCTGGATTCACAGGACCTGTGGGTCAGGGCCACCACAGGTGCTGGAGGATTTTCATCTTGGCTCAACTTAAGCCAAAGATCACCACAGCTTAGGAGACTCCTGCCTGCTCAAGCAGGTAAACGGGGAGGCAGAGCACAGTGGCTTTCCTGTTGCCCTGAGCAACGGGATGGAAAGAGCATGGAGGACTTGTCCCCAAGGAACAAAGATGGCAGCATTTCAGGGACAGCCAGAAGCACGTTACATCAGGTTTTCATTTTACCAGGAGGCCAGCATGGCGGGTGGTGTCGACTTAGACGAGAGTCAGGTTGTTTCTGGCTTGGACAGTCATCATTCCGGTGTCTTAGTCTGTCGGAGCAACTATAAAACCAAATACTCTCAGTGGGGCAGCTTATGAACAGTGGGGTCCATGTCTCAGGGAGGGTTTCAAGGCCAAGTGTTATCAGACTGGATGTCAGGTACAGACATTTTCTAGTATACAGAAGGTGCCTTCCTGCTCTGTCCTCACACGTGGAAGTGGCATGGGACTTGCCTTTTACAAGGGCACACATCTCTCATGGCTTAATAAATTTCCCCAAGTTCTAAGGATTCCACATTTGGACTGAGGACCCAACATAGAAAGCATAGCTCTCAGGCCATAGCTCTGAGACTTCTCCCCCAATTCAACCCTAAGTTCCAAAGGGGAGAAGAGAATATAGATTTAAAGCATTAGCTATTTATAAGTGTCCACAAAAACGGCTGCCTCTTTTAACGGAAATGATGAGACTATCAACAGTCTGCACTAGTAATTTTCAAAATTTTTCATTTTTCTTTTAAAATCTATGGCTAAGATGGAAAATGTGATTTAGACGGACAGCTTTTAAATACGACTATGCATCAGAATATCCCACAGGGCTTGTTAAACATACATAGCTTGGTTTCAGTCCAGGGCATTCCAATTCACTATTCCTGAGACGGAGAGTGGACACCCATGTAGTTTACTAAGTTCTATTGCTGATACAAACAAATTGATGGATCTCAGTCTTGAAGTCATAAGAAAATAATGAATAACAGGAATGCCCAAAAGAACCTATAGATGCCAGGACCACATCTTGGGTCAATTGAATCAGAATTTCTGGTTGGAAAGGTCCTGCTTGTTAAAGAACTTGACCTGGGAGTCTAAGGTTGGGCACTCTGGTTGGTACTATCTTCTAAAGAACTTATTGGTTGGTACTATCTTCTAAAGAACTTATTGGTTGGTACTATCTTCTAAAGAACTTATTGGTTGGTACTATCTTCTAAAGAACTTATTGGTTGGTACTATCTTCTAAAGAACTTATTGGTTGGTACTATCTTCTAAAGAACTTATTGGTTGGTACTGTCTTCTAAAGAACTTATTGGTTGGTACTATCTTCTAAAGAACTTATTGGTTGGTACTGTCTTCTAAAGAACTTATTGGTTGGTACTGTCTTCTAAAGAACTTATTGGTTGGTACTGTCTTCTAAAGAACTTATTGGTTGGTACTGTCTTCTAAAAAACTTATCAAAGCACGCACAGCAAAAACAAAAAAACAAAAACAAAACCAAAACCAGTCCCCAATGACGTCATTCTGAATCAAGATCTCTTTGCATGGAGGCCCAGGAATGTGTACCCTAGAAAAGCCCACAGGACCTCTGGTGCAGTCAGTTTTAAGAATTGCAGTTCTAGATTAATAATTCTCAAATTTAGTTGCAAGCTAGAGTCATGTGGGATAATTTCAAAAGTACCGACAGCCTGGCCCCTGGCTGCTCTGATTGGCCTGGCGGTGTATGTGGCCTGCTGACCGTTTCCTAGCTTTTCCAATAGCTTACAAAGCTTGAGAATCGTTGGTACCCAGGCCTGCAGCATCCACCTCACATTCTGGAAACTTGCTGAAATGCAGATTCCTAGGCTATACCCTAGGCTTGCTGGAGCAGTCCCTGGAGGTGGGAGCCAACAATCTATGTCTTAACGAGCCCTCAAGGGCATTCTGGGCCTCACTAAGCGCTGAGAACCAGAGGATCCAGCCTTGCTCATTAGCACTAATCAATTAGAAAGGATTAATGGATTCCATTAGCTGGCTGACACTTTCAGTCAAGGGGCTTAGCCCAGGTAATTTTAGTGGTGCCGCTGGGGAACGGATGGGAAGATATTATAGAGACACTCACTCAGCACAAGCCCAGTCTCGGGTTGCATGGCGTGTACGTGTGAGGTAACGAGAGTTCTGAGGTCCACCACACATGCGTGGCCTCTAGTAAAAGAGCCCCAAACATCCGTTAGTTAGAAAAACAAGCCAAGAGTTTTTTACAGCTGTTCCCTAGGTTCTGGAGAATTGAATACCAGTGACAACTGGGGATGTCCTGTTAAAATTCAGCTTCCGGTACCGGACACCAGTAGATTCTGCTTCTTTGAGTATGGAGTGGGCATCAGGGAATAAGCATTTTAAACACGCCCCCATGCTTCTGCGAGTTAGGTGACCGGCAAAGCAATCAGAAAACAAACACGGCTTTATGGGAGGAGCTGGGAGGTCCTTCGGATTTTAGCCCACTTTAGCAGCAAAAGGCCAAAGGTCCTTTATCAGTCCTATCCAGCCCTGGTCACGGGTGTAAAGTCCCAGGGTCGGAAGCCCGGCTTTGGTGCCAGGTAGAAGAGTCTTTCTTTGTCTTGGGCTTTTTCTGTTTCCTAGTCGTATTAATGTCTGGATTTAAGTCTGCATGGTGGCAACCTCGTCCTGTCTTAGGAAACTCTGCTATAATGAAAAGTCCAATTTGCTTCACCTGACCCTGAGCGTCTAATTACTGGGCCACTAGAACCATCAGGATTCTTTTCCTGACCGGTCCAAAACGCTACACGTATTTGGCCTCTAGGCGGCGCTAGCCTTCAGGAAAACAAGGCTGTTTATGTAACAGATTGGCAGTTTAAGCGGCTGTATAAATGTCATTCTTTAAAAATAAAGAAGAAATCTCGGTTAACTCAAACAGGAGCAAATTAAAAAGTAGAGCGAAACATCCATTTCACGAACACAATTCATCCGCTGTCTCTGCTACTTCAAATTGATACCTTTTCTCCCAACGATAACTGGCACCCTCCCACCGGCTTTAGCTGCGCGGTGACAAAACAACAGATCAATCCACTCACTTCAGTGAAGAAGAAAAACCCAGTCAGTCAGAAGCGGTTTCACGTGACTCATACACCTGGAGACAGAATGATTCGTAAGCCATCAGATAAAAAAGCCAAACCACTAAGCCGTGACTGAGGTGTCAAGTTTATCCCCAAAAACGTATTTAGGAAGTTTTGTATCGAGACCCTCCACTGTCTTAAACTTGATTCTCTCTCCTTGCGAACTCGCCAGGAGGGTCCTTGAAATACCAATTTTCAACAGTCTTAAGAGGATATCTATAACACATAGAGCCTTCTTGTCGCCAGAGCTTTGTGGGCAGTCTGAGATCTCAATGTTAGCTTCATGATGGAATCACACAGGGGGTTTTGGAAAAATCCCAAGGCTCAGACACAACTCAGGCCAATTAAGAAAGGATCTAGAGGTGGATTCCTCCATACAGGGTTCTGAGCCTTCACTCTTGCTGGTCAGAGCACCTTCAATGGTATAAAAATAAGGGTTTTAATTTTTTACCATATTTTTGAGACGAAGTCTCTCTATACTGTAGCCCTGGCCATCCTGGAACTCACTGTGAAGACCCGGTTGGCCTCCAACTCACAGAGCTCCACCTGCCTTTGCTTCCCACTTGCTGGGATCGAAGGCGTTCAGCGCTACCCTGTACAGCTCTCCTCCCAGGTCTTTCCCCTGAGGCTCGGACTTTGTTCTCTGAGACTCAGTGCAGACAGCAAGGTCCAGTGCTCGCTCTGCCCTTCCCCAGTTCTTCCCCCTGGATGGCTCCTTCAGCCATGGTGCTGACTCGTTTCTAATGGGCCAACCCCGGTACCTTACTCCCTTCAGTTCTGGACTTGCCTGAAATCCAACAATAGCTGCATCTGAACCACAGGTTTGGGAACTTCCTAGACAGTTAAAAATGGATCGCTATACAAGGCACTTCATAAAATTCTCTAATTACTGGTTTAAAGATTAAGGGGGAGAGTGCTTGGTTAGTGTCCTAGTTACCTTTCTATTGCTGTGATAAAACTTACGTGACTAAAGCAACTTAGAAAAGAAAGCATTTAGTTAGGGGCTCATGGTTCCGGAGGGTTAGAGTTCCTGACCATTATGGAGAGGAACACTGCAGCAGACAGACAGACAGACATGGTGCTGGAGAAGTAGCTGAAACCTTCCTTCCTTCCCTCCTATCCACCGGCAGAGACAGAGAGAAAGAACTGCCAATGGCTTGGACAATTTAAATCTCAAAGCCCGCCTCCACTGACATGCCTCCTCCAACAAGGCCACACCTCCTAATCCTTCACAGTTTCACTGACTGGGGACCAAGCCTACAATTATACCGCCTATGGGGACCATTCGCATTCAAACCACCACACCTAGAATGCATAAGACCCTGGGTTCTGTCCTCAGCACTGCAAGGAGAGAAAAAGGGCCACGGAGAAAGATCTGGGAAGCTGGGTTTTATTAGGTTGAGTTTGGAGACATCGACTGAGTTCATTACCTTCAGTGTGAATTAGTAACAGACTCGCAGATGATGTGACTTACCCAAGGTCACTCAGGTAGCTAGGAGAAGAGCTATGATCTGTTATGACTCATGAAAAGAGGTCACACTATGGATAACCAGATTTTGTGTTTAAAAAAAATAATTAAAAAAGAGAAACACGGATGTCAACTTGAGAAACAAAACCCCAAACTCTTCCTTCCTTGTTCCTGTCAGGCAACTTGTCCCAACAACAAGCGGAGTGGCTACTAACACTATCTCCCGCAAATTTCCTTGCCCTCTCAGTAGCTGGGTATTGGAGAAGTAGCAAAGTCCCCAGGGAAGTCACACTCGGGTTCTGGCTCCCACTGAAGCACACATTCCATCCGATTTGTGGTGCGGGGCAAGTATTTTCCTCTTCTTTGAGCTTTGGTTTCCTCATCTTTCCAATGAGGTGATACTTGTCTCACAGTGACAGAGAAGATGGTGGTCCAGTTTATAAAAGAATGTCTACATGGCCACATTTATAAAAGAATGTCTACATGGCTGCGATGAGGGGAAGGTTACCACATCGTCTTAAATCTGGTTCTGGTGGGGTAAGGGACCACAGGGCTTCCTAAAGAGTTAGATCCCCCGAGACAGGGCAAATGGACTGCAGACATTTAGGTTAAGTTAAACCCTATGGCAGTGGTTCTCAACCTTCCTAATGCTATGACTCTTTAATAAAGTTCCTCATTCAGTGGTGAACCCTAACCATGAAAGTATTTTGTTGCCACTTTATCCCTGTAATCTTGCTACTGTTGTGAACCACAACATAAATATCTGAAGTGCAGGGTGTCTGCCACGCCACCCTCATGAAAGGATGGTTCAATCACTGAACACTTATGACCCACAGGTTGGGAACCACTTCCCTAAGCGCTACCAAAAGTGACCCCTTTGGATGCCAAGCTACAGCAGGCACTTCTGGTGAGATGCCAGACTGGGCAGGTGGTCAGGAATGGACAGCAGAGCCTCATCACCTCTCTAACTTCTACCCGAGGCTTTGTCTACGCAGGAAGTAACATGGAACACTGGTGACACTGGACAGGACCAGCACAAAAAGCCTTTGGGTGAATACAGTTGCCAGACACCTGGATTTGTCGGCTCGGTCAATTCTGAACAACCAAGGATTTGCTTTAGCTGAACCATTTGGTTTTACTGTACATGAGTGGTTGGTCAGTTTCCCGGGGTAATGGGCCTAGGGCTTCATTTCCCTTTGTGGTGTAGACTTTGACCACCACTAGAGGCATTTCTTACACTTCACATTTCTTTCACTGAGAAATTTACACTAAGTTATGCAATAGGAGTGGGCGGAACGGGCTCCTCTCCTGAGACCTGTTCTCATCTTATTTATATGTTGGATGGAATGGGAGTGACCCCACAACCAGCCATGCTTTTGGAAGTGTGAAGTGGGAAAGAGCCATGACCATGCCCTCTCTCCCACAGTACCCTTCTGCAGTGTCTTTGTGTGTTCGAATCACGAGGTGCTGCTGTGGACTGAAGGAGCAAGAAAGGAAAAGGAGAGGGTGGGTGAAGCGGTCTGAAGATGGCCACTGCAGAGGCCTCTTACTCATTGGGCCTGAGCTACTGGCTGTTTGGCATTCACCTAGGTAACCTGTTGCCAGGAGGACAATGACTTCCCCATGACAACACCAGAGCAAGGTTCTTGGTATTGTAAACAGCGCCAGCAAAGTCCGCCCTCAAGAGGGCCTGCGGCTTAATAAGCTCGCATTAGCACTTGAACTACTTCCAGAAGGCTGGAGGGGGCAGAGGGCACCGGGCTGCCTCCCACCCTCTCCAGCACCTAGCTCCTTGACAACCCACCCACGCGTGAGCTTTCGCTATTGCTTGGTTTCGGGGCGCTCTGCGGCCTGTCTCCTTTGCAGCAGGACTGAACGATGTGTCCCCGGGGCTTCCTGAGAAGCAGATTTCGAAGCTGCCCAGGGTTTATACTATCCGGATGATCTTTCACGTTCCCCTTGACTCAGTTTCTTCCTCTGAAAAAAAATAATCATTTGTCATTTCTTAAAACGCAGCCAACTGGCATGGCTCTAACTGAGATGTCTCCAATGCAAATTCACCCCCCTTCTCTTACGAGCAAACATATTGTCTGCTTTGTGAAGGACTCACCTTTGTCTCTAAGAGTTTAAGACCCTAAAAAGAACCCCTATCTTCCTTCTCCTTATTGAGACCTTCACTTCAGGCCTGGAAGCAACATCCCAGATGAGATTTAAGGAACTCAAGAGATTCTCAGTGCAAAACGGTTTTCCCTGGTGGGGCCTGAAACGCTACTTTTCCGCAAAGTGCTGTCCAAGCTTTCTAATAATATCATTTATCTCGGAAGGATTTCACCACTCAGAAGTGACATTTAGAGTCAAATAGATGGAACGGGATGTCCCCTGTTCTCATCACTACACATCTGTGTCTATGTCAGCCTTTCTCAAAGTTCTGAGGAGTGCTAACAGCCCAACCTGAAGAAACGGTCTCAGGGTCAGCATGTCTGGGATACAGCCGGTTGAGTGATGCTGACCAGATCTCTCTTCTGGACCACTGTTCTGGAGCTGAAACTGGGAATCTAGCCCTCAGCAAGGGAGGAAATCCCTCAGCAAGATAGCACTCTGTCACTCTGAACTGCTCAGAAGCCTAGAAATTTCACTCTTGTCTTTCAAAAAAAAAGTATTAATCTATGATTCTTAAACAAATTCAGTTTTTGTATGTGTGCATGCACTCATGTGCAAGCCTGTGTAGGTAGGCAGAAGGTCAACCTCTAACACTGTTCTTCAGGAATCTTCTGCCTTTGTGTTTGGAGACGGGGTCTCCCACTGGGCTCCCAGACTCACCATTGAGCTTCAGGGACCCACCTGTCACCATCTCCCTGGTCCTGGCATTATAAGGATTTGCTGAAAGGCTTGCTGGGAATCAAACCGAGGTCCTCACGCTTGCTCGGCAAGTGCTTTACAAACTGAGTTATCTCCCCAGCCCCTCCGTTTCTTATTGTGGACACGTGCAGGGTTTCATGTAGCTCAGGCTGGCCTTGAACTCCTGAACCTCCTGCTTCTACCTCCCAAGTGCTTTATAGGCTTTCACTACTGTCTGTTACTTCAAATAAAAAATTTAAAGGCCTGGTTTTACAGTTGTAAATTGTAATAACACCTCTCACAAGATTATTCTGAAGACTGAGGGAGATAGCTAAAATAATGCAGTGGACGGAGATGCCATGAAGCTATTTCCTCCCACATAGAACTTCATCCAACCTATTCCTCCCGCTCACAAGGAAAGCCACAGTTAGAACATGACCGCAGACCCCAGCATCTGCCCTGCGCCTTTCTCAGGAGCATCGGGTTCTCTGGCCGTTTTGCTCAGGTTCTCCAAATCTGGGTCAGACCCACACCTCTGCCCTCGTTACATCCCTAATTCTCACCCATTCTCATTCTCAGCTCGCACACCACATCCTCATCCAACCACCCGTTCACTGACCCCCTCAATGTGACTACTTAATGTCTCCTCCCCTGTGTTTCTAAGCGTTATACTTACCGAGAACTGCATGTCCAGTGTTGTCAAACAGAACTAAACCTATTATTGCCCTTTGTGGGAGGGAGAAAGGAAAACCTCACTGTCAGGACACAACCTGTCCTGTTTAGAGTGAGCCTGATTACCTGGCAGGTGCCTCCTGCCTCAGGACCCTCTCAAGTCTTTGTCTTTGCTGTAGCTAGAACCCACTTATTAATTGCATGAATTAATTGTGCATATTACTTCAGTTTCCATTTTAATCTTTTAAAAATGATGTGTGTGCGCGTGCATGTGTGAAGCTGGAGTTGCAGGCCACCTAACATGAGCTGAATTTCCATCCTCTAGAAGAAAAGCAAGTGTTCCTAATCACTGAGCAACCTCTCCAGCCCCATGTGAACCTCGTTGAAGTGCTCAGTACCATGGGAGCACTTTGTACACTTGTGCTGCGGTACGGCCACCACCACCAGCCAGCTCCAGAACGGTGCACGCTTCTGAGATAAAACCCTGTGCTCCCCACTAATAACCACCTCCTCCTCACCATCCTCTGCCAGTGATCAGAGCTATGACTTCGTGTCTGCAAATCTGACTCTGAGATGTGTCCTCTCGGTGGAACCGTGCAATATTTGCCCAACACTGACTATTACTTCCCTTAACATTGTCTTGAAGGCTTGTCCAGGTGTCAGATTGCCCCGTTAAGGCTGACTAATTCCACTGTGTGGCTATACCGCACTTTATGCATCCGCTCACCCGCTGTGGGATGTGTGGGTTGCTTACACCCTTTCACTATTGTGACTAACACAACAGTGAACACTAATGGGCCAGTGTCTGTTAGCCTTGCTTTCAATGACGTGCTATCACTGTGAGGTCAAAGGCCATTTTCCACTCGGTATAGCGGCATCTTGAACCGAGCGATGCCTTCTTCCCAGCAAGCATCTGCAAACTCACTCAGCTGGCCCCAGCTCAGATATCCTCCCTCCTGAGAAATTCAGCAAGCACGGGGCAAGCCCTGGCCCCACGGGGTTTAGACACCCAGGAGGAAACAGGCTCTGCACACTGAAGGGCTACCTTTCAATTACCGAATCAAAATTCAGAACGGAGCAAGCTTGCTGTGCACTTGAATACCAGGGTAGATGTACTGGCTGCCTGGCGCTGCAGTAACACATTGTTAGCACCTTAGTGTGGCAGCAATGCAGCCCTCTGGGGTTCTAGTGCCTCCAAGTCCAGCATCAGTTTCACTGAGTTCCAGTTAAAGGATCAGCAGGGATGGTTCCGTCTGGAGGCTCTGGGGAGAGAAATGACCTCCTTGTTTTCTTCTTTTTCTGCTAGCTCTTCTAGGGACCTCCTACATTTATCCTAGGGACCTCCTGCATTTATCCTAGGGACCTCCTGCATTTATCCTTGGGACCTCCTGCCCTTATTGGATTGTTGCCCCCTTTTTCAAGTTCAAATTGTCAGCCTTGTCTTTACTGTCACTACCGCAGTGCTTTCTCCTCTGCTTTCTGCTGACACAGACCACTGTGTTTACATCAGGTCAGCCAGATAATCCAGTATCTTTGTATTATAGTATCTTTAGTGGAACATATTTCCACTAAACTCTTTTGCGATATAAAGTAACATAATTACAGATTCCAGAGGGCATAGATCTGGGGTGGGGTGAGGGTGGGGGTGCTAGGCAAGGTTTCCCGCAGGAGTATGGAAGCCAGCCCCTTGACAGCAGGCAGCGCAGGAGAGGTGCATGGGGGGATGTTTTAGGGAGCAGGTCAATGTGTGCTGAGTTCATCACAATCAAGTAGGAATCGAGAGACAGGTGCCCGAGGCTGCGCTCACTTACACTCTCCTCCCTGTGCCTGCCGGAGCGTGCTCCAACGTTCGCAGTGTTGCTCATCAGTGGCCAATATGTTGGTCCTTCTGAGTTCATAACAGAGCAGTGGAGAACCCTGGCGTGCAGGCTGCGCATCTGTGACAGAGCCACTCCTCACCAGTGTGCACCAAACTCTCCAAAATGGGGGAATGCCCAGCTCTAGGAACGCATGTAGAACGAGTTTCCCATTCTTTGTTCCGTAGACATGACACCAAAGCAGAGTGACTTTCACTGTGGACAGAGTCGAAACAAAACATGGCGTGTACGCAAAACACAACAGAGGAGTTGATTCTACACCGCAAGTGTCTTGGGTCTCTCTTCCACACAGCAAAGACTGAAGAGGGTGGAGAGAGAGGCACCCTTCTGGTGAGAAGAGATCCAGGTGTTCTGCAGGGAAGCAAGGATCGTAGAAGAAGGAAGGACAATTTGAAGATTAAGAAGGGAAGATGACTCAGTGGGTAAGAGTGCTCACTTTGCAAGCATGAAGACCCAAGTTTGGTAAAAAGTTGGTTGTGGCTGTGCACCTCAGCACTGCGGAGCGTGAGACTAGAGATATCACAGATGGCTCCCAGCCTGGCTCCAGCTCCAGAGAGAGACCTTGTCTCAAGATAATAAGGTCTGATGTCCTCCTCTGGGCTCCACACATGAAAGAGGGTGGGCGTGCACCCATGCCCTTCTCACACACACATATGCTACCCTTCCCCCCAAACAGACAAATAAGGAGATGTTTTGAGGGACAGGTGGGTAGGAATCCGGAGCACCTCTGAACGTCTAGCAGGTAGCTGAGTGCACTCTACATGTGGAGTCCTCGAGCCTTTGTTTCTTCTGAGTTTGCCTGAATGCTCTTAGCACACTGTCCAGCCTTCTCAGCATCGCTTTAGGGGATATGCTCTCCTTTAAAGAGGTGTGCAGGGAGCGTGTCACTGGCCAGGAACACACACGAGCTCCAGACTAGGTCCTGTGACAGCTTCCAAAGCAAAACACCAAGGAGAAAAGCCTGATTAGGTTTGTGTTCGGAGGCAGGAGGATGCTGAGGCAGCACAGTCGGAATGCCACAGCAGCCAGCTGCTCGCTGGAGGATTTGCCAGCTGTGTGGCCGATGCAAATCTGCTCCCCATTTCCTAATTCTGCTCTCATATAGAAAACAAAGACCAAAGTAACACTCTCCACATCAGGCTATTGCCAGTGAATAAAGTATGTGACATGTTACCCAACGCACAGTAAGTCCTCAATAAAGCTTAAAGGCTACAGGGTGCACACGGTCACAGGGTCCATCTTCAAGTATTTAAGGCGAGATAGAAAAAAATGCTAACTTGTGTTAAGCTTTTTTTTTTTGAACTTGAAACAAATCCCCCAAAGCCAAAACAAATCAAGTGACTTACAGAAAATGGTGCAAAACAGATCAAATGACTTACAGAAAATGGTGCTTACTGAGTCATTGGCAGGCATCCTGTTTTCTTGCATTTTCCTTAGTGATTTATGTGAATCCTGAAATATGTGTTCATAGTGACCTCAGTCTCTTTATGAGAAGATATTTCAGAATGGAGATCTGCTGCCAAATGTGTGTGTGTGTGTGTGTGTGTGTGTGTGTGTGTGTGTGGTGACACACTTCAGGAGGACCATCAATCATGCTAACAGCTACCATGATATATGTAACCAGCACTCAGGTAGCCTCACAAGGCTCTCAGAACACAATCATTGGAGGTGCGTAGGTCAGGCGTAATCATTAATCCCATTTTGCTGATGGAAACATTGAGGTTGAAAGAACCTCAGTGCATCTAAGGGAACACAGGAAATAAGAAGCGAAGAGCTGACTCCACATGCTCGCTCCACCTTTAGAGAAGCCAGAACCTCCATAAGGTGTTTTAAAACATCAGCACACCCAGGCTCCTCAACCAGAATGACTGTTGTCTCTGCCTGTGGTCACTTCCGGGGCTCTGTGCTATTCTGAAAGTGTGACTTTTGCAAAAGCATTTTCAGGATGCTTCTCAACTTCGTTCTCCCTCTTTCCCCCTCCTCTCTCTCACACACATACCCACTGCACAATCATGTCTGACTACTCTTGGCTCTCCCCACTGTCCCAGGTATTCACTGATAGAAGTCCCAAATAACTGTCTCAAAACCCAACTCTGTCTTTTTCAGATCAGTGAGGACATATAAGTAGAATCAGAGCTTCCAGTGATGCCTCCAAACGGTTTTGAAACAGAATGACAGTGGGGAATGAGAAAAACAGCACGTAACTCCCTGGGGGATTGCTTTGAAGGTCATTCCATATCTGGGGCACGAAAGTTCTCCTGGGGCATAAGGATCTTATCACTATCCTTTGTGGTTTGAGGAAGTCATCGAGCAATTCCCTTTCTTTCCCACCCAAGTCCAGCAACAGTTGAGAAATGAGACTTGGAAAGGGGACAGATGGAGGCAGAAGGACGACCTCATTTCCTGCTGAGCTCTCAGGAAAACCTCGTGGCTCTGGCCAAAAGATAACCACCAGCTAAAGTCCAGCTCAGGGAACCTCACTCGCCCGTGCAGGCCACCCCAAATTATCACAACACTCCTCCATTCCTACATCCCACAGAGCAGAGACCAGATCAGACAGGCTGGAAGGGGAGAGAGGATTAGGATTGGACAGGGCAGAGGACCTCAAGAGAAAGAGAAGAGGAGGAGGAGAGAGTTGTGTGGCTTTCTGGGGAGATACAAACACACATGCATTTGCTGGGGCTAGGACACTGTCTTAGTTAGGGTCTCTGTTACTGTAAAGAGACCATGGCCACAGCAACTCTTAGAAAGGAAAACATTTAACTGAGGTGGCTCACCTACAGTTTCAGTGGTTCAGTCCGTTATCATTATGGTGGGAAGCATGGCGGAGTGCAGGCAGACGCTGGTGCCCAAGAAGTAGTTGAGAGTTCCACGTCTTTCAAGCATCAGGAAATGGTCTGACAGTCACACTGAGGGAAGCTTGAGCAAGAGACTTCAAAGCCCATCGCCATAGTGACACGCTTCCTCCAACAAGGCAGTATCTATTCTAACAAAGCCGCACCTCCTAATAGCGCTGCTCCATTTGGGGGGGGCATTTCCTTACAAATCAGCACAGACACGAATGAAAAAAAAAAAAAACCAAAGCAAAGGCTCTGCCCCGTGCTTAGGGAGCCAGTGATGCTGATGCCCTTTAAGTGAGGGGTTACTTACTTGAGCATGGATGACTCAGGCTGCTGCATCCTTAAACGTCCCAGCATGGATGGCAACTCAAGAAAGCTTTATCTTTGGAGGCAAATAGACAGACAGGCTATGGCCCTTCCCAGCAGGCTTTCCTACTCACATAACCTGGGGGAGGATTATGAATCTTGTAAATTTCAGGAACTTGAGACTTAGGAGTTGTTTGCTTTCAGCATTCCAAAGGGTTTTTCCTCCATGATAGTGTTCAGTTAGAGGAAATTGCTACAAGGTGGTTTGGGGGTGTTTGGGGCAACTGGGGCAGGACAGTCATTAATTCCAGGTCAGCCTGGGCTTATACTGTGAGACTCTGTCTCAAAACAAACCAGAGAGAGAGAGAGAGAAAGAGAAAGAGGAGGAAAGGGGAGGGGAGAGGAGGGGAGGGGAGGGGAGGGGAGGGGAGGGGAGGGGAGGGGAGGGGAGGGGAGGAGAGGAGAGGAGAGGAGAGGAGAGGAGAGGAGAGGAGAGGAGAGGAGAGGAGAAGAGAAGAGAAGAGAAGAGAAGAGAAGAGAAGAGAAGAGAAGAGAAGAGAAGAGAAGAGAAGAGAAGAGAAGAGAAGAGAAGAGAAATCAGCAAGAAGGTGCAGTGTGCACAGGCACTTGTCACCAAGCCTGACTACCTGGCCTGACTTCAATACTTAGGATCCACATGGTGGAAGGAGAGGACTCCTGCTTGCACCTACAAAATCAATCAACAATCATAATAAAAAAAAAATTGGCCTGAGAGATGGCACAGTGGTTAGGAGCATTGGCTGCTCTTTCAGAGGACCCAGGCTCAAATCCCAGAATTTGATTAACAATTGTGATTAACAATGCCTGTAGTCCCATTTCCAAGGGATCTGACACCCTTTTCTGGCCTCTACAGGCTCTGTGTGCACACGCCACATGTACATATAGGCTGAGAAAACACATATACACATAAAAGAAAAATAAACACTTAAAAGTAAATAATGCAATAAAAAAGACAGAAGAAGGAAACCATCCCCAAACGAAGGACAACAAGAATGTTTACTCCTTCCCCTGTTAATACACCCTCAATTAACCTTCAAAATTACCCCTCTTCTGAGGGAAAGCTAAGATGTGAGCATGAGGAAAGAGCATCAGACCTGGGAAAGCCAGGGTCAGTGTGGAGGATTCCCCTTCCATAGTTTCCATTTCTGTTTAGCGTGAATACCATTTCCCCAAGGTAGGTGTGAATCTCATATACCAAGAAGGCATAGGAAGAGGGCCATTTCCAAGATTCTCACAGTGGATGGTAATGAAAAGTAACTTTAGTCTAAGAGCAAAGCTTGCATGTTTCCAAGCACCAAGGATGTTGGATGGTCTGCAAATGAGCCTTGCCAATGTCAGTCACTGAGGGAACAGGATCTTCTGCTTGGGAAATCTGAACAGGCTTCCTGAGAAACAAACATAGCGTGTGCTATGAGGTTTGGATAGGATTGGAAAGTCTATGGAAGGACTCTTTGGAGAGTGTGTGCATTCGTGTGCGGGTTTGGGCGTGTGCACATGGGCACACATGCGTGTGCACACACAGACACATGCACACAGCAAAGGGAAGGGAAGAGAGCTGTAGGTACGGCACTGAGAACAGAAAGTTACCCTGTGCTGCTCTTCTCGACCTGGGCTATGCACGCGGAGTACGGAGGTCTGGCTTGCAGTGTTCAGTGGGCATCTTTCTCAATTGAGAATTGAAGTGAGCAGACAAGAAGCATCAGACCTGAGGCCATAGTGTTCGAACCTCAGCGACTAAAAGAATAGTGATGACCGGGTGGTGGAGGAGCACACCTTTAACCCCAGCACTCAAAATACAGAGGCAGAAGGGTCTCCATAAGTCTGAGGCCAGCCTGGTCTACAAAGTCAGCTCTAGGCCAGCTAGGGCTAAACAATGATACCCTGTCTAAAACCAATAAATAATAATATAAATTAGCTATATATATATATATATGAAAAACAGCAAGACTAGTTTGACATCATTATCATTAAGACTGTTCAAGGAGGTGTAGTGTTTGACAGAGAGAAGCATTTCTTTCTTTCCCCACTCATCCTTTCCTTCATTCCTTCACGCAAGCAATAACTTCTACTGCTCTCTCACCATATCCCAGGAGCTGAGAGAATCTAATAGCAACCAAGCACAGCCATGACGCCTGCCCTGAAGGAGCCCACAGTTGAGCAAGAAGCCAAAGCCTAAACAATCTAGCAAATGTGACCCAGCTGCTGTGGGTGCCGGCGCCAAGGCAGACACATGTGGTGTCTCGAGATCCTACACCAAATAAGACCCTGCCTGGGATGCATCAGAAGGAACATCTCCTGAGGAAGCAGACACCTGAGCTGAGATCTGAAGGCAAGTGGTGGCTAGCTGGTCTAGGAGAACAAAGAGAGCTTTGCAGGCAGGAGGACAGTCACATACTGGAACAGTGCACAGCAGTGAAGGGAATGACTCCCCACTGCCAGCACTACAGCGAGGAACCCTGGCAGCTTAGTGAGAGACTATACGCTGTGTGCCCCTCCCCATAAAGTTTGAAAACAAAAAGAAACACACCGTGTAGATAACATGAAGCAATGCAAAATAAAGACAAAATGCAGACATGCAGGTATTTCAGGGAAAGGGTGGTGGGGACAGAACGGAAGATTCACGGAGCAAGTCATAAATTACTGACGATGTTCCAGGTCATGGGGTTGGATAGGGAGTTCTGGAAACTTCACTGATTTGTTTTTAGCACAGGCCTAAGGCCAGGCACTGGCCAGCTTATGCTGTACATAGAACAAAAGTTATGGGTTCCCAGGAAATCTTAAGAGGAAGTGCTATTCTGAGGAATGAGCACTTAAGGACTATGGAGAGAGTGGATAAAGAAGAGATAGGGAGGATGGACAAGGGGGCTGCGAATATGGACTCTCCGTGTGGAAGCCTACAGTCCATTCCAAGCAATTTTCTTTTTATCTCTAGATAAAGAAATGTTCTTAAGTGACAGTTTCAAAATTTGCATTTTGAAAAAAAAATGCAGTCGATCTGCCTTAAACACAGTGACAGTCTGAGGATAGGCCAAGACAAATGAGGACGGAAGCCTTGTTTGGACAAAAGATGGTGAGAGCTTAGAACTCTGCGGAGGAAGCAACGGTAGCGGCAGGGGTGCAGACGGTAAACAGTGATGATGGCGATGACGACATTTAGAAAGTAAAATCTGCGGGATTTAGATCTCTTTGGTCCATGTGCTGATAGAGAGGAACCTGTCAGTGATAAATTATTGTTTCAGTTTGCCAATAAAGTAGGGTGGGTGGGAAAGTGGGCAGAAGAGTCCAGTTTAGACGACGCCGAGTTTGAGTTGCGTGCTCAGGTCCCATCTCCGTTTCAGCTTTTCTCCAGAAACGGTCTTCTACTTTCTCTTTTATTTTTTATTGCCTAAAAGACACTTCACAAACTCACATTCTTTCTGGAGCAAGACAGGTAACCAGGGTGACGGCAGTAGGCTAGGTCAGGGTGGCATTCAGAATGGTGACCTTCAGAGAATAGTGTACCTCAAAAGGGAATGACTCGTAAGCCCATGTGATGGGAGGGCCAAACGCTGCTGAGTCTTAATGTTTCCAGAGGGGAAAAATAATGAACTTTAGCAATTAAAACACGTGTAGACACACACACACACACACACACACACACACACACACACACATGAGCCATGAGCTAGCTTTCTTCCTCCTTTCCTTCCTTCCTTCTCTCTCTCTCTCTCTCTCTCTCTCAACATGAGGCCAATACTGTAAGTAAACAGTACAAATCAATGGCCCAGGGAAGTCAGATGAGAATTTTGGTTCCAAATAATTACTGAACAATTTTTTTGCCCATCATATGACTTTTCAGAATGCCATTTTTTTAAACAATGAATTCTGAATCAGAATAAAAACCTCAAATTGAAAATTAATTATATATCCAATAACAATATTGTTTTGACTTTTAAAATATTTTAAAGGGATTGTCATAGAAGTTTTATGACAATAAAATAGCATTAAAATCAATGAACTGTAACATTTATTCATGGGTCCTAGCACTGAGAATTTACCAAAGTGTATAGTTAGTTTTTAAACATCATTTAAAAGAATTTTTGTTGTTGTTATTTTTTGTTGAGACAGCGTTTTCTTTGTGTAACAGCTCTGGCTTTCTTAGAACTCCCTCTGTAGATCAGGCTGGCATTGAACTCACAGAGATCTGCCTGCATTTGCAGGCTGGGATTACAGGCAGGTGCCGCCACTGCCCAGCTAAGAGAATTTAAAAGCTGTAAATATTGCACAAACAGACTAATGAACTTGCCCATGCACCCACTTCACAGATTCATAACCATTGGTTTTCATCTGTGGCAGGGTTTTCCTACCACCCTTTTTTAAAGCTACAAATCTCTTGGTCACTAACATCTCAGCATGCATTCCCTAGGGAGAATGACATTCTCTTATGTAGCCATAAAATGATCCAATACAGGACCAATACAATATAGTTACCTAACACACAGCTAATTTCTACTCTGATTTTCTTTTATTTTTCTGACCAGGACCAGGCAAGGCCACCTAGTGCCCTGGGCAGTGACACATACTTAGCTTCCTCTGATGTGGAGCAGTAACTCCTGCCTTTCAGGGCACCAGCTTCTGAAGACTATAAGCCAGGAGTCTCGCAGAATGCCTTGAACTTGAGTTCGCTTGGCTGTTTCCTCAGGATCAGACTGAGGATGTCGGGATGCTACATATTGTGGCTGTATCACCTCACTCCAGGTGACACAAATGCCACTTTGATCAGCCGCCCGTGTCTGCCAGATTCCCCATCCTACAGGAAGTTGTCCCTTTGCAATCTGCAATTAATCTGTGTGAAGATGGTTTGAGACGCTCACCTGCTTGCCAACATATATTTAAGCAATAATTCTAGCATCCATTGAAGACTTATTTCCTTGTTTATAACTGTGTGGCTGCCAATGTTTTGTAGGCTATAGCTGTGATTTTGACGCTAATACTTCTCATCACTGGAATCATTATTACCATGGAGGATGTATCATTTTGGGGTTTTTAAAAAAAGAATTCTGCACTCATCCACATGTCACTGTCAGGGAGAGCGTTCTCTTCCCCATTCATTTATTTTTATATCTTTGTGGATACCTGGACTCTTTTGGTAGGTGATGTCTTATATGTCACTGTGAGCTTGGTGCTAGCATCTCTATAATTGACCAGTGGGAGCCGCTTCTAGCTAGCTAAGTTTCTTTGACTTCATTTAGAAACTAAACTCTAGGCACTAATGTGCTCATAGCTCCTTTACTGGTTGCTTCCTATGTGGGCACAACAAAGTATTTGACAAAGCATCGTAAGGAAAGGAGAGTTCATTCTAACTCACGGTTTGGAGTGGAGTCCAGAACGGCAGAGAAAGCGTGGCTACAAGTAGATGAGCCTACTGGTTATTAGGTCACATTGCATCCACAGGCAAGAAGCAAAGAGCAACGGTGAATGTTCATGCTCGGTTAGCTCCCTTTTTATGCAGTCCAAGACCCCAGCCCATGGAACAGTCTGCTCACATTACGGTGGGTCTATTTACTGCAGTAAACTGAATCTAGAAAACCCTTTCACAGACAAGCCCTGAGATTTATATCGAAGGCAATTCCATATCCTGCCAAGCAGATAATTAATATAAAGCATCACGGATACTGTGTGTTAATTACGCTAGCTGGTTTCAGCAAATAAACGCATAAATTCATAGTGGGTCTTGAAAGAACAGCCAGTACCAGGGCACTCTTTACTGCCTCCTCCCATCCCATCATAAAATTCTCTGTGCCTAGGAGTCTGTTTCTAGAAAGGTTTGACTTAGAAGAGCAGCCCCACACTGCGTGTGGGTGGCGCCATCCCATGGGCTGGGGTCCTGGGCTGAATTAGAAGGGAAACTAGGTTTAGCGTCAGCATGCATCTCTCTCTGCTTCCTGACTATGAGGAAATGCAACCAGGCACCCCACATTCCTGCTGCCATCCCGTCAGCACCATGAAGGACTTGTACTCTTAAACTGTGAACCAGATTTAGCCCTTCTACTTTGAGCTGATGCTTCCCAGGTATTTGGTGAATAGACTGTGTCCCCTCCTCCCACGGCACACACACCACGGCATCCTAGGATGCCATGCCATAGTCTCACAGAGGCCATGAATGTTAACGCACCATCGCTTTCCTCTGTTTCGTCCCTATTTCCTCATGGCTGAGATAATTTATTTTGCTGTACCTTAGTTTCTGAAATGTTTCGACTTACATTTCTCACATCCTAGACGTGCTAGGTTTTCCTAAGCATGACTCTGCAAAGATTTCACCGTGCAGAGGTGCTATCTTAATATTACTTATCATCAGCAATACAGGAAACGGCTCCCTTGCTTTAAATGAGGCTGACAGGGGACTTGATAATAACTTCCATCTGTCTGACAGCTTAGAGTTTACAGAGCGCTTCTTTACACCTAACACACATTGCTTCAGTCCCTCCTAAGGGTTTGCATTTCTTTAGGCTCCACACAGAAGGAAATAGATGAGCTCAGGGGCTGCATGGATGTTTCACATGGTAGAAACACGAACTGCTAAAGCCTTTCATAATCGCACTTAGCGTCTGTGAGGGGTGGAGACAGGCAGCACAGAAAAACATGAGCGATCCTAAGCAGCAGGTAATCTAAAATGTACTAATTTCAGCATTTGATTCTTGCCATTGGTATTTCAAAGAAGTTTTGTGTGTTCTTTGGATTGATATTTTAAAAAGACATTGCTTCCCCCGAATAGTCGGAATGACAAATGCCTCAGAAGCAGTGGTTCTTAAATGTGCCTGCGTGTAGGATCTCTTGGGGAGATGGAAGTGGCTGAACCCAACAGTGCTGACATCAGACGCTGTACACCAGTGGTCCTCAACCTCCCTGATGCTGCGACCCTTTGGTACAGTCCCTCATGCCATGGTGGTCCCCAGCCATAAAATTTTTTTGGTTTATATTTCATGACTGCAATTTTGTTACTGTTATAAATAGAAATGTAAATATCTAATACGCAGATGGTCGTATGTGACCCTCCCATCCCGTGAAAGGGTTATTCAGCCCCAAAGGGGTTGAGAACTGTTGGGACCAATTGGAGTCCTGGCCTTCAGCTGCTCTTCCCTGCTAAAGCCTTCTAATTGAAGTTACTAAAAGCTGTGCCTTGCCTAGAGAATCAGAGGATGGGATTTTCACCTGTTGGCCATTGACTGCTGGGTATTTAAGCCTCCATGGTGCTATTAAAGAAGCGCTTTGTACCAGTGAATGGAAGTCCATGTGTCTCTCTGTCTGTGTGTGTTTCCTCAACCTCCAGCCCCTTGCCCGAAGCTCGCGAACAGTATTGTAGCGCATAGAGCACAGACGGGGGCGTGCAATGTGCGGCAGAGAACCACTGGTGTAGGGTAAATATCTAAGCTTTAGGGTCACTCCACTAAGCAGTCACTGTTGGGTGAGGAAAAGTCTAAAGCCTGGTGAGGGTAGCTTGCTCATAGGCTAAACACAGGAAGCTTGATACACTCACTCCTCCTTAGAGATGCATCAATTTAAAGATGGCGCTTAAAGATGCAAAAATATGTTTTGAACTGAGAAGCATAGAATACATGCTTTTTTTAAAAAAAGCCAATGCAATGTCAAAGATCACCACATTCCCTTCATTTCATGATTTCACGTAATTTTTGCACTTTGATGTTTCCAAAATCACACTGTGATTTAAATCATGATGTGTGTGTGTGTGTGTGTGTGTGTGTGTGTCTTAAACTGTGCCTCCAGCAGGGTCCCTAAACTCAGTGGACATTAGAACTAGCCAGAGCTCTTATTACAAAAGTTGAATCCTGAGTGGTCAGTAAAGAACATACCTTGTAAGCATGAAGACCTGAGACTGATCCCAGAATCCACAAAACAATGTTGGCCACAGTGCTGCACACTAGAAATCCCAGCACCAGAAAGAAGGGTGGGCAGAGCAGGTGGAATTCTGGGACTCACTGGCCAGCCACTCTGGGCTAATTGGTGACTCACGCTAAAGAGAAATCCTGCCTCAAATGACGTGGAGAGTGTTTCTGAGGATAACACCTGCTGTTGTTCTAGTCTACATACACACACAAACACACACATACACACACATGTACACACACACACATACTCACATACACTCATGCTCACACACATGCTCACATTCATACACACTCATGCACACACATTTGCACACATACGTTCACCATGCATTCATACGCACACATTCATGCATACACACTCAATGGCACATACCTGTGTACTCATATCCATATGGACACACATTAAAAACACGTGACATCCCAGGCTGGCTTCTGGCCTTTTGAAAGAGCCACATCATTACCAGCAAGCTCAGGTGACTCTGTCTCCCTTGGTTCCTGTGCTTTGAGAGGTGGTTTTCAGAATGGCCCTGCCACTTCCGTGACTTCAGCATGAGTGTCACCACAGGTCTGGAATGGAGGTCAGGTTCTAAGTTTTTCCACGCTAGACGATGGAACGAGAATCCAAGATGGGAAAAGTCCAAGAGGAAAGAGCCAGGAAATGACTAAGAAGCACGCCTTGTTACTAACACCTTACAGCGAATTTGGAAATACTCGGATGCAAAGGCTAAGGGCTCTCTATTTAGGGGTCATCTTTGGCTTTCACTGCCATCACCCCATTTAGTTTTTATAACAGCTGTACCCAGTAGCTATAATACTCACACCCACTGTACAGATGCGTATGACACAAAGTCTGAACAGCTAGGACCGCAGGTGGTGAGCCAGACAGAGCTGGGTTTCCACTCAGGAATGTCCTGACCCAAATCCTCTCTCCTACACTGATGTTGCAACTGCTCTCGGGCAACTGTGCATGCATCCTGTTGCTGCTGACTGCGCTACAGCTTTGCAGAGGGATCCTGGCCCACACCAACGTCTTGGTCCAGCATTTACCACCTTCCATCTGTGATCCTGACTCTTTTGAGGCTTTCGCCCCACTGTTTTCAACATGAATTGTTCCTTTGGAGAGAACACTCTACTTCTCACCTTTGACTCCCCATCCACTCCCCTCTCCATCCCCCTCTCCCCGACTGGCTCATTCTGACCTTCACCCTTGCTCTCCCTGTACCCTTCCTGAGCCATCGCTTCGCGTTCCCCAGCCCTAACTTGCTTAGCTGACCTACTCTTCCTTCTGTGTGCCCATGCACTGCGCCGCCCCCAAGCTGCCCACATCTCGGCATCTCCTCTTTGTAGCCACCCTAACTGGCCAGACTGATTCAGCGAGCTTTCCTATCTGGGACCTACACTGACACTCACCCTCTATGTTCTATTTAGTATGTGTATTGGCTTGTTTTATGTCAACTCGACACACGTTATAATTATCTGAGAGGGAAAGACCTCAACTGAGAAATTCCTCCTTAAGATTGGACTGTAAGTAGACAAGTCTGTAGGACATTTAATTAGTTATTGATGGGGAAGGCCCAGTCCATCGTGGGTGGGGATATCCCTGGACTGGTGGTCCTGAGTTCTACAGGCTGAGCAAGGCATGAGGAGCAAGCCAGCAAGCAACATCCCTCCGTGGCCTCTGCATCAGCACCTACCTCCAGGTACCTCCCCTGTCTGGTTCCTGTCTTGATTTTCTTCAATAATGGACTATGATATAGAAATGTAAGACAAATAAACTCTTCTCTCTCCAACTTGCTGCCAGTCATGGTGTTTCATCATGACAGTAGCCCTAATAAAGACAGTATGCAACATAGAGAATCTTGCTTAAGCATCTTATTCTTCCTTCTAGAGTAAGCTCCTTGAGGGTGCTGCCCTGTCTTCACCAAGTGGTAGCAGCTGCTAAAGTACCTCTTTTCTAATGATGGACTCAATCCAATGAAAGAACTGAGGAAATGGAGACAGGCTTTAAAAGTGAGACATGCTGCTACTCATTGGGAGCCCACAGGTCATCGCAGCCTGGGAAGTCAACAGACTGACTGTTGATCTTCTCGTCTCCTGCCTCCCCTCCAAGTCCAAGGCCCAGTCTCATCCCCTCTTGGGTAGCAGACCACCCAGTGTGTTCTCTCCTCACTTTCTGTTCCCATTCCAACAGGATAAGAGGATCCTGGCTGAACACCCTGCTCTCCTCCCTCCTGTCAGCACCCCCACCAATCCCATTTTCTAAGTGATTCCCAATAACTGGAATTACATTATACCTGGAACTCCCTGTGGCCACACCTATTAAACCCCAGAAAATGTCCTACCAGACAACACACAGCTACGACATTCGCCTAAGAATCAAAAAGGGCAACAAAAACAAAAACACCCACCCAACAAAGACAAGACCAGATATCAGCACCTAGAATTACAATCTTCTCAAATCCAGGTGCCTAGAGGCCAGCATAAAAGCAAAACCATAGCCAGGACAGTATGTCTCCACTAGAGCCAAACAAAACAAAACAAAATGACAAAAACCCCAAACCCTAACAGTAGGTCCTAAGTATTGAAAATAGCTAAAGCACAAGAAAAAGACCTTAAAATAGTCTTAAAGTTATGAATATGATAGACATCCTTAAAGAGGAAATGAATAAGTCCCTTAAAGAAATCTATAATAGAGCAGATCAGGTGGAGGTAGTGTACGACTTTAATCCTAGCCTTAAGGAGGCAGAAAGAGGTGGATCTCTTAGTTCGGGTCCAGGTTGATCTACAGAGTGAGTTCCAGAACAGCCAGGGCTACACAGAGAAGCTTTGTCTTATAAAAACAACAACAAAGAGGAAGAAAGAAAGAAAGAAAGAAAGAAAGAAAGAAAGAAAGAAAGAAAGAAAAAAGAAAGAAGGAAGGAAGGAAGGAAGGAAGGAAGGAAGAGAAAACACAAACCAACAGTGTAGGGAAATGAATAAAACAGTTCAAGACTAGAAAGTGAAAGTTAAATCAATTAAAAAAACCACAAACTGCAGAAAATCTAGAAATGAAAAATTTAGGAACTTGAGAAGGAATTTCAGAGGCAAGCTTCACCAAGAGAACACAAGAGATGAAAAAGATAATCTCAGGTATTGGAGTACAATAGCAAAAATGGATATATCTATCAAAAAAATGCTAAATCTTACAAAAAAAATCCTGGCACAAAACATCCAGGAAAACTGGGACGCTGGCAAGATCAAATCTAATAATAATAGGAATGAGTAGAGGAAGGAGAAGAAAGCCAGGTCAAAGGCACAGAAAGTATTTCCAACAAAATCATTAACAAAAATTTCCCTAACCCAAAAAAGAGATACCTAGTAGGGCACAGGAAGCAAACAGAACACCAAATAGACTGGATCAGAAAAGAGAGTCCCTTCAGCACATAATAGTCAAAACACTAATTGCACAGAACATAGAGTATTAAAAGCTACAAGGGAGAAAGTAACATATAAAACAACATATAAAGTAACCAAGTAACATATAAAAGCAGAGCAAATACAGAGACTTCCTAATGGAAACTCTAAAGACCAGAAAGGCCTGGACAGATATTCCACAGACTTTCAGATGCCAGCCCAGACTACTATATCTAACAAAACTTTCAATCACAATATACGGAGAAAATAAGACATTGCATATTAAAACCAAATTTAAGCAGTATCTATCTACTAATTCATCCCCAGAAAATGCCCCAGAAAAACACCAACCTAAAGAGGCTAACCACACCCAAGAAAACACAAGGAATAAATGATCCCAGACGAGCAAATTAAAAGAAGGGAAACACACACACACACACACACACACACACACACACACACACACCACAAGAACATAATAACAGGAGTCAACACACACTGGTTCTTAATATCTGTCATCGTCAATAATCTCGATTCCTCAACAAAAAATACACAGACTAACAAAATGGATGTGAAAACAGTATTCATCCTTCTGCTACATCAAAGAAACACATCTTAACATCAAGAACAGACATCACCTCAAGGTGAAAGGATACAAAAAGATATCCCAAGCAAAGGACCAAGCTGAGGCAGTCATTTTAATATCTGACAAACAGACTTCAAATCAAAACTAAGCAGAAGAGATAGGAAGGGACACTACATACTAATCAAAGGAAAAATCCACCAAGAGAATATTACAATTCTTAATGTGCACGCACGAAACACAAGGGCACCCCAGTTCATTAAAGAAACACTACTGTAGCTTAAATGACCTAGTGACCCTTACACTGATGGTGGGAGACTCCAATGCCCCACTCTTGCTGATAGACAGGTCAAGACAAAAACTCCACAGAGAAAAGCAGGAGCTGATGCCACACAGCAAATGGACTCAGAGATTTACAGAACATTCCACTGAAACACAAAAGAGTATACCCTTTTCTCTTTAGCTCACAGAACTTTCCTTACAATTGATCACATACTCAGACACCAAGGAAGTCTCAACAGATACTAGAAAATTCAAATAACCCCCTGCAGTCTATCTGACCACAGTGGATTAAAGCTGGGTTTCAACAGCAACAGAAAACTTACAAACGCATGGAACATGAACAACTCACTACATGAAAAATGTGTCAAGGCAGAAATCAAGAAAGAAATAAAAGACTTTCTATGGGTGAATGAATGAAAAGAATACCCAGCATTCTGAGACTTATGGGACACAATGAAGGTGGTTCTAGGACGCAAGTTCACAGTATTAAATGACTACATAAAAAAGAAAGTTGGAGTGGTTGGAGTGATCTCATACTAGTAACTTAATACCACACCTGAAATCCCCAGAACAAAGACAAAAAATCACATCCAAAAGGAGTAGGTAGCAAGAAATAATCAAATGCAGGGCTGAAATAAATAAAATAGAAGCAACAACAAAGAAAAAATAGAAAGAACCAATGAAACAAAGAGTTGAGTCTTTAAAAAAAATTAGTAAGATTGACAAGCCCTTATCCAAATTAACTAAAAGACTGAGAAAGAATACCCAAATTTGCAAAATTACAAATAAAAGAGAACATAACAACAGTTACCAAGGAAATCCAGAGAATCATAAAGACATGCTCTTAAAAAAAGTTCTTCACTACATTGGAAAATCTAAAAGAAATGTGTAATTTTCTTATTATAGACCGTTTACCAAAGTTGAATCAAGATCAGATAACCAATTTAAACAGGCCTATAACCCTAGTGAAATAGAAACAGTCCTTAAAAACTCTCCAACCAGAGAAAGACCAGGACCAGATGGTTTTAGTGTGGAATTCTACCAGACTTTCAAGAGTTAATGCCAATACTTCTCAATTATTCCACAAAATAGAAGCAGAAGGAACATTGCCCAATTCCTTTTTACAAGGCCACAGTTCCCCTGATACCCAAACCACATAAAGACCCAACAAAGAAAGAATTACAGCCCAATTTCCCTTAGGAACATAGATGCAAAAATTCTCAATAAAATACTTGCAAACTGAATCCAAGAACACATCAAAAAGATCATCTTCCGTGACCAAGTAGGTTTCATCCCAAACATGAGTGGATGGCTCAACATACATAAATCAATAAATATAATCCACCATATAAACAAATTGAAAGATAAAAACCACATGATCATCTCATTAGATGCAGAAAAGGCCATGGACAGAATCCAGCATCCCTGCCTAAGAAAAGTCCTGGAGAGATTGGGGATACAAGGGATAAGCAATACCACTAAAATCAGGAACAAGACAAGGTTACCCACTTGCTCCATATCTATTCAATATAGTACTTGAAGTCTTAGCTTGAGCAATAAGACAACCAAAGCAGGTGAAAGGTACGCAAATCGAAAGACGAGAAACCCAAGCATCTTCGCAGATGACATTATAGTATATATAAGCGACCCTAAAAATTCCACCAGTTAAATTACTACAGCTTATGAAAACACTATCAGTAAAGTAGTTGAATATGAAATTAACTTGCAAAACCTCAGCAGCCCTCCTATCTACAAATGACAGACCGAGAAAGAAATCAGGGAAACAACATCTTTCACAACAGTCTCAAATATTGTAAGATATCTTGGGGGTAACTCTGACCAAGTAAGTAAAAGACTTGTACAATGAAAACCTCAAAATCTGAAAAAAGAAGTTGAAGAAGATAGTAGAAGATAGAAAGATACCCCAGGCTCATGGATAGTAGGATTAACAGTAAAAGTAAGCATCCTAACAAAAGCAGAGTGCAGATTCACTACAATCCCCATTACAATTCCAGCACAAGTCTTCACAGACCTTGAAAGGACGATTTTCAGCTTCACATGGAGAAACAGAAGACCCGAGATAGCTTAAAAACCACTGAACAATAAAAGAGCTGCTAGACTCTCATCATCCCCCATCTCAACTGCACTACAGAGCTGTAGCAATAAAAACAGCACAGCATTGGCACAAAAGCAGACATGCTGATCAATGAAACCTAACTGGAAGACCCAGGCATAAATCCACACGCCTAGGGGCACCTAATTTTTGATAAAGAGGCCATGGATATAGACTAAAAATAAAAAGACAGTGTCCTTAACAAATGGTCAAACTATAGAAGAATCCAAAAAGATACATTGTAGATACATATAGAAGAATCCAAAGAAGTACATACTTATCACCCTATACACAACTCAACTCCAAACGGATCAAAGAACTCAACATAAAACTGGACACAGATACACTGAACCTGATAGGAGAGAAAAATGGGGAATAGTCTTGAACTCCTTGGCAAAGGAGTAGACTTTCTGAACATCATTGGTGCAGGCACTAAGACTGACAATTAGTAAGTAAGACCTAGGAAACTGAAAAGCTTCTATAAGGCAAAGGACACCTTTGTTCAGACAAAGCGGCAGCCTACAGAATGGAAAAATACTTTTTTTCCAACTATACATTTGACAGAGTTCTAATATTCAAATTATATAAAGAATTAAAAAAACTAGATATCAAGAAAAAAATAGGGCCTTGAGATATGGCTCAGTGAGTAAGAGCACTGGCTGTTCCATCAGAGAATGAGGGTTCAGTTCCCAGCACCCATATGGCAGCTCACACATGCCTGTAACTCCAGTTCCGGGGGATCTGACACCCTCACATAGGCATATATGGAGGCAAAAGCACCAATGCACATAAAATAAAAATAAAAAACATTGAAAAAATAATCCAATTAAGAATGGGTACAGATCTAAATAGAGAATACTCAAAAGAGAAAACTCAAATGACTAAGAAGCACTTAAATGTTCAACATCCTTAGCTCTCAGGGAAATGCGAAACACAACTTTGAGATTCCATCTTACACCTCTTAGAATGGCTCAAACCAATAAGACAAGCGACAGCTGATGTTGGCAAGGATGTGGAATAAGAGGAACGCTACTCCATTGCTGGTGGGAGTGTAAGCTGGTACAGCCACCATGGAAATCAGTGTGGAAGTTACTAAAGAAGCTGGGAATCTATTTGCCTCAAGATCTCCTTATACTACTCTTGGGCACATACCCAAAGGATGCTTCATCCCACTAAGATACACTTGCCCAGCCTTGCTAACTGCTGTTCTAATCATAACAGCTTGAAATTGGAAACAATCTATCCCTCCATAGAGGAATGGATAAATACCGTATATTTACATAATGAATTATTTCTCAGTCCTCGAAATCCTGAAATTTGCAGGTAAATGAATGGAACTAGAGGAAAATCATCCGGGGTGGAATAACCCAGATCGAGAAAGATAAATATGGTGTGTTTATTGTATCTGCTTATATATGGATATTAGCTGTGAAGTCAATGATAACCAAGCTACAACCCATAGAATTGCAGAGAGTAAGTGAGCAGGGGGACAGATAGGAGGGGAAAAAAGCCTACTTCAATCAAAGGAAAAAAACAGTCAGGCTGGTGGTGCATGCCTTTGATACCAGCGCTTGGGAGGCAGAGGCAGGCAGATCTCTGAGATTGAGGCCAGCCTGTTCTACAAAGTGAGTTCCAAGACAGCTAACACTGTAACACAGAGAAACCCTGTCTCGAAAAACCAAAATAAAAAAAAAAGAAGAAGAAGAAAAGAAAAAAAGAAGATAATTTACTTCCTGGAGACAAAATATAAATGAAAAAAGTGAAAATACCATTGAATTATTGAACTAAGACATATTATGAAATGCAATGTAACCCGAGGGCTGAGGAAGTAGCTTGGTTAGCAGACTGCTTAGCACACAGTTCTGGATTTGATTCTCCAGGTGTGTTCATATACTATCATAATCCCAGAACACAGATGGAGGCAGGATGGTCAAAAGCTTAAGGTAATCATAGGATATACAGAAAATCGGAGGCCAGCCTGAGCTGTGTTGGGGCACATATAAACAAAATTAAATAAATAAAAAAATTAAAATTAAAAGTGAGACAAGTTAAGGGGAATATGTGAAGGGGTTAAATGAGCTGAATTGTCAAAGGTAGTATATGAGTTTTCATTAAATTCTTCTTTGGCAAATAGTTTTGAAAAACCCGCTTTCTCTTGTAAACCCAGACAAGGGTAGGGAAAGCCATTCTGGTGGGAAGGGCAGCAGCGTGAGTCGTGAGTCCTGGCAATGCCTCAGAATGGGACGGCGTGAATTGTCAGAAGAAAGCTTTCCGCTGCAGCCATCACTGCAGACGGCAATGTGTCTTGTTTAAAATTTTAAAATAGGCTCATACCTATTCTGGTTCTCATCCAAATTTTAGTGCGGCCGGGCTCTAGAAACAACTTCAAGGGAGGCCAGTAGCGTCTTCTCCCACCTCATACCTGAGGCTGGGTCAAGGCTAAAGTTGGCGAAAGGGTGCCCCCTGCTGGCCAGCCAAAGCCACACGTTTTGCTACCAGAAGCTTTGGTGAGACTTAGGAGCAGGTGACTAAGAAGGTGGAGTCTGAGACCCAGGGACAAGGTCTGCCTCAGGTGTGTTTTCACTGGGAAGCTCAGGAGGACATAGTAACATTTACCCTTGAGGAAAAATACAAACGATCGAACTGGTATTTGACTAAAGATGGAGTCATGGGTCCATCACGAGATAGTTATGGTGTTAAGGAGTGGCAAGGACGGGGGTGAAATTCAGGCAGGAATTCCACTTAGGAAGGGTCTGAATCTGTTGAAAAGTTCTTTAAAAACAGGTATATTTCAATTAATAAAATTAAATTTTATTCTCTAACATATTAGTAAGAAGAGTTTTATCACACATATATGAATACATGTGTGTGTGTGTATGTATAGATGGAAGTAGCATGTACATTCGGTAGAGATTTTGAACGCTGACTGGAGTGTCATGAGGAGGAGTCATTAAGATGCCACTAGTGAAGGTCTTTACCTTGGAATCTCCTGACAAACTGTTCAGTCCCAGAGTCCTCTTAGGTGGCAGAGTCAGCAGACATTTGTCCTTAAATGCATTTGAAATGTGCATTAGATGGTCAGGCTTTGCTTGTGGCACCAGGACAATGGATCTGGGACACATTTTAGGTATGGCGCAGGTTACTTCCTAAAGCAATCGAGATGTGGACTCCCTTGCGCCTCCTCTGCCCCTCTGTTCTCCCGCTAGGCGGAGCTGCCCTTGTAAGACACACACCTTCCCTGAATCAGCGCCCTTGAGAGGGAAGAGCCCAAGGATGTCAAACGAGAAGGAAGAGCTTTTCCTCCAGAGACCTCTTGGTAAGCCTGCCTGGGGTAGGGGGTTGTTAACTCTCAGCGGCACTTACTCCCTGGGGAATCTCCGCTCTCTGAATCCCCACAAACGCATCCCTACTAGGCACAATCCTGCACGGAGAACCCCGGGGGACTCTCAGGTGTATTTTAGGATCTCCTCTAGCGGAGCGACAGGGAGTGAACAGTAGCTGGACACAAAGAAATCCTCCTAGCAGCAGCTGCAGCCCAGGTGTTGGGCATGGGGTAAACACTTTCTACCGCTGGCTCTGCTGAGTCTCCCAGAGCCCTTCAGAGTCGGAGTAGCATACACCCATGAACTCGAGAGCCCACGAGAGCTGAGATCTGAACCCCAGCAAGCCCCGCTCAAGCCAGTGCTCGCTCTTTTGTCCCCGTGACGTCTGTGGTCTCTAACGGTGACTGCAGAAGCCCACAGTGTAATTACTGTGAAACCAAAGAATACACGAAACACTCAGAGCTTCCTCTTTCTTCTTATATCCTGGGTGGAGTTGATGGGGGACGCCCTTCTTCTACTCCCCCCTCCTCTTCTTTCCCTTCTTCTTTTGTGAACCAAAGACCGCACTATTTCACTAAAATTCTAGACTACCTTAGGGTCTGAGAATGTAGCTCAGCGGTAGACTGCTTGATCAGCGTGTGAAACACCCTGTGCTCCATCCCTAGAAACATAAAACCCTTTTAAAACCCTAGATTGCCTTAACACAGTATTTAGTGTGCGCGTCACATATATGTATCTGTTTTGCATACAGTGGGGAGGGTGGACGAAGATTAGGGACACTGAGGAAGCAATGAATGGCAGGTGAATGCACAGTGTCCAGGCATGGAGCCTGGTGTAAACAGTATTGGGTTGGCAGTCTGAAGTTATGACCTGAATTCTGGTTCTGCCATTACCGACGACAAAAATAGCTCACCTCTGAGTGCAGACACGCGTCAAGTACATTCCAATCATTTCACCGGTGCGAGCTCACCTAATCCTCATGACTATCCCATAAGTACTTATTATTCCCATCCTACTGATAAGAAAATTTGAAGCATACAAAGGTGAAGCTAGGCATGTGTCCCACGTCATGTGAGCTAATGGGGAGGAGAAATGGTTTCAATGCAGTCGGCCCAACATTAACCATGACAAAATCTCTCACCTCCGGCAGATTTACTAACTGTGTTGTTTACCTTCCCAGGCTTTAATCTTTCCCATTTAGAAACTCACGTTTGTTTATTTTTAAACAACTATTGAGGTCCAAGCCTTAAATAGGGAGAGGCTAGAGCCAGGGAGACTGGTGAACTGGCCAGAGAAATGGTCTGCACAGGAGAACTGAGGACTTCAAGTTGGCTGACGGGGCGAGGGAAAAGGTCTGAGTAAAGGGACCTGAGGAGTCAAGAAAACAGAAAGCCAGTGACAAGCCTGTGTGTGACCTCATAGGTCAGAGGTGGGAAAGATCACACACACAGACTCCCGATACCCAGCAAAATGCAAAGTGAGAGAAAGGGTACATGGGAGATTTCCAGGGAAAGCTGAAGGAGGAAGCTTTGGAACTCAAACGAGGAAGGAGGCCAGCTCTGAAAGGACATTTCAGGCTGAGGTGGCGCTCAAGGTGTCTGGGGATTCTAGCAACTTGACCATTGACTTAGGAATATAGTATCAGGAAGGGGTTGCTGCCGGAGGTGAAGATCAAAGTTCAAGGTTGAGGACCACAGGCGGTAAGAAGCCTGTGAAGCAGTTCACACAGGAGAGGCCAGAGCCAGGGAGACTGGCAAACTGACCAGAGAAATGGTCTGGATAGGAGACCTGAGGACTTCAAGGTGGCTGAAAAGTTTGAGCCAAGAGACTGGGACTCGAGGCATCAAGAAGACCGGAAGCCAATGAAAAGAGAGTAGAGAAAGGCTGTAGTGGGCACAGTGGCCCAGTGAGGAGATAGCATGAGAGGCAGCCGCTGGTGGTTCTTCCAGACTGTGTCATTCCTGTGACCCGTGAAGCAAGACACACCCGGCCAGGGTGATGGACTGTGAAGTTGTGCTTAGAGCAAAAGGTATCAGAAAAATGCAGCAATGACAGCAGCCTTCTAGGGGCCATCCTGTCCCCCTCCCCCATCATCCTCTCCAGCCAACAAAAGAATACTGCAGTACAAACATGAGGCTTTCACTTTAAAGAGGCAACAAACCCACCGGGTGCGAGCAGAGAGGAGGGAATAACTAGACAGATCCCTGTTGTGGATGTTGGTCAAGCAATTGAGTCTTCCTGTTTTCTGTATCTCAGTGTGTGCAGGTATAAAACGGGGACAATATTCCCTTCTTTATAATGTTGCTGTGAGGAGCAACTAAGGGAACACATACAATGTGTCTGTTGTGAACAAGCGCATAGGACAAGTTAGCTGGTCCTGTTGGGTAGTGGGTCCAAGACAGAGACGTCACATCTGTTGGGGACTCACAGCCTGGATTCAAACTCACATCAACCACTTTTATTTCCATGTTCCTTACTAAGGTGAAGTTGGGACCAGGAAAAAGGAGTAAGAGAAAAGCCAAGGAGATCACAGAAGTAGCAGTTAAGGGAGGACAGGAAGCAGAAGGAGAAACTTAAGGGAAAAACAGAATGAAGACTGTGGTGTGCTGACTTGTCAGACGGACACTAGCCGGGATCATCAGGGAAGAGGGGACCACAGTTGAGAAAATGCCTTCATCAGATTGGCCTGTGGGCAGGTCTGTGGGAGAATTTTTCTTGATTCATGATTGATGTGGGAGGGTCCAGCCTACTGTGGGCAAGTGCTATCCTTAGGCAGGTGGTCCTGGCTTATGTAAAAACAGGAAGTTGAGCGAGCAAGCCAGCAAACAACATTCCCTTCATGGTCTCTGCTTCAGTTTCCCCCCCATATTCCTGACTTGAGTTCCTGCCCCGACTTCCTCCAGTGATGGACTGTGCTAATGATGGCATGTGTAAAACCAAACAAACCCTTGCCCTTCTTTTGGTCATGGTCTTTATCCAACCAATAGAAAGCAAACGAAGACAGAAAAATTGAAAATCTTTCCCATTTGAATAAAAGTCAGAGGACTAAAAATTATCATAGCACTAATTTGACACCTAATTATTTCCCTTGCAATCAGACACCTGCTGTGATGAGACCTTAGAAACAAAGCCCTGCGGCATGATAGCATCATGGAAGGGGTGTGTGTGGAGGGGGACTTGAGGGCAGGTAATTGATAAAGCTCATGCAAGAAGTTTGCTTCTTTGTTGGGAAGCAGAAGGGAGGCATGCGCTTGGTGCTGTCTGTATGCAGGTTAAGAGTGAATCTGGTAGGGAAGGGGGGGGGTAGTGAGCACAGACGGTTCTGGAAAAGGCACTAGGATGGACAGTTTCGGGGACAGGAAAATGTTTTTCTTGTGTAATGGACCCATTTAGGAATCTGGTGAAGTGGTTCATTCTCAGCGGTCTTATACCTTAAAATAAAATGCATGGGAATACAATATTCCCTATCCACAGACTCCTGAGAACAGGCAGTGTTATTCCTTTGGGTCTGGCCCCTTTAAGAGCAATAGGCAGTCTCATAAAGATGGCTCTGACTTGAAGACTAGATGTTTGTGAAACCTATATCCTTAGGAACTGACAATTGTCTCTTGGTCCCTGAATCTTCTGCGCCCTGTCTAAATAGGGGCCCCAAATTGAACACAGAATGTGGAGCAAGACCAAATGTTTTTCTCCACCAAACGCTCCAGACAATGAATTTAGTCATAGACCTTAAGTGGTTTGGATGCTGATTTTCTTATTTCTGAAGGATATTGGAGGGTATTATGTGCTAATCAAGTCTGCATTTGGTTCCAAGAAAATTCCACCAAGACCCAAATGTGGATAATCCTGGCTAATCGATTGACAGGATTTACCTGGTATGTTTCATGTGCTTACAAGATGGATGATGTGCTTTGTAGGGACTGGATGTATACATCCCACACACCTCTCCTTCCCTCCCCTGCCCCTCCCCCCCCCACACATCTGGGCAAGGAGTAACAGGGCAAATGAGGTCCAGAATGGAAACCTAATGGACATATTTGGGTTTCACGCCGCCAGAGAGGTCAGAGGCAGTGGGGGTATATGCACTGCATAAATACCTTTCCAAGACCTCTTTCTCACCCATCCGGTTGGAAACTGAGTGCCTGTCCCTAAGAAATCTACTATGGATCACGGGAGAGTGCGTCAAATAATCCCACTCACTGTTCAGTTAGGAGTTTAGACTTTTCCAGGCCACACTGTGTCCATACGTGCGTCCTTCTGCCCCATTGTCTATAAGTAGATGTGCAGTTCTCATGCCAGCTCTGCCTATTGTTGGCCATCCTATTTTGGATTGGCCCTATGTAACGTAAAAGTAAGAGAAGCCGTGTGCAGCAAAATCCTGATATGGAAATCCAGACTTAAAAACATTCTCTGATGGCTTGGCATCCTTGGGATAAATTGGTCATAGTTTTCAACAACTCAGATCAAAGCCAAATGCTGCTTGCATTCAGACAATGATTCAGGGACCATGTCTTATTTGGTTCCTTTGAAAGTAAAACACAGACAGACATTTTTTCATACCTACGAGAGAAAGAGCTTTGGGCTGCCAAATTCGCGCATCGAACATTTTATTGTACTTTAATACAAAATTTTACATCTTGTCTCAAATGTCTCCGCAGAATTACCCTAGCATCTCTAAGCCGAGGTGCCTGTGACAATGATGGTCTCCTGGCGTAACGCGAAGAAGAAAAAAAAATATAGGCCAAGTGGTACAGAGAGAAAATGAGCGAGTAAATAAAACACATATGGAAGTTCTCCTTCCAGAGTTGAAATGTATATGAGTGTGTATGCAAATCAGCCATCCAAATAGGAATGTAGGCCGGGCCAGACTTAGGCACAATTAAGACATGGTGACGTTCGCTTTCTATGGTTTTTTACTCCTGGCCTGGATATTTTCTATGACCCCTGGCCCTCATTTTCAGTCTCCTTTTTTACTCTCTGTAACCTCTCTGAGAATTCTCCTTCCAGGACTTAATTCAGGACTCCTGTTTGCACTGCCCACTGATTCCTCAAAACCCCTGTGCTTTGTGTCCCTCTGCTGTGGACTCATAGTGAGAATGACTTAAATAATTAGTTTGAAAACAATTAGTCTCACACAATGGTCAGCTTTGGGTCTCTAAGCGAATGAACCTGGAGCTTGCCATCTGGGCTAGCCTGGCTACCTTAGGTTCTGGCTGTCTCAGGGCCCCCAGCACTGAGCCTGCTGGCACATGTTACCAGGCTAAGCTTCTCTTTGGTTCTGGGGATCCTGAACTCAGGTTCTTATCCTTGTAAAGCAAGCGAGTACAACTCTCCAGTCCCTGGGTAGTGGTTCTCTTAAGATTTGTCTATTGTATGTGCATGTGTGTGTCTGAGTGTATGTGTGTGCACCATGTGTATGTGGTGCCCACGGAGGCCAGAAAGAGGGCATCAGGTCTCTGGAACCGGAGTTGGGTTCTGGGAAGAAGTGCTCTGAACTGCTGAGCCTTTGGCTCTTAATGCAGCTCGTCTAGTCATCAAGTGGGCGACACTGAGCAGGGCCCTTGGTACCAAGCCGTTTCAGGGGATCCGAAAAGAAGTCTACAAGGGCCTCCTTGATAGTGGTTCTTCACTAGGGGTGCCCATTAGAATCACCTGAAAAACTTCAAAGCAGTTCTGAGACCCAGGCCTCATGTACACTGATCGAATCACAAGCTCCCTGGAGCCCTGCCAATTACACAACAAAGCTTCCCTGAGTGTCGAAAACACAGCTAGCCCCGAGAAGAATCCTTACAGAGGATTGGATACTTAAAGAGAGGGACCAGCCCGGGGAGGAGGGGTGTGCAGGGGTTAACTCACAGTTCTGAAAGTCTAAGGTTGGGGGCCGCATGCAGATGAGGACTCCTTGTCACCTCGACAGAGTCCAGATGATTGGTCTCCTTGTGAGGAAGAGCAAGCTGCTAAGATTGTCCCTGTTTTAGAAAGTGGTGTCACCTGGAGGTCCCTGTAACAGGACAAATCGTATGCAGCGTACAGATGGGCTTAAATTTTACATATAACTTATGCTGCCACGCTTTATCAATATCTTATGCTACATTATGCTTGGTGGAGTATAATGGAACTGGGAAAAAAAAAAACCAAAAAAACATGTGACTTGCAGCCAGAAGGGCTGAGTTCAAATCTCCTCCCCGTCACTTCTTAGCTCCCTGCCTGCAAAAGCTGAATGAGACCATGGATCTCGATGCTCGATCCTGGCATAGAACAAGCCCCTGATAAACATGCGCCATTATCGCTGCTGTAACTGCACTGTGCCTGGCACTGACCGCTTGCAATCTGATGCCTCTGCTCTTTTCCCCACGTCCACTTCTGGCTGGAAGGAAAGAGCAAGCAGTGAAGAATGTTTCTGACCTATGCAACCTGCTGAGATAGCATCGTTATTATAGAGTTCAAATGGTCTAACTGCTGGCCTCCAAATTCAATCTAGGATCTAAGGACTCTCTGCCCCTGACGCTCATGCCAACAGCCCCAAGTGATCTCTACAGCTAGAGTTTTAAATGTCATTCGGTTACAAAACACAGGACTGGAAAGCATGGGGGTGGGGACGACGGTGGAGGACCAACTCAAGCTTTGGAATGCTGGACCAACAACTACCACACAAATGGGTGGGGTTCTGAGACTCATGAGCAGGCAGCCCTAAACGGTTCCTGATTCCTTTATTGTTTCTAAATGCCATCCCATGGCAATCTTGGGGGCTCTGCTTTACCTTGGATTGATTAAAAAAAAAAGAAAAATAAAGTTCAACTGCCATAGGCAATTTGGAATGCATACATTCTGTTTCGGGAGAAGGGTGCTGGGGCGGCACTTGTTAACCAGTAACCGGAAGCATACAGAAATGGCCCAGCTTTTCAAGGTGGTTGTCTGTCAGGCAAATGGATAAGTCACTCTATCTGACCCCCAAGGGTTGGCCAGTGGATCTGAAAGAGCCATTGTGTGATTATGGGGGAGATTAATGTCCTTCTTTAATGTTATGCTATCCAAATGACTGCAGAGTCCCAAAGAGAACCGGGACCACGGCATTTCTCTTCCTTTTAAATCCAGGCTCTTCTTACTCTATAAAAATGACACCGGTGTTTGCTAGGTGGTAAAGCTTGTCTTGCTTATCTTTATGTCTCCCGTGGTCCCTCCGCTACCTTAGGTGCTTTTATAGGTCGTTACTTGCATATAAGAAACAATAAAAGGAACTTAACAGTTCTCATAAATGAGAAAGTTAAACAGCAAGGTGGAGATCAGAAGTGAGGCCATCCAGGCCCAGGTTTGCGTTTTCTGCCATTGCCTGACCTGCACACACTGAGTACCATTTTCCTCTGCAGGAACAGAGGAAGGTAGCGCTATCTGTCTCTGCACAACACAGAGGAAGAAAGGCTACTTCCCCTACATTCCACCAAAGAAAACCATTATTTTCCACCTAACATTAGGCCAAATTAGATCACAAACCTGATCTCCAGCCAACTCCATGGCCCCCTGGGTGGAGGGGTTGGGGAAGGTCCTGCACTGGTTGGTTTAAGGTCAGTTTAACTAGCCAGTCACTTTGACAAGGTTGAGTAGAATTGCTCTTAGAATTCTCCAGACCCTCCTCCTAGGAGCTGGGGATGGGGGAGGGTGGGGTCAGTTTCCCCTGAAGCTATTATGCTAAACCCATTACCAACAGGCAAAACCCCAGTTTGTACAAATTTGTTTATCTGCCGGAGGCACAGTTCCTACCCAGTCTGTACAGAGACCGCAGAACTGGTAGTCCCCAGCGGGCAGGGTACAGTCTTCGAACAAGTAGTGGAGTTGGGATTTCCAGGTTTTCTGATTCCAAAGTCCACCCCCTTCCAACATCCTGCCTGAGGGCATGAGCAAATAAACAGGAGGTAGAGGCAGGTCCAGCTGCCCTGAAGGAGGGTGAGCAGTGAACTGTGGGGGAGACTTCGGTTTGAAGAGGGCCACTCCTACAAGAGCAGAGACACTGGGAAGGTATTTTGCCCCTCTACCTGTTTCCTCGTCTGTGAAATGGAAATTGCACTTGATTGGACTTCCGTGGGCTAGTGTGAGAACTCAGTGGGGGTGTACCTTTAAGGAATGCTCTGGTCTGAAGGAGGTTGACACAGCTTAGTATGAACAGGTATGTTTTGAGGGCAGTTGGTCATATGAATAACAGACGTCAAAACCATACCCAGTGTCATGCTACAAGAGTCCAAGAGAATAGAAGCGTGTACAAATGTTGAGAACTTCCCAGGGGTCCGTGTCCCGGCAATTTTGGATATGTCTAAGCTTACTCCAACTCTCTTGCAGGCAATTCAGGGAAGAGTCCTAGGAGAAGCCACCAAAAGGTGTTGCTTCTCAGCACCCAGTTTGCCCAACTGCGCACCCAGTGATGCCCACCCTTCTTCATTCACCTCATTACCAAGCAAACCCACCTCCCTGCACTCTCCGTTCCCATCTCCTCCCTTATCATCCACGTTTAGGATGCCATTCTTTTCTGAATGGAACTCAAAGTGCCATGTGAGCGACCAGGTTCCCTGTGAGCCGGAGTGAGTGTCCTTTGAGAAGGCCTCAGGCCAGGATCACATCCAAACACAAAGCCTGTCAGGGAGATTTTGAATTTTCTTCCTCAAGGAGGCCAAAAGCAGAAGAGCCTGTGCCTGCTGAAGGAGAGGCGCCAGATGCTGAGAGTCTTTCCCAGCACTGAAGTGATCACACAGACAAAAACAAGCAGCTAGTGCGGGCCACCGTCTCTGCCACTTTTTCAATTCCTTGCTTAATAAAGCCGCTCATCTGATTAGCATTCCTTACCCCGCTAGCTCACAGTGCTTCTGTTAACCTATGAAGAAACGTGAGTTATAGCCAGCTACTGCAAGACATCTGTAGAAGGCGCTTAGGGACAGGGTCGCACCTCTTCACAAGAGATACTCTTCTTCTCAACTCTGAAGGTAGCTGGTACTGGTGCTGCGTAGCAGAGGGATCATGATACAATACTGTAGATGGCTGCGATTCATTTCTCTCTGGGTAAGCCCCTTGCAAATACTATTTAAGAATATGTCAGAAAAGAGCCCACTGGTTTTGGCAGAATTTTAGATGCACCTAAAGCTTACACAAAATGGGAAGAAAAAAAAAAACGTACTCATCAAAAGAAACCGAGGGGAACCATATGGAGAAAAATACTCTTGTCAGTTACCTTTGAAGTGATACATTTTAGACTCCCATGTAAAGTTTTGACCTCAGAAGGCAAAGAACATTCTGATATGAATATAGTTAAGTATAAATGAGAATTTTAAAAAAAAAAAAAAAACAACAGTATCGTTGACTGATGGGTAAGGAGAGGCCAGGCCAGCCATACCTGCGGTGAGAGTAGCTTGAATTTTATTAGCCTATCAAGCATGGGTTAACATAATATGAAATTTGCTGGACCCCGCTATTTGTATTACTCATCCAGGAAGGGAAAATGGAAAATTTCCATCTTACACATTGAGTTCCCCTCTTTAATTTGGCAAACACTGACTTTTTCCACTGCATCTCTACCTGAGTGGACTCTTCTCAGCTGGTGTGAGTGCGTGCGTGAGCTTGTGTTTTAATCGCTAGGCATACTGTTACTGGTGCTATTAGCTCAACTTATCTGCCAACTGCAGTTCAGATTTGTTTCTGGCTATGGGTACACAACAGGTACAGGGCCCTGACCATCGCTCTCTGCAAGTCCGTAAATAGACTGCTGCTAGATCGCTCAGATTCACACATGTAACAGTTCGGAAGTCTTGCTGTTAAGTCTCTCTGGGAGCGTTGGATGGCTGTAGACACGCGGTGATGAATGCCTGTTTTGACTTTAGCCTTGAGTCTGCAGCTGTGTAGGATCTGTGCCTTCTGTGCCTCTCTGTGGAGTGCTTTGCTCCCATCCCACTCCCTGAAGGCCGGCTCAAACATCTAGGCTGCTCCATGCTACTCTGGAGGGCATTACTCCTGCCTCCTCCTCCCTCTCTGCACACTTAGTTGCCTTCATCAATATTGATTCCAAGAGACCGTGGACTTTTACATGTGTATAGCGGCTAATCTTCACTGTTGATTCCGTTTAGAATCAGCCAGGAGGCAAACCTCTTGGTATGCATTTCCACAAATGTTGAACAGAGGAAGAAAGATTCACCCTGAATGTGGGCTGCATGATCCCACAGGCCAGGGTCCTCAGCGGCATTAAAATGAGAAAGTGAGGCGCGCAACCTCGTTCACCTCTCTGATTTTCTGCCATGGTGGACGGTGCCCATACAAACCTCTTGGCTACCTAAGCTGTTTTTGTTACGTATTTTGTCACAGCAGCGAAAAGAAGCAACTAGTGGGACTTCCTGTGTGCTTTATGTTTATGTTGTAGGGCAACAATGTTGACAGAACCCAGGGGTTCTGGGCCAGGAAACCTAGCTATGGTCATGGCTTTGAAGAAAGATGAAGTGATCTACTCGAGAGCCCGAAGGTTTTCCTCTATCCTAGGTGCAGGCGAAGGCCTTAAGCAACATTTCCCGATGTGCAGAGCCTGCCAAGTCTAATTCTTTCGGTCTCAGTGCTTGGACAGACGAAGTACACTTGAGCTGGCAGCAGGGCACTGTCTGCTGAGTCAGTTGTCCTGAGTCAGGGGTTGAGATGAATTCAATGTGGGTCTCTGGGAAGAGGGAAGGAAGATGCTGGCTAGGCTACTGTTCCCACTTCTCTGGCTGGAAGGCTGCCAGGCATGATTCCTAAGGACAGATGATGGGAAGGGAAGGGTGACATCCGTGGACACGCTCCCTTCCTTTCCCACTGCCTCTCATCCCTCGCCTCTGACCAGTTCAGTTTGGAAGTAGCACAGATCTCATTCTGAGTCACTGCAGAGTTGTTCTGGGAGCCTTCCAGGGTCACTGTAACTCTTGGGCTGTAAGCGCCTTGCAGATCTCCATTTCTGCTCCCACCCCAAGCACTGTACCAATTTAGTGGTGAATGTATTAGGAATATTAGAGACTCATGAAAATGCCACCCAAAGGAAATACCATTCCCGCTCCTGGGTTCAAAATAACAAAGGAAATTTGGGGGAAATTAATGACTCATAACTTCCCTCACAATCTCATTTCCATGAGTAACTGATTAAAGTTAGGGTAAAGTACTACATATTTTCTCTTGCAGCTTTTGATAGTCCCATCATGTGAGAAGTTTCAGCAGTTTCCTCGAGGCAGCATCTCATCATTCTGGCATCAAAGGCACAGCATTTCTTTTTTTTTTACTTTTTCATCCTTTACCCTGGCTTTACTTCTGCCTTAAGACTGTGAGGAGCAAAGTTTCCCAGGATGCTTTGAGCTTGAGCAGCTTGCTCTGCTCCTGCAGACTTCAGCTCATGAGGATGGGTTTTTATGTGAATGTCAGGCATTTTGCAATAACTAGCCACAATGGAATAATCGTGGCAATTTCCAGCATTTGGTTTCTTTGTTTTTGTGATGTTGCTGCATGCTTCATTTTATGAGTATTTTCTTTTCTTATGTGTGGTTGGGCCCATCCATTGCCATCCTGGACTTGGGGATTTGTATGTAGAAGGAGATGAAGACCAGGAGGAGAAGCAGGAAGTGGACAGTATGGCACAGCACAGTGCTTACTGTTTGATTCCCTCACCCTTTGCTTCTGCTGATGGATACCGTGATGTTTTATAGCGTCTGTGCCTCCCTCTAAAAGAAACGAGGACCTTAATAATAAGATCCAAGAAAAAGTATTGTGTAAACTAGGGTTCCCCTGGTGATGTGGCTTATCATCACAGATTAAGACATGGTAACGCTTCTGCTGAAATAAGACACAAAAACTGCCAACAACCTTTTTGGTTTGGTGTTCTGGGCTAAATCACTTGTGTCCTTAGGGGCTTCAACCTGACCACACCATCTATTAAAATCCTACATTTTATTAGAACAATAACAGACTAGACTCTTAAGGACAAGAGAAATTCTCAGTGTGTACCATATATGTTTATGTGTGTTTTGGTGTTTGTGTGTGCACAAATCTGTGAATGTACATGGAGGCCAGAGGTCCATGTAGATATCTTCCCTGATCCTGTTCTCTTGCTGTCTTTTGTGGGGGCAGAATATTTCATTGAACCCAGAGCTCACGGATTTGGCTAGACTGGCTGGCCAGTGAGATCCAGGGATCTGTCTGTCCACCCGCACCCTCCCCCCCTCCAACCAGTGCAGGAATTACAAGTGTGCACCACTATGCTTGGCTTTTTACATAGGTTCTGGGGATCTGAACTCAGGTCCCCACACTCCTAAGACATTTTACTACTGACTGAGCTATCTCCCAAACCCCAGACTAGTGAGTGGTCTTCTAAGTGTCTGTGACAGCTTATTCATTTCAGCCAGAGAGAAGAATAGACCAAGACTCACTACACAGAGGCCTAACTGGGGCATGTGGCCTGCAGTGAGCACGTTGCATTCCAAGCTGGAAGTCTTTGCTGTCTGTGGCAATGCATAGTGCAGTCACTAACAGTAGGTCTTTTGAAAGTGACAGGCTTCTGAGGGGCTCTGATCAAGCCTACCAGAGGGACCACAACTTAGGTGGGGTACAAAGCTGGGGGCATTCAACTCTGAGACTACTACTGTACACAAGCAACCTCTTCGAGAAGGGTGTGCCCATTCCTCCCAGCCTGTCTTCAAGTGAAACCCTGGTTACTCCCTCCTTACCTTCCTTTAGCCCCTCTACTCCTTGGAAGATGCCACAAGGATCCTCTCTGTATTTCACGGCCAGTCTTGAAATAGTCACCAGCATCCAATCCCACACATTTGGGTCCCTTTTGTCATCTTTCCCTTTTCTGTTTCCATTCCCCCTTCCCCCTTTTTACTACAAGGATTTTCTTTCTTGTTCCTTAGGATCTGACAACGGGTCCCATAGAAGAACTGACATAGTTTTAGGTTAGAAAAGAAAGGCAAACAAATAGGTCCAGAAAGGTGAAGAGTCTCTCTGCGGTTACCACGCTCTGGAGTTTTATGGGAAGGAGCATGTGTGCGAACGAACGTGGAGAGCAAGACACTAGCTGGCCTGGTGACCAGGAGCCCGCCCCCATCCCTCCCCGCCCCCTCCGGCGCTCACACTCAGGAAGCAGCTGGCTGCCGGCCGGCCCTCGCGGCCGCACACACATCCACACTCCTCGCCGGGCTGCCTCCCTCCCGCCCTCTTCCCCCTTCCCCTCTCCCTGCAGCCGGCGTCCCTACTGCGCCGCCCGGGCAGCCCAGAGCGCGGCGCGCAAGGGCACGGGAGCCAGGGGCCGCGCACCTCGGGGCCGCGGCGGGCCCGGGTCCAGGCTCGCACCGGCGCTCTCCAGCCGGGACCCAGCTCAAACAGCCAGCATCCCGAGCCCGACCCCGGACTCCACGCATCTCCTCGGCCCAGAGCGAGGATGAGCACACAGGGCCAGGCACAAAGTCGCCGCTCAACTTTGTAAAGACATGGTTGGAGTGTGTCTGTGTGTAGCGGGGACAGCGAGCTGATGCCGAGAGTCGGCCGGCTGCCCTGCCTCCTCCTTCCCGGGCCGCCGCAGTCGCAGCCGCGCGCGCACACGCACGGCCATCGGGCCGCATTTCCGAGCTCCGGCCCCGGGCTTGGATGCGAGTTTTCATTTCCGAAGGAGGCAGAGCCCGCGTGGAGCGCTGAGGGGCTCAGCCCCCACCCACTCGTCGCCACTGCTGTCACGCTCCGGCTGACGGGGAGAAGAGACTCGCGCGCCTAGCTTTGTTGTGGCAATCCGGTTACCTGGTAAGTGGATGCCATAGGAACTTTGTTCAGGCGAGAGACGGAGCGGGCGAGAAGGCGCTAGAGAGTGTGGGGGCGGTCAGTCGCAAGAGATGCAAACTCGGTATTAGAAATAGTTTGTGCACGCTGGGTAGGTAGCGTTCGCGCGGGTTTGAGGACACGGGCACCCCAACTCCCCATACTCAGGGCTTCTAGAGACCTAGGCACACCTTATCGAGGCTGATGGCAATATTCACTTAGCCATCAGACTGGCTGTCAGTTGCCTAAGAGCTCCCAGTGTACACGGAAAGGAAACCAGCAAGGTGTTGAAGTTTCGCTTGTGAGGGAAGAGTCTCTGTGCCTTTTAAAAGAAAATACAGGTTCTAGAAGGCTACACAGTCAGGGCCAGTTTACCGAGCGCTTCTGCATGGTGCGCGCCATCCCTCAGGGTCATACTTAAGGGAAACTTTGGCCAAGCGGGGAGTGATGGGGTGACCTGAGGTCTTTCGCTCACAGTCGGGACAGTAGTTGTCTTTCCGCCTTCCACGTGTTTGTGGAGCGCCACGAAGGCTGTTTTTCCACTTTTGTGGTTCATCCAAGTTGGTGTGCCCATTGTTCAGGGAGGTCCTTGGGTTCGGGGATACAACTACTAGTCGGGAGAGGAGCAGCGATCCTCATTCGCCAAGTTTCAACTATAACCTCCCACGCCACGAAATCGCAGACACATTCAGACACTAACACCCCCCCGCCGGGTTCGTCACCTCGCGTGTACATTTTTTTTTTTTTAATGGGCCAGGACAAAATGTCAGCACTGTTTGGGAAATGTCTCAGTCTCGGGGACTTTGTCCCGCTTCACGACTCTGATCCCTATAAATGACCCTGTGTCTATTTTGAAGTCGGCCGGGACCACTTTCTGGAAAGCGTGAGTGAGTTGTTGGCAATGCTAGACACACACCTTGCCCCAAGCGACATTTCCAAGTTACTCACTAGAGCTGACAAGTCACCCAGGGGACGAGGAACTCACCCAAATGTCTGTAAACCTTGGCCCCGGCGAATTTGTCATCCTATGGATGATTCAAGTAGGTACCTGGAGGGAGACACTTTGGGGAAAGGTCGCGCCCTTGGACTTGGTATGTGGTGTGTTTGGGAGGCGACCGCAAAACGACATCTGGTGCGGGACACTCGCACCGTGGTCCGGATGCGGGCAGAGTGCGGGGTTTGCGGCGCTGCGCACCCGAGTCCGGCTTCCGGGGCTCCGACCCGCGGGTCCCCCCGGTCCGGTCACGGCTTTTTCACAAGCGGCTGGCGGCGGCCTTTCTGCCCCCGACTTACTCAGTACGGGGTTGCACAACAGGAAGCCAGCACGAGTTTGTTTTGTTTTGTTGCGTTCGCTCGCTTGCTGGCTGGCTGACACGCAGCGGGTGAGGGGCGGGGGGCAGAGCGGGGGCGGCAGGGTGCAGCGAGCACCACTAGGGGCCCTGGCGTCTCCACCTCCGGACCCTCCCCTCACTTACCTTGGGGGAGACCAGGGGAACCCAGGACCCCCGCGGGGCAAAGGTGTGTGTGTCTGTGGGTCCGTGCCTCTGTGTGTGTGTGTCTGTGTGTTAGGGAGGGTGTTGAAGGCCCCGAGGGCTTTCTACCCACTGTTGCGGGGGCCACCTAGGCTCCTCTGTTCTGTGTACCTCTCTTCCTGGTTTGGCTTCCCTGAACCCAACTTGGTCCTGTGGGATAGAGGGTAGGGGGCCACTTCCGGAATCCTAGTGAGCAGTGTCCACAGGGACTATACACTCCAGCAATTACAACCCTGGAGTGTACACTTTCCCAATCCTGCAGTCTCTTTCTAGGACAGCAACATCTCTTGAGAATTGGGGTTGGTGGTCCCTGGTGATCCTAGAGTTAGCGAGGAAAGAGAAGTTATACAGCACCCCCCAGTGGACCAATTCCCTTTGGGTTATGGGACCAGGAGTCCCCAGAGGTAACCGTTAAAAAGGCCTAGGGGACCTGGAAATCAAGACTCTGAGACTCAAGGGGTTTTGCCCAAGAACCCCTGCCAGACTTAAGCATCCAGGAAAAACACTGAAGTTTCTCAGTTGAGAGCGGTTCTTGGCCCGAAGGCGAACTCAATACAAACGCGAAGCGTCTTCTGTCTGCTCTGAACCTTTGATGAGTCATGCTTTCTGCCTTGGGTGGGAGCCAGGTCCGTTCCCCAAATGTCTCCTTGCCCACTGGACTTCACTTTTTAAACTAAATTAGGAACTTTTTAAGTGGTAAAAACGAACTCGTGTTAGTTTAAACCTTACCGCTTTCTCTCTATCGTTTGCAGTGAGGCTCCACAAGGCAGGTGCAACCTGTAAAAGTTTGCAGGAAAGTAATGAAGGTTGTGCTTGGAAAGACCTGATCTTAAAGAGGGAACTGCGTGAGCCTGTATGTCCCCCGCTTCTCCAGGGAGAACTGCTGACATTTAATTACTTTACTAGAATTTGCCACAGTTCTCAAGACTAGCTGCAGCCCCACTCCCCCTTGAGTTGAAGGAGGCATTATCCCCGTTCTTGTTGGTACTCTGTCCATTCTTTTTCTTCCACGCCAAGAGGACTAGGCCCTTCCTGATAGTGAGTTAGTTAATTCCTTGTGCTCTGGGATGATTCCCTCTTCCCTTGCTCCCCTTGAGGTCAGTCTGGGCAGAATGGCCTTTCTCCAATTCATTGATTCTATCAGTTCCCCCGATGCTTCTGCCAAAGTCCCCACTCAGATTAGCAGAGCTTGGATAACTGGGGTTGGTTGCTTTGCTTGGGAGAAAGTGGTCCTTACTCCAAAAGTACCCCTGTTGCTTGGATGCGCTCCAGATTCTACCTAGTGTGGAATTTTTACCTGGGCAAAAAAAAAAAAAAAAAAAAAAAAAAAAGGGAGGGGGTTAAATAAATGGAACTGATGTTTTCTAACAGCCCTGACTTTATGTGGCAGAGGTGGTCACTCCACAGTTTTAGAAGACAGGTCAATTGTTTGTGTCATCTTTTTCCTAGTAGGCCTGAGGATATTCTGTCTGCATCGTCCTCTCAGGTCGCAGTTGCTGGTCATTGGAGTTGGAATGCTAGTGTTTAACTCTCCCAGATTGTAGGAGTTCTTTTGAGGGAGTGGATCCAGGAAGAGGCACTGGAGCACACTCTTTATCTTTGGAGAAGTCATTTCCTGTGTTTCTGCAATGATTTTTCTATAGAGGAATTCTATTATAAATAAGGTGTCAATACAGGATTAACCCTTTTATGTTTGGCTGGTCCATAAACTCAGGACCGAAGAAGGGAAAGGCACATAGGTAGTCTTTGCAGTAAAAATAGGATGGCATTCTTATTCAAGGAGGAAGAGACAAAACGACATGAAGACGAGGTGAATTTTTCTAGAAGAAGCCTGAGTTCCATGTTTTTCTAGTTACCCACTTACTTTAGGCAGAGTTGATATAAAAGCCAGCATTTTTATTGCGGCAAACAAAATATCCATTTGGAAGATCACACCTGTTGGCTTCATAAACAGGACACACCCAGCAAACTAACATCCCAGGAGCTTCTCTCAGAAGCCCCTCAGTGACTGCCTCCCTGTAAAGCCCTGGTTCCCAGTTTGTGGGCTGCGACCCCATTTGCGGGTTGCATATCAGTTATCCTGCAGGTCACAATGCATCTGCATTACTATTCATAACAGTGGCAGACTACAGTGGTGAAGTAGTGATGAGATAATTCTATGGTTGGGGGTCACCACAACGTGAGGAATTGTATTAAAGGGTCCCAGCGTTAGGAAGGTTGAGAATCACTGCTTTAAGGTAACACTGCCCTCATTTCTAGCTCTGGTGTGAGTTTTCCCGAACAAGTATCTTCATGCAATTGCAATAGTTCTAGCTTTGTTTGATCTGCACACAACTTTATAGTAGGTCAGGTAATTTTGCTTTTCCTTTAAAGGAGATGAGAACCGTTTAGCTTAGAGAAAGTCCTTGTATTACTTAAAGTGGTAGGACTAAGGGGAAATGTAAGTGAAATAGGTCATCAGTTCGGTACCTGCGTGCCTTGTGTGACTCCGGGTGAGCAGAAAAAGGGCTGAAGAGATGCATTGGTAGCTCTGGGGTGGGGAGCCACCACTCCGCAGCAAACATAACTTGGGTCTAGTACTGGATTGACTGTGAAAGTTGTCCACCAGGATGTCAAGGATCAGGTAGGAATATTGTGTCTGCCTGGAGGACGGGATAGGATTTCTATGTGACGTTTTCCTACTTAGAGAGAGGAAGATCGTGGGAGCATGGGATGGACTAGACAGTGTACAGCTGTAATTAAGTTGGATCAACAAGTCCTAGAGCATGGGGCTCGTTATTGCCCTGTCACACGTCACTTATACTGTATTCAGATAAATGATAAGGGCAGGCTATAATTCTATATCTCACTTATATTTTCTGCACAATATGAGCTGCATAATATGGATAGCATATAGTAAATATGTATAAATTAGTCTTGAAATATATGTGTGATAACTAAGGTGTGAACAGGACAGATATGTAAATACAGTGTATGACAGTCTCTACATACGAGGGCTGGCTGGATTTCAGGTATAAGCTAAAAGTCAAAGAAGTGAGACTTTAGACAGGGAACTGACACATGGGCAGATAGGCACAGCGCACCGTAGAATGGTAGGAATTTAAAATGAAAGATGTGGATGGAGTGAAACAGTTAACATGTGTTGACTTCTTTGTGTCCTTGTATATTCACTGTACTGAGACTATGACATGCGTTTCCTCATTTATTGCTCTGTAATGGCATGGACAGCGCACAGCAGTGTGGGTGTATCCTCATTTGACAGAGACATGGAGACTAACTTGGGAATAGTAAGAAGGACATAAAGTGGGCTTGGAGAGGGAGTAAAAGTGGGCTGGTGGGGGGTTCATCTGGTAAAACTCTAACAAGTATGAGGACCACGTGAAGAAATAGATGTTTTCCCAGCGTTCTCAGCATGACCTGAGTTCTAACCCTAGAACCCAAGCGAAAATGCTAGACACGCTGGTGCACATTGTAATACCAGCGCTGGAGAGGGGGGCAGACAATGAGGATCGATTCAGTGTAGCATCATTGGTGAGTGCTTGGGTCAGCGCGAGGCCTCGTTCCGGAGGAGGTGGAGTTGACACCAGAGGTTGTCCTCTGTTTCCCACGTGCGTGTGCGCATGCACCCTTCCACGTTGCTCTGCACACATACAAACTACATACACAGATGCACACGTCATACGGAGAAAGAGACTGGGAACTCTGGAGGCAGGTTTTACGGCAGCGTGCTAGAGTAAGAGTCTGATCATTTTCAGTTTTGGGAACAAAATCGGGGGATTTGTCTGCATGGCTTGAAACCTCAGAGGTGCTCTGTAGCCGAGCACATCATTGAGATGAAGACAGTAGTGGGGCCGTTCTTGCCGACTGTGATCTCTAGGCCTAGAACATGGAAGGCTGCACGTTCCTTCAGGGGCAGCAAGCCTTATGGAACTGTAGATGAGCAGATAGGCTGGGGAGCGCAAGATCTGACCTTGTCCCAGGCTCCTTGGTGAAGTGGCCGGTATGTCTGAACACCAGCGATTTCTACAGTTCTGAGCCAGAGCTTCCAAGTTTCATTTCTAAGCCTGCTGAATACTGTACACAGAAAACCAACTAGAGGCCAGGGCTTTTGCTGTTTTTGTGTGTGAAGAAATAGATTGTTTTCCCAACCTTTCCAGCATGACCAATAGGCTCCACTCCTGTCTGTAACTTGGCTGAGTCATTCACGAAGGTTTAAACAAGATTTTTAATAAATATGTTGTCATGTTGGGTAAAGGCCGAGTCATTGTTGTGGACGTTCATACTTCTTCTCTGATGTCAGTGGACAGAATTAACTTGTATAAAACTTCTGTCTACCAACGATTAAAAATACCTAACAGTGGCTACTTTCGAGTCACTGTGGCCAAGGAAAGAAATCATTCAGTCTACGTGTGGCAGAGATTCTTCAGCCAGCTTGACTCTTGGGTCTGGATGATCAGCTTTGCTTCTAGAATCTTCTATAGGTAGCTGTCTCTTACCCTTTTGAGAAAGTTGTGGTTTTAACCTTAAAAATAGCCATTCCTGTGGACGGAGTGGTAGGTCATACAAACCAAGGGACCCAGAGCTGTCCCTCCGTCTAGGCAGAGTTCCCTTCGCCTGTGCCTCTTTGTGTGGGGATGGGTTTTTATGTTTTCTCTACAAAGAACGTTCTCCAGTCAGTTTCCACCGCTTTTCCAGTTTTGGAAGAAGAGGGCTTTGTGTCTCAAATGATGGCCACGTGGGACTCAGTCCCAGCAGTGCAGGTAATTAATGCAGGGGTGACGTCATAGGGTATGAATTCATTTTTTCCATTTCAGATTCCTCATCTCAGGATCTGATGGTTAACTCATATTAAGACCACGTTTCAAAAAAAAAAAAAAACAAAACCCAAAAACCTCACTCTTCTAAAAAAAACTTAATATATAGCTATTGCATATTTTTTTAAAGCAAGGCGTGACTTCATTCTTCAGATTAATGTCTACACTCTGCAACTGGAAAGATCTAAAAATAATCAATAATTATTACTTTTATTATTAATTTATAGGTATGGGTGTTTTGTCTGCATACCTGATGTCTGGAAGGCAAGATAGGGTTGGTTTTGTTTTGTTTTGTTTTGTTTTTTGACCCCTTGACACTGAGTTACAGACAGCTGTGACCTGGCATGTGGGTGATGGGAACTGGACTCAGGAACTCTGAAGAGGAACCAGTGTTCATAACCTTTACACTGACTCATCAGACTCCATTTTCGGTTGTTTTGATGCCAGTGCTGTTGGTCTCTCAGTTGTTAACTAACCAGCACAAATGATCAATTCCTCTCTGTTGAAGGTGATAGATAGAAGTGGTTCAAATGCAGCTTTGTATTGTTTGACCTTAAGAAAAAAAGTAAAGCTGAAGGAGAGGCAGGAAGATCTCTGAGTTCAAGGCTAGTCTGGTCTACAAAAGGGAGCTCAGGTCATCTAGGGCCACCTGGAGAATACCTGTCTCAAGAAAACAGACAAAGAAACAAAAAAACCCCAAACAAACAAAAACTTAAAGTATCAAACTTTCAAATATTTTCTACATTGTATACCTTTTTGGTATATCTTTTGCTTTGATTGTTTAAATCTGGCTGTCCCCACAGCTGCTGTTTGTAGGTGTTTGGGCCAGCAGAGAGTCCAAATGGTTTTCTAACACCAGGTTTTGTTTCGTTTTATCGTCCTGACCCACCATAAAGTACAGTGTTTATCCAAAACACACTGTGTGCATACAGATAGGTACACCTGCAAAGAGGTGGAGCGGAACAGTTCTTGACTATTACTCTTGATGTACTCAGATAGCTTCAAAAATATTGCAGTCTGTTCTATTTATTTATATATAAAAAAGCCTTTCCTTGTTGAGTAACTGATACCATAGGCCATCAGGGGATTGCTGCCCAGTTTGCAAAACACTGCTTTGGAATGAGTCTCTTGGTAACTATAGACCTAAGAACTCAGCGTATTCCTACCTGTGCTGTGCCAAGGCATTGCCAGCCCATGACTGCCTGGCCAAACATCTCTATATGCTGAAGGTTTCTGGTTTCAAGTTCATTCTAATTTGATGATTAATAATCTAATTATGATTATGATTATTTTCTTTTTTGAACTGACTGGCGATTCTTTGTAGGGCCACAGCTTTCTAGACCTTTCTGTGCTCATTGACGAGTTAATGACTGAGACAAAGTGATGACAAACTTCTCAGTAATTATTGCTAAAACCAGTGGCACTGGGTAAAGGAGGAGGCTGCGAGGGGCCTGTGGATGCATGCAGGTGTGGAAGATGCATTCTGGGGGCAGAGGTGCTACCTAGCTTCACTGTTGGTCTCCAACACGGTGGTCTCTCTGAAGGTTAGGATTTTCTACCAGGCATCTGCTCTGTTGTCATTGTCTTCACAGCCACAGCTTGGATCTTCAGAATGTTGCTTCTGATGTTCAAACTGACTGACTAGGATGGACTCCTGAACTAGATGGCTCGTCCACCTCCTCTTCTTCCTCTCTTAGGCTTTAGCCATGCTCATGACCCACATTGTAAACATCGTAGCTACAGACTTCAATTTAAAATGCACTGTCAGTTATTTTATTCCATATGCTTAAGAACAATTAATCTTCATTCTAGAGGCTGTTGATAAATATAAAATTTAGAATAGTTACGACATGTTGATCATGAGTTAGTTTAGAGTTTGGAATAGTTACAGTATGTTGATCTTGAGTTTGTTTAGAGTTTAGAATCATTACAAAATGTTGATCATGAGTTAGAGTTTGGAATAGTTACAATATGTTGAACATGAGTTAGAGTTTGGATCATGGGTCCTGTTGAAGAGGCCCTAATGCAGGCTCTAAGTGTCTTTTGTGAGTGGTCTTTGGAAGACTTGGGCAGAATGCTTGCTGGGAACAATCATTTGTCTCATTAATTAGTGCTAAAGTGAGATCTCTGATTCCATCTTACCAGAGAGTTTATTGTTTAACGTCAGTATATACAGATGTTCAACATAAATGTGGTGATATTCTTACAGTCTTCATTAGGCCTTGAGAGTCTTCATTCTCTCAATGAATGTAAGATATTCTTACAGTCTTCATTCACTTGAGTGAAAAGATTTATATGCTTCTTTGAGTTTCTGCTCTGCAACTCAAATGTGAGTTTCTTCTTGTGACTCTGTTGGTTTCAGTGCATGCAGTTAGCAACCCATACAAACAACTGTGTCTTGCTGTGGATCCATTCATCATAATAGAGGACATTCCAGTTTTGGCCCAGAGAAATGATACTGCCCACGTCTGATGTAGTTCCTCCATAATATCCTCCCACGTCATGGGCTCATGTTTGCACTCTCCTCTGGTTGAAATTGCCAACAAGAATCACTCTTGATTTATTGGTGACTTCTAATATAGCTGTGTTTATATTGTTGCCAATAAAATGACTTACATGATTGGTTTTTGTTTATACAGTCTTTACGGAGGAGTCAGTCACCTGTGTTAGAACAAGGTACATTCTGCTTATTAAAACGAACTCTTGGGATATAAGAACATTCAGCTCTATCTGTCCTTGATTAAATTGCAAAATCTGCTTCACACTGCAGCCGTGCATGGGAATACTGTATATTATCCATCAATAGGTTTTTCGTTTCTATATTCTTCTGGCTACAAAAAGCAGCACCAGGAGAAGCCCAGGAGAATAGCATGGGCCTATTAAACGATGAAGGCAGTGAAGTTGAAATGACAGAGCTTAATGAAATTATCCAATCATTAACCCAGAAGGGGAGAATGAAAAGAGTAGCTGTCATAGATGGCTTACATAGTGCGTGCACACACACAGTGCACACAAGCACCGTAAATGCATGCACACATTTGCTTATATGCATATATGTGTATATATAATATATATAATTATCATATTCAGGATCAGTTTACTTCCTGACCGTTATTTGTGTTTCATTAACAGGATCTTTTTTTTTTTGGTGTGTGTGTGTGTGTGCGCGCGCGAGTGTGCGTGCGCAGGGTAAGAAATGCTCTCAGCATAAGGAATGGAAAATGTAACAAAGGCTAAATGTAGCCTAAGGAAATGAAATGATGTATGAAAATTAATAATTAACTGGCTCATCGGATGAATTATGACTCTCGATGAGTCTATTAATGGTATTTACTAAGAAAGGGCCTTTGGCTGTAAATAGGCATTATAGAACTTGTTTCTGAAATTTTCTAGAGAGGATGAGTTAACATTGCTTTCGTTTGTCTAATCTCTCTTAATCTATAAGGAGCAGTGTCTGGAGCCCCGCGAAGAAGACTGAGCCACGATTTTGTATTTTGATCAAAGTTGATGCTTTTCCAGAGAACGAGTGGTGTTATTAAATGGTTTTTCTACCTTAGTTTCCTTAGGGGTTAAGTCATTTCCTCTCTGACCTGAATTACAGGAGTGTTTTAAGAGTTTGAAAGTGGTCAAAAGGAAAGATTTAGTAACTCATTAGCAGAGTGAACATTTTCATTGTGGGACCCAATGGGGTATAAAAATCTAAATTTGGCAAAACGTCATATATGAAAATCCTGGACATTATATTTCTGTATGCTCTTTGTCTTTCTCCTTAAAAATTCTTTGTTCTTTTTTTTTTTTTGGTAGTCTTGAGTAGAATGTTTGAGCCTAAGATGGAGGAGAAGCTTGTGAAAATTTTTAAATAAAAAGAAGGGACTGGTGAAATGGCTCAGAGGTTAGAAGCCCTGGCTGCTCTTGCAGAGGACCTAGGTTCGGTTCCCAGCACCCACGTGGCAGCTCACAACTGCTGATAGCTCCAGTTTCAGGGGATCTGACCTCCTCTTTTGAGCTCTGTGGGCACCAGTCAGGCTAATGGTGCAAACACAACACTAATACATATAAAATATAAGTAAATGCATCTTTTTTTTTTTTAAGAAAAGATTCTCTCAGTGAAATTTTCCTGGTAAAGTGTATTAGCCAGGGATTTGATTTTCCTAGCAGAATCCAAATTTAGTGCCACATCCCTTTGTTTTTGGTTAGTGCTGTCTTTGTGCATGGTGTTAGGGAAGGCCTGGCCCTCCTAAAAGTCTTTAATTGGGTAGTAGAGAGGGCTACTGTTTAGTTCTGTGTCTACACAGTTCCTATAGCTTTAATTCATAAAGAAATAGAGTCAATATATTAATTTATTATTGTAGTATGTGAGTGTTTTTAAAGTAGTACTTCTTATCTAAAGTATTAGGGAAAACAGACCATCAAGGGACCCCAGTGATTGTATTTGCCTTTCCAGGCTTTTAGAATTGAAGAACCAAGTCCAGGGAGCTTGTGACTTAGGTCTTGGCTCCTTGGCTTCTTCAGAGCTTCTCACTGATGTTTGAACACAGGTCTTTCCTAAAGTCGAGTGGTTTACTTCTTCTTTATTATCCAGTGGGTTTGAAATGATAGTGTGATCAATGCCTTAGCTCACACTGTGAGTAAACTAAACTGATTTTCTAGCTCCTAGCATTGAATGCTCCAAAGATTTGTTGACATAATTCCTGTGAAAACTTTAATTTTAGGCATGTTTCCCTATATAGTTTCTTTGTTTCTTTTCATCTTACACCCCCCACCCCACCATGTAGTTTCTACCTTTTCTTTTTGTCCCAATCTCATGGGTGGTTTTGCTTAACTTAAATGCTTGTTCGCCTAATTTTTTTCTATATTAACCATGTCATTTGGGGGGGGCTTATTTTTCTCAGTTATAAAAGTTAAGTACATTTTGTTGGTTTTTTTCTTTAAACCTATTTCAAACAGGAGTACAATTTATAAAAAAATAAAGCAAAATAAATATTCAGGTACGACATATTGGTCTGATATTAATTAAGCATGTTGCTTGATTCTGCTGTTGCTTTCTCACCTTCGCTTCTCGCAGGTCTTAATGGCCGTGCCTAATGCTGGCATGCTTAGTGATGCACTTCTGATCCAGACTTTGAGGAGAACTGCTGTATATGATGCTGGGGCAAAAATGACTCCTCCTCCTCCTCCTCCTCTTCTTCTTCTTCTTCTGGGGCAAAATGACTCCTCCTCCTCTTCCTCCTCCTCCTCTTCCTCCTCCTCCTCCTCCTCTTCCTCCTCCTCTTCCTCTTCCTCCTCCTCTTCCTCCTCCTCCTCCTCCTTCTCTTCTTCCTCCTCCTCCTCCTCCTCCTCCTCCTCCTCCAAATAAAACAGAAATGAGCACAGTCACAGATCTGCAGACACTTGCCACTTGGACATGGTCTAACTGACTCCAGTCATTTTGGACCATTCTTCATTTTCAAAAATTGGCCACTGTGGCATTATTTATTTGCTTTTCTTCCCTTTTTGGTAGCTACTGAATAAATACTTCCTCTGAAAGTACAGAGTGCTTAGAAAGCCCTCTTTTATGAATGAGCAGAGAGGGGATAATGCTTTTGATTCTTGCTCAAGATCGAAGGGAGTGGTTGGTAATCCAGCGTAGCTCCACGTGCACAGGACAGATGTGCACAGGACAGACAGTGTGCGGGGAGTTTTCCAGAGTCAAAGAAGAACTGACTTAAGACCAGTTGAGTAGCAAGCTCTATTCTTACTGTTTCATAAAGAAGTTCAGTCATGTGGGTTTGGCTAGCAGGACCTGTAGTGGCGGGGGAAGTGGGGGTGGCGGCTATCTGACGGAGTTCTGGGGTCTCTCAGGGGTGGCAAAGCTAAATGTCATCATGGATGGGATTCTTGGCAAAGCAGAGAAGCAAAGAGTACATTCTGAATTTCACATTTGAATCACAAAGTGCCTCAACATAGGCACGCATGGTAAATTTCACAGAAAGCACGGTGAACATTTGAGTATATTGTTTGCCCTAAAATGGTGAAATAAAGCAATGTCCTTGAAGTGGTCTTCATTCCCTGGTAGCCTTCCCACATGATTGGTACCCACATGATTGGTACCACATTCTCTTGGATCTTTTGGAGCTGAGTTGAAAATATTTGTTCAAGACCTCAGGTGGATCAGACAGGATAAAACAATCCTGACTTTCTTTTTTTCCCCTGTTGAGGACATATGGATATTATTGACTTGTTCTCAGTCTTCATTTCCTGTGTTTGTTCAGCCCTGGCTACTCCTGTGACTATCTTGTCTCTGTAAAAGATACATAGTGGCTGTCTCAGATATTTTCAGTAGAGGCACCATGGTGTCGCTTGGCTACCTCCTTAGACCTCCTTTAAAAGAGTGAGTTGTTGGGGGTGTGGAGAGCCTTCCTTAGTGATTCACCCTAGGGAGTGTTGATGTCATTACATACAAGAAGAGAATAGCATTCTCTGGACACGTTCGTATTTTTTCTGCTCCCATTCGAGGCTCCCTAACACTATGTGTATATGTAATACAGTAGGCTTTCTGTGAACGTACATCCCGCCTTAAGGGTTCCTCTTCTGTGCTTTCCAGGAGGTCTTGTTTATAACTCTCTACTTTCCCAGACCCTCACGTGAAAGGTAGAGTATTGTAACATTGAGTCTGTTTCTAGCTCCATAATTCAGGGTCAATGTGGATCTAAGGTCTTGATGCTGTTTAAGAATTTCGATGTAAGAAACGGTGAAAACTAAAATTCCATGCTTGAATTCTGACTTCCTGCAAGCCTGGGCACTATGAAAATATTACTCTTAGGGTGAACATCACGTTGGCTTTGTACTTACTGACTGAGAACTTCAGAAGTTGAGGCTCATAACTCCGCGAGGTGCTCTGGGTTTCCAAAGACTCTGTAGGAAAAATGAAGTGTATGGTCCTTTGGGAATAGAATGAGTTACATCATGCGAGCAGTCCTCATTGACTGATGGTAGCTGCTGAGAGAGCACCATGTTGAGAAGGGCACAGTGGCAAACAGGACAATGCAGTGACCCATATACTACAAGCTTCCCATGAATGCAGAAATAGAAAGTCTCTGCCAGGGATCTGTGTGTTTTATGATCTTGTTATACGAGAGAGACCCATACACGAGAGGCCAGTTTGCTTACTGTGTCTCTTTTTGTCTTGGTATGAATGCTATACAAGCTGAAAAACTGCCGTATCTTATTTTCAGTTCTGCCTTTCCCAATGCCTGTATTTTTTTTTGTTTTGTTTTAAACAGACTTATCACCTATCTCATGGATACATTACTTGACTTACCCTGAAAGAATCAGTAGCACCATTGGATACTGACCATCTCAGCCTTAGGGCTTTCAGGATGAATGGAAGGTCATGTGGCATGAGTCTCCATCGGCCATCAAGAACCCCGCAGGGGCCTGGGTTGCTCAGTGGTCAACATACTCCTCCCATCAGAGCCCACCCGGGCACTCCAGGTCCCTCATCCTGTGCCAGCCTACCCAGCCCCGCTATTGGAAGTCTTGCTAACAATCTTCACCTCAGGATGTCTTCCGGAGCAGGGATGGCTGCTCAGAGCAACATGGCCGTGAGCCCCATCCATCTGCCCGTCCTGAGCCCCAGGAGACAGTTACTGACCAATGGGAAGCCTCAGTTTCCAGCCACTCAGGCCCGTGGCCTGGCATCACCGCTTACTGTTAAGCCCAAACAGCAAGAGTTTGGAGACCCCTTTTCTCCAAATCCCGAGAAAGGTAGGATGTCGTTTTGAAATCTTTTAAAAACGGGAAAAGTTTATCTCCCCTGTGTCTTTTCACTGCCAGCGAGTTCTATAGAAAATATGTGTAATTTAACATCAGAGTCAAAGTTCGCAGTCTCATGTTTGGTAAGGGGCTGTCTGTGTAGTTGTGTGTGAGTGCTAGGCACAAGTGTGTGACCCCTCAGAATGTGAAGCGGAGAGGCAGGTGAAGCAGAAGGATCAGCTTCAAAGGGAAATGGGGCAGGCAGTGGTGGCAGGAGGGCAGGAGCAAGGCGCTGGGGTCTGTCTTCTGCGCACGTGTGGCTCTGCCTTGGCTTCTGGGAGTAGAGGGGTGGATTCTGTCAGCCCTGGAGGACGGGGCTGGACCACAACCAATGCTGGTGTTAGAAGTACTGGAAGAAAAGCTGTGCTTGGAAAGGAAGGGTTAAAAGGGAGACATTGTAATAACCAGGAAAAAGAGGGGTCAGTAAATATAAGTAAGAAAATTAAGAGTGAAGTCAACAGAGGGAATCAAATTGGAATAATGCATAACACACTCCCCTTATACTGGGGCTTGAAACCATGGCCTTTACAATAACATACTAGGCAACTGCTCTACTGATGAACCCTGTCCCCAGCAAGAATAATAAACATGTATTTAAAATTTGTGAGGTACTAGAAAATTGGGTTGATTTGAAATACACTCTGTGCTTTTAACTCAATATTAATTGGGTTGCCATATATTTCAAATTAAAGAGTAGTTATTGAGCACTAATAAAGTATTTGAGTAACACTTTCTCAGCAACTGGGGTGAACTTAATGAATTTATGTTGCAGATGGTGTGCGTGTTTAGGCTAGGAAGAAAAAGAGCCTGAATCCTACGTAGCTACAGCTTTTGATGTAAAATAGCACTCTGTGTATTCCTTAAGGTGCTTTACCATTTAGTATTAAATGTTTGCATTCAAAGTGCTTATCTTGCTCAGTAGATTTCCCAGCAGGCTTCTGAACAGCCACTTACGCTGTTAATTAAGGTAAATAATGATTTATAACAGACACATAGCCAAAGAAGTCTTTGTCTTGGTGTCTGTGTATTTTGCTGTATGGAGTGTTTGGTGTAAATAAAGAGATTTTTTAAAAAAAAAATCCAAAAATCCCACAACAGTAAACACAAATGTAGCCTTTATATTTCTCTTATACTTTATTATCTTTTTTCGTTATTTATATTTAGTCTAGTTTCTGTACCTCTCCTAGAGGTACAGGTATTTAAGTTCAGGTAAAGTTTCCCTGGGGCCCCTTTCCAGACTAGTCTGTCACTGTTAGGCCCCATGCGGCTGAGCGCTGTGTCTTCCTTCCAAATGCCTGTTAGTTTTAGAGGCCTTGTCCCAGCGACACCTCTCAGCTCATCTTGACTAGCGAGCTGCAGCTTGTTTTTAGGCACTTATGTTTTTCCATGGGACCTACATGATATTATTACCGATCTGTGATATTATTACCCATGTGCATGTCTCACGTCATGTATGTGTCAGGCAGCATGTGGGAATGCGTCTCAACATGGACTCAGATGGCTTGTACCACCTCGGGCTGTGGGCTGTGCTTGATTCAACAGATAAAGGTCCAAAAAGAGCAAGCACTTGGGGACACTAAGAAAGAGCTCAGGAATGGTACTTTTATAGACGTCATAATTATAATCCTGGTTGAAATGCGCTTCAGGAACTTAGGTTGAGGGAGTCTAAGTGTGTCATCACGGCCAGTATACTTTGTAATGCGTGTAGAGCAAGTACTGACTCCCAGTTCTTCCCCAGAGGCTTGCTGGCTCTCTGTTAGTAGACAGTGCCTGGCTTCCTGTCCACATGCTTAGAGCATGAGTTCTCACAGACAAGAAGCTGGGGACAATCCAAAGCTATTCCTCCCATCCTCGCAGCTTGAACAGCGTTATGGTCTTAGTGAGGCCAGAGTAGTTGAATTGTCCCTTCTAGAGTAGTTGAATTGTTCCTGGCTGATCTTGTCAGAATTCATAAATCAAGTCAATAGCCAATGGTGTGGGCTTGTTTGAACTCCTTCTGATCATTTGCTCAACAAATAATCATTGAACATATATTGTGGGGGAGCCATTGTTCTGGAAGACGTGCTATTAAAATGTAGTCCTCCCCTTAGGGTGTTTGAGAATTCAGACAAATAGATTGGTAGTCAGAAAGCCTGAGGGCTCGGTGGGGGGGTGTATACTCAGAGTAGTGTGTGGCAGCCTCTGTATGTGTGAGACGTGTGTGCATGTGCAGGCAGTGTGACGCCCAGACGACAGTGCTGGTCTCTTCCTCAGTTATTTCCCACCATATTATTATTATTATTATTATTATTATTATTATTATTATTATTATTATTATTATTATTTAAAGACAGGGTCTCTCACCCCTGAATATGGAACTCAGTGGTTTTGCTAGAAAGTTTGACCAGCACGCTACAGGGATCCCATCTTTGCATCCCCTGCTCTGGGGTGACAGCCATGTTTCTCCACTCCTGGCATTTCTGTGGGTTCCGGGGGATCTAAACTCAGGTCCCCAAGGCTTGTAGAGCCAGCAGGTCACTAAGGGACCCTTCTCTGTAACCCCGCCTGTCAGCTTTTGAGAGGGCTCCATGGCTTAGGTGGATTTAGGAGGGCAGTGGGCTGTGTAAGCGCACGTGTGGAAAGTGAGGTGCTCGCGTTGTAACTGTATAAGAGAGTAAGAGTGTGTTCGTGAGTGAGCTGGCGTGGCCTGTGTGCACCCGAGGGAGCTCTCTAGCATTGGTTTTGGGCAGGGAGGAAAACACCATCCGAGCCTGGAGGCATGAGATGAGGGGAGGTTTCTCCTTTCTGCCAGGCTCCGCATGCCTTGGAGGTGTAGCGTTTTATAAGAGTCTCCGATGGAGGAGAGTAAACCGAAGGCAACCCAGGAAGATCTTGAGTGACACATCAAGAAGTGTAGAGGCAGGGATGCTTTGACCCTGGGACACCATGTAACTCAGGGCATATCAGTGGAGGCTCCCGGAAAAAGAGCTTGGAGAGTGTATGAAAGAGAGAGAGAGAGAGAGAGAGAGAGAGAGAGAGAGAGAGAGAGAGCGAGCGCATGTACACGTCCATGTGAGTGCATAGAAATAGAGTCTTTCATTTTGTGATTTTGTTTCTTTCTTTTGTTCTCTTTCTTTTTCTTTTTTTTAGAAAGGGTTTCTCTTTGTAGCTTTGGAGCCCATCCTGGAACTAGCTTTTGTAAACCAGGCTTTGTCTGAACTCAGAGATCTGCCTGCTTCTGCCTCCCAAGTGCTGGGGGTTAAAGGTGTGTGCCCCCACCACCTGGGAAATAAAGAGTCTTACTATTAGGAATTTGATAAGGAGATTGTGGTGGCCCAGGAGAGTGGGCGATTTAATTCCAGTCAGAACTGAGGGCCTGACAACCAGAAGAACTAAAGGTAGAGCTTGTGTCTAAGGGCCAGCACATTCCAGTCTCAGGAAGAGCCCGTATTTCACTGTGAGTCCAAAGGCAAGGAGAAGAAACTGATGTCCAGTTTAAAAGCAACTACACCGGAAAGGGTTGCCCCCCATGTAGAGAAAGGTCAACCTTTTGCTCTGTTCAGGCCTGATTGGATGCAGCCTCTCATTACTAAGGAGGGCAGTCCTTCCTTAGTCTGTTGGTGTAAATGTTAATCTCATCCAGAAACACCCAACGCGAGCACCAAGAATAATGTCTCACCAAACGTGTGAGCGCCTCGTAGCTCAGGTAAAGTCATACAAAGTTAACCACAGTAGGGTCTCCTTGCTTTGGGACAGTGTAGAGTTTACACAGAAGTAAAAAGAGCCCTTTCTGAGCCCTGGGGGCGGTTGTACTAACTCTTGGGGCTGTATCCGGAGGATTTAAGTCCTTAAGGATGTGACAGGGAAACACTGGTGTGAAGTGTAGGTTTGACAGTGTTATTTCTGTTGATTAAGGATTACATCCCAATAACCTGGGAACAAGGTAACCGTGGCTTCAGCATCCTATGGTGTGAGTTTCAAATGGTACCTCGAGGTCATAGGGGTAGCACAGTGAACTTAAAGAGGTCTAGGATGCTTTATATTTTGAAGGAATCACCAGGTAAACTTCATGGTAGTGGAGATGAGGGGCGCTTTCCACAGTCGATTTCATTACATTCCTTCTGGTGACCTCTGTGAAGCCGCGATCTCAGGGAAAGCAACCCCTTTTTATTCCTGTCCGTGAAAGCAGCTCCCACCGTAGCCAGAAGGTGGCTGTGCCAGTGTCCATCACGAGATGAGCGTGTGGACACGATGAGGTAATGCATATGTACTGGACTTGAAAAGGGAGGGAGTTCTGGCACATTCTGTAACAGGTAAGCCTTGAGTAAGCTGTGCAGAATGAACTATATCAGCTTCCAACACATGCATTTTGTGAGTCCTCTTGTATAAGAACGTGGAGGAGTCAGGTTTGTAGGGATAGTGGTTGTTAAGAACTTGGGAGTGAGAAGCTCGTACTCAGTCGGTACAAAGATCTGACTTGAGGTGAGAAAGTTCTGGAGCTTGGTGGGTAGCTTACCTTTTAATTTCTAAAGGTGTTTAATTGTTGAATATTTGGGGTTTTCTTGGAGAGAGTCTCAGAGACTGACCTGGCACTCACTTTGTGGCCTCGGCCGGCCTTGCACCCCTTGTCTCCGCCTTCTGAGTGCTGAGATTCCTGGCGTTGAGTCACCACACTGGGCTTTCTTACTACAGCTTTAGCCAAGAGGTAGATGTGAACAGGCGGTGAGCATGCTGGGATCTGCCTCATTCTAAGGTTTGGGGAGTGGTGGGGTAGAATGCAGGCGCGCCTATCCCTCCTGAAATGATGGCTAGTGAATCGAACAGGTATGCTAGGTTTTCTTTTAATTTATGAATATTACTCGTTAAAACCGCTAATAAGTTGCTAGTACACAAATGCTGTGAAGTACTAACACTCAGCTCCCTAATAGACGTCTTTTAGGTGTTTCTGTGGGCCTGAGGGCCAAGTAAAAGCACAGAGACACTTGGTTGGCTACATCTTCAAGTGCCCAGGACCTGTCATGAGGCCATTTTGCTTAGGGGTCGGTGTTGGCTGTGCAGCTCTGCACGGCCGGCCCTACGACCATGCAGTGTTCCTCTTGGCTGCACAGTGGCTGCTCAGTCCAGCTCTGACCAGAGTCTGCCTCCTGAGAAGAGGGAGGAAGGATAAAAGGCAGAAAGAGAAAAGGATCATTTCTCTCAATTTTGTACCTTTTAAAACAGCTTCCTGAGGGCCCCATCCAGTCATTTCCACTAAAATTAGCCAATTATTTTAAGAAACTACTTATCTCTCTCTCTCTCTCTCTCTCTCTCTCTCTCTCTCTCTCTCTCTCTCTCTCTCGAGATAAGATTTCTCTGTAGCTTTGGAGTCTGTCCTGGAACTAGCTCTTGTAGACCAGGCTGGCCTCGAACTCACAGAGATCCACCTGCCTCTGCCTCCCGAGTGCTAAAATTAAAGACGCCACCACCGCCCGGCAATAAACTACTTCTTAACAAGAAAAATTCATTGTTTGGTCTCAATTCTTTTGGTCTTTTTTATTCTTTACATAAAAATAACTAGTTAATTATTATTATTTAAGACAAGATTTTACTGTATAGCCTTGGAAGGCTTGGAACTCAGTATAAATAGGCCTTGAATTTAAGTGATCCTCCTGCCTCAGCATACCAAAGTGCTGAGCTTACAGACATGTGCCACTATACCTAGATTAATAGATTTGACTTTTCAGCATTTTGCCACATTTATCTTTTTCATGTACTTTGAACCGCTTAAAAATGTGATGGACACTGTGATATTCTTCTTTAAATTGTCATTCTTCGTGTATATGCATAAATGTGTGTTCATAGCCAAGGAAGTCAGACGACAGTGTCACTTACATATAATTCTATCTTAATATGCATTCCATAATCAAATTAATTTTGCATTATTTTATATTTTATTCATACATTACCTCTCTTTCCACTTACAATCCAATTGCCCTTTCTAGTTGGTTTTGATTTAGACAGCTCTAATCAAGTTCGAGTGTGTTAATATGGCTATCACAGTACTGCGGGTTCCTTCTTTAGTCTCCCTCAGTCCCCCCCCCACCTCTGATGCATCTGCATTTGTGTCGGCTTCAGCTTAGTTGCCTCATTGCTTGAGCTGGTTTGGCTGACCAGTTCTGTTCTTCACCATCTGATTCAGGTTAGAGCCCTCCCCCCGCCAGCTCACTGCAGCCGATGTGGCTGAAATGGTGGAACCATCTATGCCCCTCTTCTCCCTTCGGGCTCATTTTAACTTGGGGCGGGGAAAGTAACATCAAACTTTACCAGGCATCTGGCTCTTACTTCAGGGCCATATTAATGTTTTATCGTCCATACGTTCCCCTTAAATAAGACATCTCGATGGCACGGGTCTAATCAGCCCATGCCTAACATAGCTGTGGTCTCGGGCAGTTGGTATTTTTTAATTTTCGGGATGCTGTGACTCAGCATAGCCGTCAAGGCATGAAGGTCAATTTGCCATGTAGCTGGACTTTTTAGTCAAGTATCGTTTATCCCCATATAAACCTTCATGTAGCATATTAATCGATGGCCCCAGGACATTAATACAAGCAGTACTCATCATGAAAATGCTGTGTTCTCACACCCAGACCCCCACGGGCTTATTTTCCATGCTTGTTAGACATACGACCCAAATTATACTGAAAAGAGCTATCTCAGCCACCCTCCTCCCTGTCTCAGAAATAAGGTGGAGAAAGATTAGGGGGAGATGCCCAGTGTTAATCTCTGGACTCCACACCCATGTGCACACCTCCCGTGTGCATGCACACCTCCCGTGTGTGTGCCACCCCCCCCCAATTAAAAAGAAGCCTATGGAGCAGGTGATTGTGTGACCCACAGTATTACCTCAGGAAATATCAGGCGCTCTTTGAATGTGACATTGTCATCAGATCGCTACATTGCAGGCATGTTTCCTGTCAACGGAGACAGTGATGTCACCCTCATTAGTCTCTCATAGCTGACCTCTGGTCAGTATCTGAGTCAGGTTCTCTTTGTGGAGTACGATGGTGTTTTCTGATTTTGTCAGTCCTTGTGTGGTTCTTAACTAGGGTTTGACTTTCACACATACAGCGAGAAAACACTTGACAGATGCTGGGTGTGAGCGGGCAGGACTTGTTTCAGCTCACAGCTCACCGACTTCTGTCTGTCATAGTGAAGCATGATAGCAGAAGCATCTTGGTCACGTCTGCACGAGCGTGTGGCTTTTTGCACAGTAGCCCGACCATGAGGCAGAGGCTCTCTCTGATCAGAGCTCAGAGCTGGGTTTAACCTCCCCTCTCCGCCCTTTGTGCCCAGCGTCTGTCTGCTTGGTAGTATGTCTTGGTCTCTAATACCTCCCCAAAGCATGCCCCTAGTTGGGGCAAATGTGCAAACACACAGCCTGTGGGGGGATCTTAGGTTGAGACCACAGCAGCATCTCCTCGTACTTTTTAGGGTCGCTGTAGACTCACTTAGGGACTCTTTCAAAAACGCTTCTCTGTGACTCATGACTGTCATAATTCTTTCTGATGCTCAAATTAACCCAAATATGGCCGGAGGAACCCTCTTGAAATCAGTTCCTGTGTCCTTTACCCATGTTCCCATTAAATACTTCCTGTTTTCAGATGTAACAAGATGTTCTCGCCTCACTTGGACTTACGCGCCCTAGCCCTGAAATCACTCACTTTCACCCAGATTGCAAGTCTCTTTGAGTGGGGGCATGACTGGCGAGCTGTGTGAAAGGCCATCCTTACTGCCACTGGGAAGCCATCACACCCAAGCCCTGCCCATCCTTAGAGTTAGGGAAGGCACTGGAAAATGAACTGCCTTTGGAAGGCACCTCTGTGCTCTCCTTCATCGTGGGTCAGAGAGAGCCTGGGTCACAGGCATCAGCAGTAGGCTCCTCTGTTCTGCCCCACAAGAAGGGAAGGGACTTCTTTAAATTAGCATTTCTGAAACTGTAGAAGTTAGCTTTCCAGTTCGCTGCTTACACCAGGTCAGTTTGTAATGGGCGGAGGTGAGCCTTCCCCTGTTGTCTGAGCCTGCTGCAGGGGCGGCATGGAAGGGGAGGCCTTGTGCAGGGCAGATTGCTGATCCCACTGATGCTTGTGAGTGTGGATTCCCACTTACGTTGCACCAATGTGAGCATTTCCTTGCTTCCTGGTCCAACAGAATTCACTGTAACTAAACTTGTAGAAACTCAGTTTTCAGAGCATTTGGGAAATCAGTTTTATGATTCCCCACTTTAAGCACCTTTGACAGGACTATTTAACTATTTAAGACATTTCTGCATGCATAGTACCTTGAGGACTGTGTAATTGGGAAGATTTTCATTATAAAGGGTTTTATTTTACCTCAGGCCCTCTGACATTTCTTGTTGGGCTTGGCTGTCCTTGGAGACAAAAGGAGGTAGTTATTCATTAGCATTTGTGGGTTATTCATTATCGTTGGTTAGAGAAAAACAGAGCAATATCAACAAAGGACACCGAACTAATTGGGATTTTAAAACTCTTTTTGTGTCACTTAAGGCTGGTGCGTTTTGTAAAGACCTGGTTCAGGAAGGTAACGTATTATGTGACCCTGGGAGGGCTGACACTTAATGTATGTAAAAGAACACATCGAGTTGTGTTTTTATTTTATTTTCTAATGCTTGTTGGTTGATTTCACGGGTCAGAGTCTGGAATTCAGGTTAGGGATTGATTCCAGGGTGGGTTACTTAGCTTCATGTTGTCTTCCTGCTGCTGCTCCATCACAAAGTTTACAAGCTTGCCACTGATGCAAAATGTTACTTCTCTGTAGCATGCCTCCCCTTCATTTTGAAAAACAACAGACAACAAAAAGAAACTGTTTTCCCCCAGGGCTGCTGAATGGACTGTAGCCATACTAGAAACTGACAAGGCATAGTGAGATGGGGGCCCCTTATTTGGAAAAATTACAGTTAAAAAGAGAAAAAACACTGGCTCTTTTTTTTTCCACTTCTGCTTTTTAATCATTTATATTTCCTTGCACTTCCAATGTGGCTTCCTGTATAATTAGAGCAAATAAAGTCAATATTCCATAAAAGCCTCCAAAAATAACCAAATCGACCAGAGACTAAAGGCATTATTCCAGCTGAGGTGACCAGAGTTTGCATTTTGTCTGGCCAGCCGGGCAGGTGGAGCACAATGTTTACTTTTGTTTACTCCCTGGGCTGCACAGGGGATACTTTGTGTGATTTATTGTTGCTGGGTGTAAATCAAATTGATGATGAATTTCCAAGTATTACTGAATGGCAGGTACGATTTGTTCCAGTTCAGAAAGTGCTTTGTCAGGCTTGTAGCATTCCACATTTGAAAGAATACAGTGTATCCCCGGAATAACCTTCCCCGGGTGCAGCGCTATAGGACAGCAAACCCAGACAGAAAGAAACTGGGGCAACTCCCAAGCTTTTAAAGGCTGTTTGCTATCAGAATTATATGTTTTCCTCTCTTAATACATAATAGAGAATGTGGCAAGATCTAGAAAGAAGGCAGCAATTAGCTTCGGTGGAGGATCTGTCCTATGTCAGACATTGTTAGACTTTGAGACCAGGCACAGTTGGTGTGTTAGAGGCGATGCTATTTTCAGGTTAGACTTGGGCAGTGCGCTGCTGAGGGAGCTAAGACAGCTCACCTGAGGTCATTCCCATAGGGGATGAGTGTCAGAGAGGATGCTTCCTGCCAGCCTGTCTTCCTCTGAGACTTGTTCCTCCAGTGTGTTTGGGCAACTACCATGAGCCTTAGGAAACCCTAATATGGAACATTTTTTGCCTTGGGGAAGAAAGATTAAATAGCTCATGCTCTGAGGGCCACAATCAATACAACTGGGCAATAGAATTCGGTCTGGATAGGGAAAAATCAACCCAAAATTGGGTGGATGGGTATCAGAAGTGGATCCCCGAAGAGTGTGTGTGTCAGGGAGGGGTGGTGTGATCAAAAATACATTGTAGGGAATTAAAAATAATTGATTTTTAAACATTCATCCAGAGCCTTTGGCAAGCTGATTGCCAGGCCCTGTGGCAATCCTGTTGGCCGTCCTCTTGCTTCTGTTTCACTCCCTCAATACTTCCCACGATTCTCAAGCAAAATCAACAGTATGTAGGCTTCCTACTCAAAACTAAAAAGTATAATATTTTAACTAAAATTTTAAGGAACTACAAGAGCAATACAACTTATGACAACGATGCTGATATCAATATGAAAGCGCTCCAGTGTAGCTACACTTAAAATTAAAAGAAGCCTTTAAGACAAGCCAAAAGTATAATTACCTGAAATTATGCTGAGTCATATAGGGTGTTTTGTTGACTCAGATATCTTGCCTGCTTTCAACAGTATGGTGTATGAAATGAAGGCATATTTCTATAAAACTGGCAGTGATTCTTCCATTGGTTGGCATTACAACTTTGTAGATAATCTAGCATAAATGAGAGTCATGGGAAAATGGATTAAAGATCTCCATGCAGACCAGACTTTAAGGGGGACAGGCTTCGTTGTCTGACATGTGTAGACAGTATACTGTATGTGTATGCCAAGCTGCACTTACTGTTCGTGCCAGTAGACATTAAAAAGGTATCTGATCGATGCAAGGACATTTTCATTGACCATGCTTCAGATGAAGGTCCTGAGTTGCCCTCTCTGTCAAATTTAGTAGAAGGGGCTGATTTTGTGTGATGTGCGGAAGCTTGGAGTAAATGCCGGGGTCTTTCCAGAACTCTGAGGAGAGCCTCCCTGGAGCTATTTTAGTAAAGACAGTTTAACGCTAGATGTTTCTAGAACAGTCGCATGTCTGGAAAAGTACAGGACAGCTCTGAGGGTAGTGCATAGACTGTAACGGTGGGAAGTGTAGCCCGCCGACGGCTGGAGGCTGAAAAGAAGGAGGATACAAGTTTCCAGAATCCAGAATCTTCGCACCATGGTTCAACTAACTGGTCATGGTGCCTCTGAAAGCTGGAAAGTATTGCCTGTCTAGTGACTTTTCTAGAATCAAAGTAGTAATTATGGGGCTGCTGTTATCTGTGAGCGTCACTGCCCGTCCTGGAATATTCCATATGGTTGTTAATCAGGCCTTCTTCTCACTTTTCCTGCTGGTTCGTAAATTGAGTGGAGTGATAGGGTGCTGGGTCTAGGTGAAATCACTGAACCACGTTATGGAGTTCCTTTCCAAAGTATTTGAAGTGTTTGGAACAAACCCAAAGAAATAAAGCAAGGCAGGGCCACAACTTCCTTTTCCATGCCTTCTTGGCAGTTTTAATCAGATTTTAGAGGCTAATGATAGTTAATACATAACATTGTAGGGTGTATGTTGCTATATATTCTAGGTGCTTTGCATTATTACATCTAAGCTGCTCCCAAACGCAGTGAGGTGGGTACCATTGGTTCATTCTTATTGTTCTTGCTGTTTTATAGATGAGGAAACTGGAATCTACTTGCATGCAACATTTCTTCACCCTCACATAGCTAAAGAGTGGCAGAACCAGAACCTAAGCTTGTCAATTGGCTCAAGAGTAAATACCTTTAGCCATTAAGCAATGATATATATATATATATACACACACACACACACACACACACACACACACACACACACACACACACACTGTGTGTGAGTGTTGGAACTTGCCCTGGGGAGATGAAACATACCTGTTTACTCAACATGGATATGAAACCCACGACAGATCAAGGTGTGGATACCCCCAAAGTCCAACTTGGCAAATCAATGAGTTTTACTGGGGTCACTTATAGGAATATGGGGGAGGGATTACTTAGAGGAGCAAGACAACTCACCAACAACTGCATTACTGAGACTCACTCAGCACGAGTGGCGGGTCACAGAATCTGGGAACCTGGAGCACGCTTTGACAGCCTGCAGGCATCTCAGCAGGTTCAAGCACCCTTTCCAGTGGCCTCAGCTGGTCTAAATCTCTTCCGGACAGCTCTTCCTGTCTGAGAGTCATCTTTGCTGCTGGCAGGGAGGGACTAGTTGATTTGGTCAGTTTCAGGGAATTCTTGATCACATTTTTATTTTATTTTACTTTACTTAGTTGTTGTTTACATCCCCATTTAAAGAGCTGGATGAAACGTTTTAATCTCAGAGGAGGGAGTATTAGATAATTCTGTCTCTTCCTCTGTCTCATACATCCTTTACACTCCTCTTCCGTAATGATCACTGAGCCTTGGAGGGGGCATAGATGTCTACCTGTAGCTAATAAACAGGCCACCATGTCACAGTAACAGCCACCTGTTCAGGAGCTTCACCAGTGGTTAGGAGTCGAGACTGAAAAACCATAGTGATTTATTGGCATAAGCACACGTTTAGAGGGCGGTTTGGTAAGTGTGTGGCACCCATCTGGAAAAACCCTCCAAATTTCTTCCCTATTGGGATTTATGACCTCCCTAGCAGCAGGTTTTTGTTCTGTCTTATGGTACCATGCTTGGCTTCTCTCTTGTGGAGTGGGCCTTCCTTAAATCGCCATTGGAAGATGGTTAGTCTTACCCAAGATAGCCGAGCCACTGTTACACAGAAGGCGCATCCTGCCTGGCGTGTTGGTGTTTTCTAGCACACAGGGTCCGTGTCCAAGCAGGCACGTTGGTGATGGTTCTCCATCAGCAGCTGCATGCCCCTCTGATGATACAGAAGCCAGAGAGCAGAGTGGGAATTTCCAGCTCAGTCGGGCTTTATTTTTCTATGTAGTGCACTCAAAGAATGCACACGTGGTGTCTTCAGCAATAGGGTCATACCTTCTAGTCCTGGCATGCAACCAACAGCAGCAGCAATGGCCTTTAGGATTTGTGAAGCCTCAGGCGCTTCCCTGGCCAACCGCTCCCAGGAAGGGAGGTCACTCCTGGAACAGCGGTTTTCATCCAGTGACCTCATAGCACCTGTGAGTGACCTTTTCCACCCATGTTGAGTACTTTTGGGTCTTTTTTTTTTTTTCTGTTTCAGTTAACCTAGCGCCTGGAAGGTTGTAAGGTAGGTGGAAGTACCATTGCTCCTGGTTGTCTCTCCAGTGGTTTTCCAAATCTGCAAAACCTTTCTCGAGCATAGGCAGGACAAAGCAACATCCTGAACCACCGCCCCGCAAGAAATTGTGAGGTTACAAAGACAACCTTGGTGATGGCACTGTCAGAGTCTGTGGTCAGCTCTTCTGAGGAAGTGTCAGGTGATCCCAGAGGTTCACAGTTAAGATACTCAAGTCAGACAAATAGCAGGATCT